>NW_017731828.1:1185849-1272196 GCF_001890085.2 Hipposideros armiger
CACTCGGCTGGCCCCGAGAACTGACCATTAAGAGAGTGGATGTTTTTTTACACCATTCCCATCTGGTCTGGGCTGCTTCTTCACTCTTACAAATGCCTTAGCTTTTCCAGTCCTTTTATTATTGTCCTTGAGGCTTCGTTCCCTCACCCGTGTGTTTCGTAGAATGAGTGCAGATGAGAGGAAAGGAGAAGTTGAATGGTTGCTTTGCCATCTGTGGTGTGGTCACATTTTCTCTCCAGGGTGGAGCTTTCTCAGGTCTGTCCATCGGCTTGCTCAGCCTCTTGCTTGTTTGGCTCTTTTAGCTCACACTGCGCAGTCTTGCTCTGGGCAGTCTGCTCACAGTTCCATGAAGCGCCCTAGAGAACGGTGCTCTGTGTTGAGAGTGGGGTCTGGAACCAGGCTCTCGTGGGTTACGGCCTGGCTCTGTGCTGCTTCCTCTCTGTGTGACCTTGGCACATGATCGAACCCTCTTCATTCACCTCATGTGAAATGGAGATGACACACCTCAGGGGGTTGGGAGGGTCAGCTGGACTGACACATGTAACATGCTTGGAATGGTGCTTGGCACATGATGTCTAATCAATAATTGTTAGTTATAGAACTAGATGAACTAGCAATCCCTCTCTGGGTTTGTACCCAAAAGAAGTGAAGTCAGAACCTCAAAGAGCTCTCCATGCTCCCATGTTCATTGCAGCACTATTCACAATAGCCAAGAGACGGAAAGAACCTAAGCGTCTGTGGATAGATGAATGAATAAAGGCATTGTGGTATATACATACAGTGGAATATTATTCAGCCTCAGAAGAGATCTTGCCATTTGCAATCATATGGGTCAACCTGGAAGACAGTATATTCAGTGAAAGAAGCCAGACACAGCAAGAAAAATACTGCATGATCTCACTGATATGTGGAATCTAAAAAAGTCGAATTCATAGGAGCAGAAAGGAAAACAGTAGTTACCAGGGGTAGGGAGGTGGGGAAAATGGGGAGATGATGGTCAAAGGGTGAAAAGTTGTAGCTATGTGAGATGAATAAGTTCTAGAGATCTATTGTACTATAGTTAATGATGATTACAGTTAATACTGTGTCAAATACTAAAAATTTGCTAAGAATAGCTCTCAGTGCCTCTCATTACATATACACACGCAAAGAGAGCTATGAGGAAATGGATACCTCAATTAGCTTGACTGTAGTAATCATTTCACTCTGTATAGCAAAGCATCATGTGTGTGTTAAACATATGCAATTCTTGTTGAGAAGAGCAAACAAAAAAAACCAAAGTTACAATCTATAATGAAACAAAAAACATACGACACTGAGGAATACACTTAACAGAAAACATATAAGAAAAAGAAATTACTGAGAAAATGATACAATTTATTAATAGATAATGAAGAAGACCTAAATGAATATATCATGTCTGTGGATGAAAAAACAGTAAGTGTTGGTTATTATTAGCATTTTTATAGTGTGTTTGTCCTTGATGTCCTTCACCCTGTCCTCTTTCTTGCATATCCCTCTAAGATTTTCCTCAATCTGAGAGTTATCTGAGTTGTTCCATTTGATTTTTGTAGATACTCTGTGACTTTTTTATGTTTTCTTTTAACTAGAGCGCCTTTCATTTATAATGTGACATAAATCAGTGGTTACTACAAATGTGTGCTCCTGTTTTATTCAAAACTGTTTATATATGGATATTTACATAGTCCTTAATGGTACGTAATCATAGAGCATTGATTTAATGTTGTATTTAATTCATCATATTTGTAACCACCTCCTTTGGGTCATTCATTCTTTTAGAATGCCAAATACTGAGACCGAATTCTGCACTTTCAACTGAAGCTAATTTCCCCCTTGTCTTCACCACACCAGGTGGCAGTATTGTACTAAAGGTGTTTAGGAAAGGGGTTTGCTTCTCTAGAGTCTAGTTGGAAAACCTGCTCCATTACACAAGCTGATAGAGCTGTAAGACAGTGGATGATCATTAGTCCTGTTCTGCTGCGCTCTGGCATAACAAAATAAAAGGACATTGTGCAGCACTGGCACCTCGAGGCTCTCTGTCTGGCAGAGACAGGGAACATAGTACAGACATGGTGACTCCCAGAGAGAGAACAGAGCGAGAGGGATGTAGGGGAGAGAGGCTGAGCCAGAGAAGAGGGGAGTGATGATAGACAGAGCCTGTGCATGGCCGTAAGACATCGTCAGCGTCTTAAGACATTTCCTATGGCATTCTTTTCACAATTTTTACTTTGGAGTGGGGATGGGGGGTGGGGGGAAGCATTACCAGGGGCTCAGCATGGGGGAACATTTCTGTAAAATTTAGTGTTTTATGTTGAAAAAAAATCATGTAAGTTTGCATGCTATGACATTATACTGCCACATTTCTCAACTCAAAATATTGATCCAAAATATTTATTCTTCTCCAAAGATCTTGGATTAAAATTGAACTTCTGAAATGTTTATGTAACTCCCAGTATGTCACCACATATCCTTAGGTTACATGTGTACAATTCTATGGGGATGCCAAACAATTCAGAGAGACTTTCTGGGGATTTGAAGGTCCTACAATTGCAAGTGATGGTAGAAGGCAGCACAACAGATCACAGGAGGATGCTGCTTGCAGGTGCTGCTGAAGTGGTTAGAGATTTTTAGTGAAGATGCTTTCACTGGGCAAAGGGAGACAGTGAGAACCTATCACAGCAGGGCTAGCCAGGACTACGTATATGGTTGCCAGGCCGAGAAACTCACAGGAACCGGCTGATAGAAAGGATAATGGTGGTGGTGGCGGTGATGGTTAGTAGCAGAGGTTGCGGTGGTAGTAATAGCAGAGGTAGTATTTTGTTCAAGAAGCAGGAGAATCACATGGAATTCAGTTGTACATTGGCCTTCACAGAAATAGGGAAAATACTGGCAGCTAGTCTCTCTGCTTTACCTTTTTTGGTTTGAATGGTCTCTTATTTCTACATGCTGCTTTCTACATGTCTATTCCATTCTCTTTTGAGAAAACAAATTTATTTTCAGTAAAACTCTTTAATTTCTGCCTCTTAGTACCACGACATGGTCCCACAGACTTAGTGCCCAGTGCAACATGATTCAGACTCTGTGTCTCAAATCCTAATAGCTGGGAGGAAGAATCCAACTGGACCAGGTTGGGTCAGCTGTCCAGTGTTGATCCAGTCCGCTGTGGCCAGTGGGAAGGGCTGTGCTGGGCTCCCCTACAGGATGGGCAGGTGTTCACTGGGCGTGGGGGAGGGGAGCCACAGAGGAAATGATGGAAATTTCTGGCACAAGATTTGGGCTTAAAGAGAAGTGGCCATCTGTGAGGTGAGGGTGGTAGAACTTGATAACTGATAGGATCTGAGCTTTTCCACTTTGGGAGACATGGTAGAGAGTGAACTTGAATTGTTTTCGTGAATGAACAAATGTTTAATCTGACTTCAGACTTCATGAAGTCACATTACTAGATTGAAGTTAAATTAGGATACGTTTGGCTCTGCCATTATTTGAGTGACCTTTAGCAAAGCCATCTTTTATTTATTTATTTTTTTTGGTTTATTTCCTCATTTGTATATGGGGATTAAACATACCTGCTCTGTCACATAGGGTTGTTGTGATTAAAGAGCTAATAGAGATTAAAGTGCTCTGAGAAGTGCAAGGTGCTCTACAGATGTAAAGTTTTATTGCTGACATGTGCATCGTAGGTGATGAATTATTATTCCTCATTACCCTCTCCTTGGAGTCACGCCTGCATGTCCATGTGTTCCTGTCTGTGCAGGTAAGAGGTAGGAAACGATGGAAGGCCGTGCAAAACTGCTGACTGCTAGATGTTTCCCAAGAGAAGGAAATGTTGTAATGATTAGTATAAGTAGCTTCTGCGCTCACCTTCCTCTGGACATTGCTGGGCAGAGACATTACTCCTCCCCAACAACTGCGGTGCTTCCTTTCCAGGTAGCCTCTGAGCTGAAGGGCTTATATTTGGAACAAAAGAAGGAAAACCAACTGCAATAAACAAAAAGAGGTACGAATTAAAGTTTGTAGGCTCTATGGAGACTGTTAGAGATGATTTGTGACAGGAAGGGGTGTAGGTGACGTGCTGTGATGTAGTGTGTGGGGGGTGGAGAAAAGGGGGGAAGGGAGGCAAACGGGGGAGATGGAGAGAAAGATGGAAAGAAGGAGGGGGGCGTTAACGAGCCATGTAGAACCAAGGGACGGGTTAGGGCTGGCTTTCCTCCGTTGGCCCGGGAAATCAGTTCACTGTGGGGAGCACTGATCTATTAGTGGTCCATGGATGGAAGAGACCGGCTCGTCCAGCCTGATCTGGCGAGGCTGTTTCTGAACTGGAGAAAGGATACTTAACAGAAGTTAAGCTAATGACACTGCCTGCTGGGTTTTGTTTGATTTTACTTTGAGAAAAGACAAGCTGGGAAGAAAAAAAAAAAAAAGGAATTGCAGAAAAATGGAAAGGAGGAAAAGTAGAATAGTGAAAGGAAAGAAGAAAAGAAGGGAGGAGAGAGAGAGGGTAGAAAAAAAGAAGGAAAGATGGAGAAATAAAATATATATACATATATATATATTTACATATATATATCTACACACTCATATATAGGGACATATATATCCACCTATATATATATATATATATGCCTATATTAAAAACTAAAAATGATAATGAAATAGAAAAAAACAAAAACAACCAAAACAAGCAACCAAAAATAACCCCAAAACACCCAAGAAAACCAAAACAACAAAAAACATGCCAAAAAAAAAGAAAACAAAAAAACCAGTGCCAGTCTTGGCTAAAGTCCACCAAGCTCTCTCCAGGTTGTCCTCTGCTGTACAAAAATTTCTCTGTGTCTTGTTGGGGCAGAGCCGGCCCCCTGGAGCCTAGAGTGACCCAGGCAATGCAGGTCTGTTGTAGATGAGTGGGGTTATGAGGTGTGATTGGTAATTTTTTCAAAGTCAATGCCATTTCTGCTCTTGCCTGCCCCAAGGCACGCTGAGTGCTACACAGCCAGAAGGCTCCATGTGTGTCTTGGGGCACTCTTTCCTCTGGAGGCTGTGGGGGGTGTGAGTGACTGCTAAAAGCCACCTGCGGGGGGGGGGGCCTGTGAGTGACTCAGCAGCTGAAGTTGCCCTGCCTCCCAAGCTGCACAGGGGAGGTGGCGGCTGGGTAGGTAGGCTCACACTCTGCAGCCTCTTCTCAGGCGGAGATTCTCAACCTCCTGGGAGTAGGAGCACCTCTGTAGACTTCTCCATTTAGGGGTCAGTTTAAGACTCTGGCATGGTGGGGGGCCAAGGTTTTTGAGGGAGGGTGGGGGTAGGTTCTTATCTATGCAGTTTTTTGCTTTCTGTCCGAGAAAGAGAAAAAAATAAAATGTCCCACCGCTATTTTGAGCTGAGGCTTCTGCCTCAGATGCTCCAACCGAGCTCCTGCTGCGCTCCGGGAAGGACCACAGGGGTGCAGGGCCTGAGCCCACCCTGCCGCTGCAACGTTCTTTGCTCTGCCTCCTGGGGTCCCGCGTCTCCGCAGCTGCGGGCCTGGGCTGCGTCTCCTTATGTCTCGCCTCCCTCTTCCCCAGCTCGCCCCGTCTGCCCACCTTCCAGTAATCGGCGTGTGAGTCTCTTAGCTGCTCCGTGTGACGAGTACACGTTCTTTGGATGAGTTACAGCAGTTCAAATGCTGGCAATTTCCAAGGGAGAACTCAAGGAGCCCTCCTCACCGCCGCCATTCTCCCCTCTCCCCTGTTTTTTTTTTTTTAATTTTCAGTATGTCACAGACTAAGACTTTTATAAATTTAAAATAAAAACAAGTTATTAGAAACATAAAATAAAAACCCAGGTATATACAAATACAAGGTCCACTTTTAAATTAGCTAGGATCACTGGACATAGACTTGGTCTGTCAAGTTGCAGTAAAAGCTTTTACACACTTGCTTCCTTGGGAACTGGCAACCACAGCTTCCTGATCTCTCGGGTCATTCAGGGTGGCAGACAGGCGAGGACGCTGCCCTACTGGTGGGGAGGGTCTGCCTAGCAAAGAGCAGAGCTCTCAGCCAGAAATTCATGGATGTGATTAAAAGAAGAAGTAGACTTCTAAAAGAAAAATATCGGTTGTCGGAAAAGTCATGAGGTATTTTTGTATGTTTTTCATTGCAAACATGCGTCATGACTTTTTCGGCTACCTAATACTTATGTATTTTTTTCTTTACTAAAATCTAAATGAAATTGAGCATGCCTCTTAAGTATAAAGTTAGGCCACATACTACAGTGGTGTTAGCAGTTGCTGAAGACTTTGGTTCCGGGAGGTCACAGTTACTCTTATGTTATAGTTGGAAGATAATCTTGAGATACTGTTTGCACTACGTTGAACTTGCAGTAGCTATTAACACCTGCTGCTAGGTGTGTTGAATACCCCATCGAGGAAGTACACACATTACTATGTTGCAATGAAAATATATTCTAGTAACTGTAATTCTATTAAATGTCAATAGGTTCCTGGGAGATTAGTGGTCACTGAGAGAAGGCTGTTCTGGGACAGCCAGGCACATAGAGTAGCCTCGTTGCTGAATAAACACTCAGTGCCCAGAAGGGTTTGAGGGTGTCAGCTTGCTCCTAGCTCTTACAGATGATCTTCTCAGGGGAAGACTACGCTTACTAATTAACTAGCAAGTCTGATCCTGAGAATGAAAGCTGGGCAGTCATTTGCATTGGAGATCCATTAACGTGAACACAGTGGCCAGCTTCCAGGGCTGAGGGTGCTTTCTGTGGACTGTGCCCCTCTGCCTTGATTGCTGGGTCGTCCGTCAGAGAGAGCAGGAGCTGCAGTGGGAGGATGAGGTATGTCCGCAAACTTGCGCTCACTGTGGCTGTAGATGTGTGTGTGCAAGCGTGTGTGGGCTCGCATTGATCTCCTTTAGTTAAAATGCCCTTGTTAATTTGTTAAACAGAGATGAAGATAAATAACAAATCGCAAAATTATACACACATACACATAAAACAAAATTCAACTCGTTTATTTATTTTCGTGGTGTGTGTGTGTGCCTCTGGACCAAGGCTAGATCTGTAAGTCCTATTGTAGTTAAACTTGTGTGCTTGTGTGTGTGTTTGTGTGTGTGGTATTATAAATGATTTCATATTCGGGGCGAGGGAGCTGGCAGAAATTCTTTCTAATTCGGGAGATGAGGTGTGGGAAGTGAGAGGAAGGTGTTCAAATATAGGCGTTAGATTAGAGCATTTGGGGATGTCCCTTCTATAAGGATGTAGAGTTGTGATTGAGGAGTGGTAATTAGAGACTATCGTAGTCAGGAAATTGAGAAACCAATTACTATCCCTGTGAGTTTTGTGCCTTTAGTGACCAAATAAAGAATTCCTAGAGGGTGTGTGAGTGAAGTGTTGGGATGTGTGCACGTGCTGGTGTGCAGTGGGCAGTGGGCGTGAGAGATTTCTTGTGGCGTCTGGACGGAGGGTGTGAGGCGAAAGGGACAGTGTCTGGACCAGCCATCCTGTGTGAAATAGAATGGCCGTGCCAAGGGGAAGAGGGGAAGGTGATGGATTGTTGCTGACCCCGCTCTGGTAAAACTTGAAATAAAAAAGGGTTGGGCCCTCACGTGTTGTTAGAGCCTAGCTAGACACATGTGGGCATTTCTGACTGGCCAGTGAGGGGAAAAGGAAAAGCTACTGTTGGGGAAAGGGAGGGAGGCCAAGATCAATGCCATGGGTCTCACTAGAGTGGCCCACCTACCAGTGGGCTCCGGATTTAGGGTCTGAACGAAAGGGGCCTCTCGGTCTCCAAACTGTGGGTTGCTCTGGTGTCACGTGTCAGTGGGTGTGTGTGTGGTGGGAGGGAGGGAGTGAGAGGGAGTGTTGTGCTGGGTCGGGTCAAAGTGCCATCCAGGACTGAACGAAGAGGAAGGACACTCTATCCCGTTCTCCACTTTTAAGATAGCTCACCATTGTTCCACTCGCTTACGCAAGAGGTCAGTGATGTTTTATTGGCATTCCCTCACAAATGAGTTTCAGTGAGCTAATAAGGTTACTTTACAAACTGCCCCATAAGCGTGGACTGTTAATGCGTATATGGACTTAGAGGAATAGAATTTTCACGTAAAATTGGTTCAGCCGGTAGCTGCCGCATAGGATGAGGAAGATAAGCCTTTGCACATCCCAGAGCTGGGGGCGCAGTAGGTGGTAGCTGTCTTCTAGAGATGATTCTCTTTGTGGTTCAGATGGAGAAACTGAGCCTCAGATGGCTTAAGCAGTTTTCCCGAGGTCACACAGCTGAATAGGATCAGAGCTGGCTTTTAGATCTCTGCGCTTTGGATGTGACCAGACTTGCAAAGAAAAGGCCATTGGCTCCTTTTTTCCCCTTCCTGTCCTCTCAGTCGCTGGGAGACAATGGACCACGCCAGTAAATTTTGCCCAGGACTTCTGAGGAATATCTGGGACTCGCTCGGGTTTTCTTTGCAAGCTATTCTCAGTCTCTATAAAACCGACCCTCTTTTTCCCACTAGATTGCTTGTCTTGTGTTATCAGAGGATTTTAAAAGAAAGGCTTAGCTCGCCATTTGCAAATCAGATAGTGGCTGTGATTCCGAAAGATGACAGTTGATTATCCAATTTTTCCAAATGAATTTAGATGGCCATTTCAAGGATTGGGGTTCCCATCTGGTTTATCAACTTGCCTAAATAATTATACCAGCACCAGGAAAACGAGCCTTGGCAATGATTTATATAACCATTTTAATTCAAGAGGGAAAAAAAATCACTGTTGGAATCTACACAATTTATGTACAGTAATAATTTGCACCTTTTCAGTGAGATTTTCCCTGACCAGCTTAATTAAAATCGCAGCCCTCATCCACATAGTCCTCACTCCCACCCTCACTTTATTTTTCTCTGTAGCCCTTATCACAGTCTAACTTATTGTACATTTATTTTGTTTATCGTCCCTTTTTTCTACACACAAGAACGTAAGTCCCATGAGGGCAAGAATTTTTAATGTTTTGTTTTCTGTATAACTAGTTCATGGAAGAATACTTGGCACATTGTAGGAGCTTAATAAATAATTGATGAGTGACTAAATAAACTGACATCAGATCTCCCATTCATTCAAAGATGGAGCATTGATAACCTGATGAATAAACATGTGAAATATGCGGTATCAGCACCTCTTTCTCCTTGGTCTCACAGAGAATGTAAAACAGTGCTGGGGGCCGTAAGCTTACAGTGAATTGATTACTATAGATGCTTGCAATCTGCTTTTAAATCCCCCAGGCACCACCGGGACTGAAATGTTGCAGAATTTTTGTTTTCTTTCCATTCGCCTTGTAACTCCACAGTTGTCTTTGAAAGGACACAGGCATCTCCCATAGATCTTGTCTCCTCTTAACCGAAACCTTAATTATTCATGAATATGTAAGTTTTCTGCATTTGCATCCTATTGTGGAAGTTGGCTGTGGATTCAGATTGCCTGGTTTGCAGCCTGGCCCTGAGGTCTGGACCTCATCAATCTAGCCTCTATCCTGCTCAGCTAGTTTACGTGTAAAGGGGGAATAATAGCAGCCGCTACCTGTCAGGTGGTTGTGAGGACTAAAAGAAATAATGCATGTGAGTGCTTAGCCTCATACCAGGCTCGTGCTAAGTACTTGGTTAATGAACCAGACATTATTTAATAAAACCACATCTCACAAAAAACCTAAGCTGGTGTCCAGGATGGGTCCTTATGGCATAGAACTTAGAGGAATGGTTGAAAGCTCTGGCTGGGAGTCAAAGGGTAGGTGTTCAAGTTATGATTCATTCCTTATCAGCTGCGTGACATTACACAGGTCATGTGACCTTGCTGAAGCTTAATTTCCTCACCTGAAAAGGGGGCTCACAGCAGGAATAAACTTGGGGTTGTGATGAGGCTCGCATGTGACCGAGTATATAACCCTTTAGCACATTCATTCAATCATCGCTAGCTATTTTTATCATTTTCATTAAAACTGCACAATTTGTGTTTGTCATATGAAATGGAATATTTAAAGATGGATTGCAGACTGCCAAGTACCAGTCTTTGAAAACATTTTTTTTTCTTTTAAAACCAATTAAGGCTGTTTAAGTTACTTCTAATTCTATTTGCCTTTTGCCACTTTTCTTGATCTTGATTTTTCTTAAATTGCATTCCTAATTGAGATGGTAGCTTTCACCATCAAGATCCCTGTAATTAGGGAAGGAAAGTTAATCAGGAGATGCTGATGAGGGCTTTTATTCCCTTAAAACTTAAGGAAGTGTTTCTCTTCCATAGGTAGAAAATAATTATTATTGTTCCACAGAGCAGCAAACCATATTTGAGTATATGACACAAAAGGACTTTTGATAAGAGGCAAACAGATACTTTTAAAATGCAAATGATATATTATTCAAAAGTCATATTTACCCATGTGCGTTAATTATCTGTTGCTGCATAACAAATTAACCCCAAAATTTAACAGCTTGAAACAATAGATGTTTATTATCTCATAGTTTCTGTGGTTTAGGAATATGGGAGCAGCTTAGCTGGGTCATTCTGGTTCAGGGTCTCTCATGAGGTTCCAGGCAAGATGTCGCCTGGGCTGCTGTCATATGAAGGCTTGACTGGGGCTGACAGATCGTGTCTGAGATGCGTCACTCACATGGCTGTTGGCTAATGGCCTCAGTTGCTTGCTGGCTGTTGGACCTTTCCATAGGCCTGCTTGAGTGTCGTTATGACATGGCAGCTGGCTTCTCTAAGAAATGACCCAAGAAAAGGAGCAAGGAAGTGATCCAAGAGAAAGAAGAAGGAAGAAGCCATAATGCCTTTTATAACCTAGTCTTGGGAATCACAAACCACCCCTCTGCTGTATTCTGTTTGTTAGATGTGACTCCCTAAGTCCAGCCCACTCTCCGGGAGTGAGGGATGGGTAGGTGGGTGGGTGGGGGGGGGTCTTAAAGGTAATGAGATTTACAAGGCTTGGCAGAGGATGATGAGTAGAGGGGTTGGTGGAGAAAGTAGACCTTGAATGGGCAAGACTGCTGCTCAGGGCTCTTCTGGTTTCTTCCTGGCTTTCTGTACCCATGTCTCAGATAACGTATGAGTCACCTGGCACGTGGAGTCATAAAGCACTTAGCAGATAAGAGTATCGGAACAGGTTCATAAGTGCTATACTTGTGCCCACAGATAATACATTCTCGCACAAAACATGAAAGACAGATGTGCCCCTGCCTAAGAAGCCGTGAGGTCATAAGGAGAATCCCTAAGGTTGAAGTCAGGACCGGTGATTGTCCCGAGCTTTGGGCAGTGTCGTTAGGGCACACAGTACCTCGGTCCTTTCCTCTACACATGGAGACATTAGCCGGCTGTTCTTATATCTCAGTCTTGTTGTGATTATAGAATGTAATCAGTGTAGAGTATCACTAGCCTAGGTAAACGGACAGGGTGTTCCCGGGGTTCTCAGATCGTAGCTAAGCCAATGGCACGAGATGTCAAGTTTTCTCTTGAAAAGGTAGTAAACGTTATCATTGAAAAATGCTGTTGGAATTTGGCACAGGTGACCAAAGGATATGTCTTAGTTAATGTTTGAGAGAACATACAAGATGTTGACTTGTAAAGGACAAGCTTTTCAAAGAGCGACAGTAGTGGGGTCACAGGAAAGAGGTGCTAAAAGCAGCGATTTCTGGGGAAACCATGGAAACGGCAAGATGTGAGTGATGTTGCTTGCTACTGATGGAGGGTAGGGCCACAACTCAGACCAGAATCAGGATCGTCCCTAACGAAAGGCAGGGTCCTGGAATGAAGGCGCTGAGGGAGATTTCTGAAAAGGACTGCACGTGAGGCACACCCCTCATTTGAGTGTGTGCATGGTGCTTAACTCAGTGTCAGGACAAAACCTTCAGCGTGGTCTGTGCCTTCCCGGCCAACGACTAAGGGAGCCTGTGCAGAGGCCTGGGCGACACTCTACAATCCTGATGGTCCCTGCTTTAATAGCTGTCTGTTCTTCCTCTCTTAAAACCCCGTTTCTGTGTTGACTGTAATAGTCAGGGATACTTAGGAACGTGGCACTTTATTTCTTTCCTTGAACATTTGCTACATGTCTATGCTCCATATCTAGACCAGTGGTATGAATGTTATCCCTCTGAGCAGTCTAGTTGACCTCAGGTTTCCCTGTAACTTCCCTTACCGTGGAGAGATTGAGTGAGCGTGCATGTTTGTGCCTAATCCTTCCTCACCGATGAGAAGATACTTTAAAGCCCAATTTATGGTGGATCTTTGACTATAAAGATAATGTTTTGAGGCTTTGAACTCCATGAATCTTTATTTAAGACCCAATCTTTGACTCAAAATACTGTCTACATTGAACATCCCAACCAGATGAGCTTCATGTGTTCGCTTTCCGTGTTCTGTGCTTCCAGAGCACACAGGATTCCCAATGCATTGCAGAGATCCTGTAGTTTGTTTGGCAGGGAGCACAGAAGTGGGAATCACAAGACGTTCCATCAGGTTCTATGGAGGGAGAACCCCACCCATGTGGAAAGCCCTGTGGGAGGAGGTCCTGAAAGTTCGATGGGTCCAGAAGGCAGACATTCAGTCCCAAGGCAGCTTATGGTCGTCAGCTGATATGTTTCAGGTCCTTCATAACCAGGAACGCAGTGCCTGGAATCCAATCTGATGGAGGAGGTAAGGACAGAACCAACTTGGTAGGAGAACGAGAGCAGGTTGGAAGAAGGTGACAGGAATAGGTGGAGGCAAGTTGTTGAAGACTGAGGATGTGGTAGGTTCCAGAGTATTCCATTCATAAAGTGCCCACCCAAGTACCTGTTGCCAGGATAGATGTAGTAGCCAAAGAAAACTACATGCACCTGGCTGGACAATTTGGGTTCTAGTCCCTAACTCCATAGACTCGTAGACTTTGAGCAAGGCACTTCATCTAGTGTGTCTTACTTTACTCACCTGTAAAATGAAGAAGCTAGACTAACCATTGGCCCTACTGTTATAACTTCATGGACCCATGTCTTAATAGTTGTGCCTAATAAAACATGTTCATTACGCTTGTAAGCCTATAATAGGTTCACTATTTCTGAAACATGGTTGCGTATCAGAATCATCTGTGGAGCTTCAGAAAGAGATCAGATATCCAGACTTAGCCCTAGAGAGTCTGACAGAGTAGGTTGGGGTAAGAGGTACATGCTGAACGGGTAATTTAAACTTCTGACATAGTATTGTAATCCTTAGCCAGGATTCATGACAAGTCTAACAGAGGTACATAGGTCATTTCTGTATGTCTTTGAAAGAGAAAATCCTCAAGGACTCCTTGGGAACTCCAAAGGTAGCTACCGGTCAAGATGACCACAAGGTCTCTTCAGTTCTAGAATTCTAGGTTAAATGTCACTGGCTCTCATCCAAATCACGGTTTCTAAATTCTCTTCCCACTAAAAAGAACATCCTCAGAGATGTTTGGTTGGGGACTGGGGACAGGAAATTTGCAAGGTGAGCCTAGGTTACTATGTTATACCAGAAAGCAAGGGAACCAACTTGAAGAGACTCCCACTGGGTAAAGATGAGACAACATGAGTAATAATAATAATAATAATAATAATAATAATAATAATACCACCACCAAAGGATTAATGTGTTTAAACCTATGAGTTCATAAAGATCTTGAGCAAAAAAAAAAAAAAAGAAAAAGAAAAAGAAATCTCAGTGGTCCCCTTTGGAGGATGCTAGGGAACAACCCCTTATTTTGAAAACCAGTGAATAAAGAGTCAAACACCAAAAAAACCAAAAAACAAAAAAAAGAGTCAAACACTTATCCTGCCTTTCCTACATGAACTGTACCTTTGTGAACCAAATACTAGATGAGGGCAATTTCTCTCTACAGGAATATTTCATCCAATAAATAAAGAACTATAGGATTACAGCATCACTGTGTCACAACTCCTAATGAAATAATGGATCTAAGAAATGCTCACCAGTGGTGGCTAACATGAAAAAGAGAGAATCTGCTAGATTTTATGTGTCTCCTACTGGAAGATGCTAGATGCTATACCATCTATGCACCATTCTTGTTTCAAAGAAAAAGAAAAAGAAAGAGAAACCTGTATCTTGTCAAAATTCTACGTCTAATTACAGGAAATACAAGGGTAGAGAAACATGTTAGTATACATGGGGACACAATCGATAAAGCACAAATTGTAGGAAAATCTACAGACTAAGCCCTATCGATTAAAAAAGACTTAGACACAAGCCAATTATAACATATAAATCTTACTTGCATCCTTATGAGAGTAGAGCAAACAAACTCTAAAAGCTTTACCGGACAAGGAAGGAAATTTCAACATTGACTAGAGATACTTGATGAGTAAGGAATTGTTCTTAAAATATTTTAGGTGTGATGATATTATTTTGCTTGTCTTCTGTGAAAAGTTGAATCTCTAAAATGAAATATACTTCAACATTTTCAGATTAAAAGACCTGAACTATGAGATTTGCTTCAAAATAGCACAAGCTTAGGGAGAAAAGTGAGTAGGAATAACAGCAAGATGAGATTGGCCAGGAGTTGATACGTTTTTATTCTAGGTGATGGGTATGTGGAATTTGTCATGTTATTTCTTCACTGAGGCATACATTCGAGCTTTCCCATTTTAAAAAAAATGTATATTTATTTTAACATGTAGCTACATGTTAAATAAATATAGAAAACTTAAAATTGTTTTCAAATCTAAAATTGTTTCCTCTTTTTATAGATGGCGAGAAAGAAGTTGAAATCGTTCACTAATTTAGAGCTTATGCTCAGCGCTCTCCTGCTGGTCGTGTTTGTCATCACCATTCCTCTATTTGTCCTCTCAGCCAGGGAGTCTTTGGGATTAAAAGGTAACAAGGAACTCTGGTGTTCCCTCTCCATATATGCTCTTATCAGAGCAAAACCCTCATCAATGGCTGGGAATCTATGCTCCCTGTTCTCTGCTGTGAGCATGTGTGAGCGTGTGCGCACGCGTGTGAGTGTGTGTGTGTGTGTGTGTGTGTGTGAGAGAGAGAGAAAGAGAGTGTGTGTGTGTGTGGGGGGGGGCGTTATATGTGTGTCGGGGAGCACCTAACTAAAACTGGCAGCTCGGTAGATATTCATTGTAGGCCTGAATTCTGACACTTTCATTGCCCAGTTAGCACAGTGCAGGGTTCCACAACTTACACAAACAATTATTGGCCATATTTCACCAACCAATTCTAGTTTTGTTAGCAATTATAATGAACAGTGCCCTAATATGAAAGGCAATCACGTAAGCATATAATCAGTGACAGTATTTTAGTCCAAAGTTTGGATCTTTCAAAACGTAACAAGTACCAGAGTTATTTTATTAAAAGTTCATTGAAAAGGTTTATTCTAAAAGAGGGGCTGGATGGTGCTGAATTATCCATGATTTCTTGTCTGGTTCCCCTAGAAAGAGCTTCCTAGGTGAACCAGGCAATGTGGGCCCCTCTATGGCCAGAGGAAACCTTTGTCCTCATTCCCAGCTCCAGCAATTCTACTATTGTGGGAAGTTAGGTGAAATAACCTCAAAGTTTGTTCAACTCTGACAATTCTATGATTCTGAAGATGGAACTAAAAACCCTTGTGCAGAAACTGCCACAATGAGGGAGTTCTTTTAATCCACCACTTTCGAGTTAGAATCCCTAAAAGTCTCTTGTTTTGTCTCAATGGTATTAATTTATTGCAGAGTGCCTTAAAGAAATCTCACTTCCTTGTATTAGAATGCAATAAATGTTTTTTTGGGTTTTTTTTAAGCTGAGCCATCCTGCTACCTGTTGGCAGCTCAGCGGCTGCTCAGCTCAGCCTGGGAATCGAACTGCTGTTGCTCAGAGCTCAAACTCTTGAGCGAGCTCTTAACCAACTGAGCCACTCGGCCGGCCCTTAAATGTGTCTTTTTAATTTTACTGATTTTTAAATCTGAATCCAAGCCTTTGGGCAGATTCCAGCTGCCAATTTCTAGATTGGTAGTATTAACCTAAAAATAAAAAGGCCTTTCAAAGTGAGAGGCAAAAAGCATTTATTTGATATCAATTAGAATAGCTACTCTGGAATCACTGATTCAGGCAGAAGCCTAATAATGTTCTGATTAGGAGACAAAGGCAATGAGTGTTTATGAGAAAGGAAAGGGGACCAATTACAGCCAGTAGAAGAAAGGCATTTCTATTGGTGCAGGTAACATAACATAGTGATGTTCATGTTCATGTTTTTCATTTTCAGCCATCAGTCTAGTAGTCATAACTGCTTTCTATTGTCTTTGCAAACATTTCTGGCGGGGGACACAATGTTTTTTTAGACCCAGCCCAAAAGTTATTTTGTCGTGTTTTAACATTCCAAAGACCTGACATATAAGGCGTGCAAGGCAGGTCCTTTGGCATGGCAGTTCCAGCTCCATTTTAAAGGGGCTCCATTTATTATTATTATTGACAGTGGGCTTCCTTTACATTTTTTTGTGATATGAGGCTTTCTATTTACATAAGAATGTCACCACTCAAGAGTGTCCCTTGTTGGGACTGCCTCTTGACTGAGCAAGTGGAACTGAGGTTACTGTGATTAGAGGGGTAACTAACATTCAAGACAATACAGACATTGCACAGGTTCCGTGTATAAACCTATCGTGAACCAGCTGCTGGGGTGGAAGTAAAGGCCCGGAGCAGAGTCTGCAGACTTTGCTGGAAAGGGCCAGACTCTTGATGCTTCCGACCTTGTGGGCCATACGGCCTCTGTCATAGCTACTTAATTCTGCCATCGTAGACAATAACTGAACGACTGGGCGTGGCTGCGTTCCACCAATACTTTATTTAAAAATCAGGCCGTGACGTGATGTGACCCACAGGCCACAGTTTCTTGACCCCTAGACTAGAGAAGGTGGCCTTGCCTCCTGCCGTGGTGAGCTTCCATCGCATGGTGGGGTCACACTCCTTGTTCTCGTCTGCACACTCTCATAGCGGAGGGCCTTGGTGGCAGAAGGAGATGATGCAGGATACGTGGAGGTAAATAAATACAGGCAGCAAGAGCAAAGTGAGGTTGATAAAGTGAGTGCATACGTTTCAGGGACGTCAGAGTGGAGCCCAATCCATAGTGGAGTTCGTATAATCACAGGTATGGAGACTGTGGAGATCAGCGAATGCTCGGGACATTAACTGTGTCTGACAGCCATGTTCTGTTTGCTTTGGGGACCATCCAGATGCTGAGACAAGCACCACCCCTGCACCTCCTGAGTGCCCCGTGCCGAATGAAGTGGAGCGTATAAACTGCATCCCTGAGCAGACACCTAACAAGGTTCGAATTCTGGATCTTGCCTTTCATTGAAGAGTTTATGCTATTGGATGTTGTTTGTGTGCTTGTTTTTGTTTTCCATTTGCAAAGAGTTTTTTTTTTTTTTTCCATTACCCGAGAGTTGTTGGCATTGCAGCTGTTGGTGGCTCAGGCAAATGACTTCTGTACCCGTGCGTGTATGACAGCACAGCTTTGGGAGATGAAGGGCTAGAATATTCTTTGGGGTTGACAGACTCAGCAAATAAAAGTACAGGCTTCCCAGTTCAATTTGAATTTCAGATAAACAATCAATTTTTCGTGTAAGCATGTCCCATGCGAGACTTGGGACTTATACAAAAAAATGGGTTTATTGTCTGTTGGGCAACACTGCTTAGTTACCAGTTCTCTGATTCAGTTATTGCCTCTCTTTCTTATCCTCTCTCCGTCCTTTCACAATTCCAAAAGGTTATCTTAGGATGAAAAATAAAAAAAGTCATACACATGCATGAAACATGATTTAAAATAAGGACAAAGTTTCAAGAGCTGTGCTTTGAAAGAGGAAGATAATAAATACCAGATAAAGATAGTGCAGGCATCCGGGTATTTACTT
The DNA here is from genome assembly GCF_001890085.2 of Hipposideros armiger. Taxonomy (NCBI): domain Eukaryota; kingdom Metazoa; phylum Chordata; class Mammalia; order Chiroptera; family Hipposideridae; genus Hipposideros; species Hipposideros armiger. The sequence goes on from NW_017731828.1 coordinate 1,203,735, forward strand.
TAGGGCGTTGTTTCTTGATCCTCAGCTGAAGTCCAGCTGAATATTATGATTATAAAATACATTGCACTGACCATATCAGTCACTTTTCACACTGAGAATGAATGAAAAAAAAATGCAGCAGCATTCTGGGTAAAGTGCACTGGCATGAAATGTCAGATTTGTGTCCGACCCAGAAGGGACGCTTGCTGCCCGTGATGCTTGCACATGTGGGACTCTCACACTTACCTCTGTCGCCATCCTATTGTTGCGAGGCTGGAATAATCAGTGATGCGCTTAAGAGTTGCTGTTTGGGTTTGTCTAAATGTCCTAAGACCAATAAACACTTTTTTTTTTGTTTTCTGTTTTGTCTCTCACACTTCTAGAGGCTAGAAGTCCAAACTCAAGGTATTGGCAGGGTCAATTCCTTCTGAGGGCTCTGAGGAAGAACCTAGTCCAGGTTCTCTCCTGGCTTCTGGTGACAGCTGTCAATCTTTGGTGTTTCTTGGCTTATAGCTGCATTATAGCTGCATCACTCCTGTCTCTGCCTCCATCTTCACATGGCGTTCTCTCTCTCTCTCTCTGTCTCTCCACCTTTCCCATTTTTAAAGGACATCAATCATTTGCATTAAGGGCCCACCCTGCTCCAGTATGATCTTAAGTAATTACAACTGCAACAATCCTATTTCCAAATAATGTCACATTCTGAGGTTTAGGACTTCAACGTGTCTTTCCTGGGGACATGATTCAGCCCACAACATGGACAAACTCACAGAGAGGGGAACTGTGGAAATGGTTGAGCCTTTGGTATTGACTGAAATGGTGTAGATGCTGAGTCCGAGAAAACTGAGGCAGCAAAGAGGGAACAGATGAGAGAAGAGCTGTAGGGTGAGATCGCCCGGGCTTGTGGGAGCGCCGGAAGTGAAGGCTAAGAAAAGGACCAGGCTACATAAGTAGCTGGGAGTAGCAGAGATGCCTACGGACTGCAGATTGGAGCCAAGCGATGGGACAAAACTAGTCAGGAAGCCCAGAGGCTGTGTTGAAGGCAAGAGAGAGAGAGATCCAATCTGATAGACAGTTAGCCATCAGGACGGCGCTGTCAGGACAGTATCGGACCAGCTGTTAGGGCACAGAAGGGCAGCAAGCCTGCGAAGGCAGGAAGTGACCCCAGGGAGACCAGCTTACTTTACCAAGACCACTGGAGCGCTCAGTCCCCCTCACCTGGCATCTTACCCTGGCTGAAATGAACATGGCCTCCTCTTAGATTAGTGAAGAGGTTTGCCTGCTTGGGGTAGGAAGAAAAGATTGAACAGAAAAGATTTAGATTTTGGAAGACCTTAGAAGTCAGGCAGAGGGGGTTGGTCTTTTGATACCCAGCAGCTAGGAACAGCTATTGAAAGCTGAGTGGACTCATGTAATAGAAAACAAAGAAAAGGGAGAATCAAAGACTTAGAAATAAAGGGAAAAAGATATAAAGGAAAAAGAAAAACAAAAGCACTTCAGTATGGGGTCAAATGCCACAAACTTTAGCATTTTGGATGACAGGTTTGATGAAACTAAACATTTTTTTGTGTGTGATAGGTAGAGGAGATAAGCTAAGTAATTAAATAACTGGGATAGAAAACAAAAATTCTTAAGATTTAAAAGAAATACTATGGGGATCACAAAATAGAAGAGATTATTATTATCAAGGAGAATCTGATAGCCTGGAACTAAAGATAAGTAGGATTTTGACAGAGATGGGAGGAATGGAAAGTGATTTCAAGACAGAAGAGAGAGTGCAGACGAAATGACAGAGCAGGACATTGTGGGGCACATACATGACATCGAATGGTCCCATATGTCCAAGATACAGGGTGGGTGCCAGAGAGAAGATGATGTTTAGGCCTGTAGCGTAGATAGAGAACCATGAATGTGCTGCTTTGTCAGTAGGAATGGGAAGTTGTGGTCTAGATATGTTGTGCCCACACAGGATGTTTGGCACACCAGGTTTGCAGCAAGCTGATCACACCCATTTACTGCCCCTGACGTAGCGTGCTAGGAGCCCACTTGCTCAGAAGCCCACCTAGAGGACTCATGCATCCTAAGTCTGTTTCTTCTCTCTCTTTTGTGTTAAGAAGCATTGGGTTTGGAGGAGAATAGGACTTGTGTACAGTGAGCTTTTTTAGATCTTAAACAGTGTCCTCAGGATGGTTTTCATCTCTGAGTTCAATTCAGTCCTTCTCTTTCTGTTGGTTGCCTGTATGCGAGTATGTCTATTATGTAGAAAGTAAAATATCTTTATTTGTTGTCTACTGTTCCTATCAGTTACTGAGGGAGCTCTTTAAATATATTCCGTTATGTCTACTATCTTTTTCAATTTTACCTTGTGATTCTTTAAAAATTTTCTGTAAATATTTTGAGTTTTTATTGTTAGTCGCATATCAAGTTTGAGATGCCATATCTTCCTTGTGAATGGAACCTTTTATCATCATGTAGTGACTCAATGCTTCCTTAGTAATGAATTTTAATTTAAGGTCTATTTGTCTGATGTTACTGTAGCTACACTAGCCTTTGGTTAGCATTCTTCTCACGTATCTGTTTCACCCCCTTTTACTCTTGGTGCTTTTGTGAGCTTAAATTTTAGGTGTGTCTCCACTAAGCAACTTTAGCTGAATTTATTTCTTTAAATGTCATCTACCTTTATGTTTTAAATTAAGTATGTAGAACTTGGGATCATTGACATGACACATTTTTTTCCATTTTGTGTTTTCCATTTGTTCTGTTTTTCTATGCACGGCTTCCTACCCCACGCCCTCATGTATATTATTTTCTTTCCTTACATTTTAAATTTTCTCTTAAATTTCAATTTTCATGTCCAACTGACAGGGGCATTTTTGTGTCTTGGGTTTACTTTTTTGTGTGTGCTTTTAATTTAGGTCGTTGTGTTTTATAGCTTCTTTCTACAGGTGTTTTCCTAAGTTCTACATACTATTTCCTCTCCCGTTTACGTGTGCTGTGCTCTGCTCCTTCTCCCGCTTCTCTCCATTAACCGCTTAGCTGCGCTGCGGGAACTGGTGTATTCGAGTTGGTCGACACAGACTATTCTCTTTTCTCGCAGCTTTGGTCACTCTTTGGTCTTTGCCCTTCCCAGTTCAATGAAGATATCATTAAGCTCTGGGGAGCATACCAAGACCATTTTGTTGAACACCTTTTCTTCACCTTTCTCTTTTCCTGTTATACTGAAGTTTCATCTGAGTGGGTTTCGGAAAGAAACAACGAAGACTACTGATTGAAGTGGAGTTCACAGTAACACCTGAGCCCATAGTAATTAAAGCCACAGAGGGACATAGTTTTTCCATTCTTAATATTGGCTATTAATATAAAAATTAACTTTTGATTAAATCTAATTGTTTCTCTAAGCCATATCCCCCTGAAAATGTGCTCAGCAGGTCCTCCACCCAGACTCTAGAAAAAAGGAGCTGGAGAGCAAGAGATGGACGTTTTGGTCCTAGCCTTCTCAATGGCTAACTGCGTAACCTTTGGCAGGTTGCTCACCTCCGGGAACCTTTCCCTCTGGGGCCTCAGGCTCCTTACCTTTTAAATCATGTACATTAGTTATCTATCGCTGTGTGGCAAATTATCCCCAAACTCAATGGCTTACACCAACGAACATTATTTTCTCACAGCTTTTTGTTTTTGGTCAGAAATCTGGTCTTTGTTTAGTGGGGTGCTTTTGGCTCAGTCTTTCAGAAGACTGCAGCCATGGTGTCTGCTGGGCTTGTGGGGTGATCCTGTTCCAGCTCATCCATGTGGCTGTAGGCAGGACTCAGCTCCTCAGGGGCTATTGGAGTGAAGACCTCAGCTCCTTGCTGGCTGTTGGCCAGAGAGCCCCCACAGTGAGGCTGCCCCCAAGCCAGTGAAAGAGCCAGCAAGACATGAGACACCATCGTTCTGGGATCTAATGCAATCCATTATTTCTGCCCCATTCTGTTAGTTACAAGTCACTAGGTCAGGCCACACTCAGGGGAGCTGGCACTATACTTTTTGTATTTAACCTGGTTGGCTCTCCCAAGTTAGTTAAGGCAAGAAAGGGAGTGTATTCATTTTTGTCTCCACATGCTTCAGTCACTAATTGTGGTATAAGGCAGGCACCTTCATTAAATAACAATTAGAATCTGTTTTGGTTTCAAGGAACAATTTCTGCCTTGGGAGGAGATATATATATATATATATATATATATATATATATATATATATATCACATGTGTAATATACACATTTAAAAATCAAGGTAAACTTGTTTCAAAGTTTCTGAATAAAGTTGATGAGAAAGTTGCTTTTTTAAAGCCAAAACCAATATAAATGAAGCTCCATTTGTAGTTTTGGGTTACTGGTGGTATCACTATATTGTAGTTTAGAATATTTAAATAAACTTATCAGTTTTTTTGTGATGACAGATATGGACCGTATTGTGACCCCTATGTTGTCATATAATAACAGCAACAAGAAAGGACATTGGCCACAACACTTAGCTTTGAGCACAAGTTGTACACTGACTGGGACATAGCACCGTTTCTCTAAGTATCAGTTCCCTTATTTGTAAAATGTGGTGAATGATACCGGAAGCCAAAATTATATTTCTCAATAATAGTGCTCTACAAAGAAATGGAGTTACCATGATTCCCCTCTGATTTCAGGCCATATGTGAGCAGCGTGGCTGCTGCTGGAATCCCCAGGGAACCATCCGTGTGCCCTGGTGCTACTATTCCAAGAGTCATGGCTATCAGATGGAGGGCGACTTTGCCAACACAAAGGCAGGTAAGCCAGACCATGAGGCACGCGCTCCGGACCCTCTGCGGGTTGGCTCTGTTTGCTCCCAAGGCCAGCCTTCGTGGCATGCCGAGTTTGCTCTGCACGCCACACTCCTGCCTGGGACAGAAGGTGGGAACCACTCGGAAGTGACGACTAGAATCTATTTTGCCATCAAGGGAAAAAAAGTCACTCTGCCTTGGGAGTTCAGAGACATGGTCTATTCCTGGCTCTACCTTTACGTACCTTCGTAACATTGTGCAAGCATCATGAGTTCTTTGGTCCCCAAGTTTTTCGCTTTTAAAGGGAGGGATTTGAACCCTGTCACCTCTGAGACTACTTATAACTCTAATATAATGTGGTTTTAATGCTATGGAAACAATTCCAATTTTGAAACGTTTTATGAAAGTTAGCCAGTCGATGTCAGTGTGCGTGGACTAAACACCCCCTCTGCTTCCCTCCCTTCTTCCTCCCACCCTAAAACATAGAGCATGAAAATAAACACCTTGGGGAATAACAGAAGGTGGCTGCTTTGGGGAAGCTCTTAGCATAAAGGAAGAGGCATGATCTTCCTCTAGAGGCTCTTGGCCTGATGGGCTTTGCTAAAGTCTCGATACTCACCTGCCTTACCTAACTAGGGAGATGGCATTGATGTATACGATCACCTATAATGTAACATGAAAATAACCAAGAAGGAATAATGTATGTATACAAACTGAGGGCTGAGAGTGTGCAGGGTCTGTAATTAACACAGAATGACTGGTGGGCTGGTGGGATGAGAGTTAGGCCTTTTGGGGGAGATTTCCAATCAGATTTCATAGAAGAAGGCATGGTTTTTGGATAAGGTAATAACGGTGCCCAGCTTTAGATTCTGGACCAAAATGATATGCATGCGTGATGGTTATGTGTCTATTTCTTCCCTTGTTTGGGAAAATAAAGTCTTTCACCAGCCCCTTTGACCTAAAGCATCATTTTTTATGTGGCTGTTGTTTGCAAATGTACACTGCCAGCTATGTGAACCTTTTTTTCTTTCTATGTCAGGATTCACAGCCCAGTTGAAAAGGTTGCCTTCTCCGTCCCCATTTGGAAATGACGTCAACAATGTCCTTCTCACAGCGGAATACCAGACATCGAATCGCTTCCACTTTAAGGTTGCAGTTTGTTTATTTTTTTTAAAGTCATTTTTGAGAGGTTCTTGTTCCCTACCTGATGACTGCAGTCACTACAAAATAGGAAATTTTGCTAACGGAGGTGTGTTTCTCTACTGCCACGCTTCCGAGTCAGCACATGTGTGTTGCAGGCACCTATAGCCTTCCTTGAGTGGGATAACTTCCTACATATATATTATGGAGTTGACTGGTGAGCTTTGGCTTTCATTTGTTTGCCTTTAACACCACGTGAAATGTAGTAGAGAGGAGAAAAAAAATAATTATGACAGCTTTGAAAATCCTAGAGATGGTCCATCCCTGCAGACTTGGAGTGTATATTTCTACCTAAAGACTTAACACACGCCCACAGATTCAACATCTGGTAATATACGTGTCCATACACATACCTTAGACCTAACGCCATTTGGATCAGCGCCCGCGTTCCAGTACCATGAGCCATTGGGAAGCACTGGTGTTGGTGGGAATGCTTTCATTTTGGAAAAACGGAGATGTTTTCATTTCAGCTTTCTTCCCCTTCCTCTCTCTGGACAGTTAACTGACTCAAAGAAGGACAGGTACGAAGTGCCCCATGAACATGTCCAAGCCTTCCAAGGAGATGCTGCTTCTCCCTTGACCTATAAAGTTGAGGTCTCCCCACAGCCATTCAGCATCAAAGTGAGGAGAGAAAGCAACAGTGTCGTTCTGTAAGTTTTGGAAACCCCTAACCGGGGGTGAGAGTAGGAAGGGAGGGAGGTTTGCAAGCCTGACAAAGGGTGCATTTCAGCAATATTCCTGAAGCTTGGTGACCAGATCTCCACTTTCAAATGGATTCTTTTTTTCTCTGCCTTTCTTCCTCATTATCTCTTTTTTGTTGTTGTTTTTGTTTTGTTATTACTAAGCATTTATTATACACCAGGCACTGGGCTGTGGCCTTTTTCTCTTTTCCTTTCTGTTTGATCATTTTTTCCTCTTCATTTCCCCCTTCCTTTCTCCATTCCCTTAACCACCTAGCCATCAGCAACTATTTATGGGACATCACCTATAATGTATGAATAGTATTCTAGTCATATAGTAGGGTGTCTAGGGGACAAATCTAAGAAATGCGCCACATGGCACCCACCTTCAAGAGCTCCTGATTGCTTGGCGTCCATGGAGAAATGTCACAGGAGGGCAAACGGGGCCGATTACATAGGGAGTATTGAGTCACTGACACGTGAAGGCCACTTTTCTAAGCAGGTGTGTCCTACCACTCCACTTGTCCACTTGTCCTTGTATCTTCCATCTGTGTCTAGGTTGGACTCAAGTATCGGGCCCCTCCTGTTTGCTGATCAGTTCCTGCAGTTCTCCTTCCGACTGCCAAGTGCTAACGTGTATGGTCTGGGAGAACACGTGCACCAGCAGTACCGCCATGATATGAACTGGAAGACCTGGCCCATATTTGCCAGGGACACAACCCCCAATGGGGTAAGCTTTCAGAAGGGCCCCTTTCCACTGTCCTAGCCTCATCCTTGAAGGTCACTCCTCGCAGTACAGTATAATGGTTAAGAGTGAGATTCTAGGGCGGGGGGGGAGGGTGTCTGGGTCTGAACTCTGGCGCTGCTAGTCGCCAGTTATGCCATTCTGGGCAGGGTACCTCTCTGTGTCTTCAGTTCCTCATCTATACAATGGGGGCAGTATACTTGCCTCATTGGGTCATCATGGGAATTAAATAAATTTATATGTATAGAGTCTCTAGGAGAGCCTGTGCCACATAGAAAGTGGTCAGTAAATGTCAGCTACTTTTCATTATATTTTCCTTTTGAACTAACTAGTTCTGGAGAAAACATGACTAATATTGACTCTACACAATGTTTGTTATACTCTCCATATTTTAGGTTGACCTTTGTAAGTCACCAACTTATCAGGTTTGTTAGCAACATAGCATAACATATCAACTAAAATACTGTGTTCATCCTTCTCTGTGTGAAGAATGTTTAGGGCAGTGAAAGAATAGTGTTCTTATTGTTTTCTTTTTTTGTTTTGTTTTGATGGCTAAAACCCAAAGCAGAGGCATTTTCTAGGTTCAGCAATACAGGTCTGGGTCAGCTGCTTTCCTGCCTAAGCAGAATTAGTGGCTGGATGGAAAAAGATCGTAGGAATAATGTATTGACTATTTTTATCTCTATTTGCCAAAAGAACTCTGAAAAAAATAAGTATAATTTATCCCATTTAAACAGATAAGGAAACTGAGGCTCAGAAAAGCAAAACAAATCCTCAATGGGGGGAAAAAAGTTTGTAAGTAATAGAGATAAGATCTAATTCATAGCCTGCCTAGAAAACCAGAAAACCAGAAAAGACATTGAGTCAGAGCAGCTCAGCTGCGAGTTTCTGGTGATGGTTATTTTATAAGGAGCCCCAGGTGCTCACTACTTGAATTGTGCAGCTTGGGCACCACCGTGTAAGAAATGTAGGCTCTCGGCTCTCTCTCGCACCCCTAAATTAGAATCCACATTTAACTAAGATTTCCATGTAATTTATATGCACACTAAATTTTGTGAAATGTTCTAGAGCAGTGATTCTCAGCCCTGACTACACATCAGAATCACCTGGGCAAATTTAACAAACCATCAGTGCTTGCTTCCATCCCCAGGAATTCTGTTTCCATCGGGCTAGGATTTAGCCCTGGTTGAGAACTATTGTACTGTTCTAAAGCCTAGACGACCAGCTCAAGTTCAAACGTCTGCTATTGGGAAGACGAGAAGACCAGATATGTCAAGTAGAGCTGCATCTAGTTGCACGTTAGGAAGGTGCCTGACTCATAGATGGCTCGATGGAGCTTTTGCAGATGGGGCTAGGTCAGGTTAAGACAAGTTACTTTGAGAGGAGAGCGTTTTTGCACTATAATTTCAAAAATCATGTTCTCCCGCATCTAATAGATGTCACGAGCGCTCACTTTCCTTCTAGATAAATGGTCATAGCTGGCTCATTCAACAAGGGGACACTAGTTCACTTGGGTAACATCAACCAAATATAGACATTATATTTTAAAAATTTATTTGTATTCTTAACCCATGAGTTCCCTGTCAACTAGTCACAAGATCAATACCGAGTGTCTAAGTTATTTCTGCCCAAGTGGAGTTTAGACTATTAGATTGTAACCTTGTGGCTTTTAACTATCTTTCCGCAGGATGGAACTAACTTGTATGGGGCACAGACATTCTTCCTGTGCCTTGAAGATGCTAGTGGATTATCCTTTGGAGTGTTTCTGATGAACAGCAATGCCATGGGTAAAGGACTAAAGAATATTCATAAAAAAATGCACAAGAGCAATTTTGAGTCCCTTTTGTGCTGCACTATGATACAAGGAATGGAGCCCTTTAGGAATGGCTGAGCCATCGCTTAGGGCCTCGTGTGTTTTCTGACTGTTCCACCCGTACTTCGTTACCTGTTGACCCATGGTAGCCATGAGTAGGGGTTTCTCTCCCAGCTTATGATTTTCCTGAATCTGGTTGCCCCTATTGGAATATTTTCTATTACCGAGTTAAGACAGCTAGCCCTTTCCTGTAATCTACTGAGACAATTTCTACTAATTATTTCTTCTCCTTCCTTAGACTTTCATCCAGAAAAGGGGTAGGAAACAGCCAATTGCCCTGGGCCCAATGATGACAGTCACTCGGCCTACCCAGGGAGCTATAACTGAGCAGTGACTTATATTCAGACACTCCAAAGGTAGCAAGGTCAAGTGGGGTGGCAAGGGTCATGCAGAGTAAGATCAGACTGGTTAAGACCCAAAAGCATATCATCATAGAATTCTAAAAAGGAGCTAGCTTCCCATCTTTTAAGGCTTTAGACTAGATCAATGATTCTCAACTTTTTTCTGCTTGTACCGTTGACAGCAGATCTCAGTGGCAATGACTCAGTCACCACAGGGGAAGAGATGTATCTGAATCTCCCAGGGTGGATGGTGGGCACAGGATATTAATCCCCACCCTCTTCTCAACTGAGAATCAAGGGAGTAGATCCGTGCTACTGGGAGCGTGGCCCACAGATGGTCCCCGAACTGTTGCAGGTGTACAGTAAGATGAGTATAGACATTGAGAGTAAGCATTGCCGTAGCATCCAAGCATGAACCCTCTTCTAGTCATTCATTTTCATGTTATCTTGCAAAAGTATCAGTTTGCAAAGAATTGGACATTTAAAAACTAAGATCTGATCCTTCACCACAGATTGTTTGAGAATCACTATAGGTAATCTAAGATGGTTCTTAGATACCTAGTAGAATCTTAGATGATTCTGAGATCCCTAGGAGTCTCAGAACAGACTGAGATGATACAAAGATTGTACAGTTTCAGGTAGTTGAAAGGAACCAGAAAAGGAGTCAAGTCAGACCCACAGCGTCCTAGATACTCGGTGTGAACTGTGCCTGTGACCAAAGATTACATTTCAGTAAACCCTGAGGCTTTTTACCCCTAATTGCAAACCAAGGCTACGGGGAGACTTCACCTCTGAGAACTGTGATTGGGGCTTAGAGTTTCAATTGATAATATAATCTCTGACTTTTTTTAACGAGGCTAGTACCTCAGTCTGTCTAGTTGGGTTATATTCCTGCAGTAATGGTGGGGTGTAGGGTGGGAGCAGCATGCTCTGTAGTCGTGATGTCAAAGAAGAAACATTTTTGCTCTACCCTTTAGGTTCAGTATTTTGGGGCCTGTGACTCAAACTGACAATGGACGGGTCTGCAAGAGGAAAGACAGAGTTTATTGACACACACAACATGTGTGCACACAAGAGTGCTCAGTGACGAGTAACTCAAAACAATGGTTAGAATTTGGGGCTTATATACCGTCCTAATAGGTAAATGGGAGGCAGAGAAAGGCACTTGTGATACAAAAAATGATTTTTTAGAGGAGGAGGGAGGGATAAAAGGCACGTAGGGGGAAACTTAGGGGAAAACAAATGACGTTTTGGAAAGATAAAGGAGCCCTTAGGAGAACAGACAATGTCTGTTCAGATTTGATGCCAACTTATTGTCTCAGAGGAGATTACAGTTGGTCCGGAGAGGTGGTTTATGACAACTGAGTTCCTTTGGGAGGCTCTGCTTTTAGGCTGATAAGGGATTTCAGAAACTCAACTGTCTTCAGCTTAAAATAATTTTTATGCCACAACGGCTTACTCTGGACCCCTTCAGGAAACTGGTTGCTTTTTCATGAGAACCTGAGCCCTGACACAGGAATTAAGACACTGCAGTCACCAATTATCAAAATCTGTCACCGAACGACTGTGGGGACTCTCGTGGGCTGTGAGGGTGGACTTTGAACTTCAGAGTTTGTTCCTTTGTATGCAAAACCTGAGGCTTTTGGGATCACTTTCCTCATGTCCAGATGAACCGTGATGCTCTGGTCTAAAACCTGGTGATTATCACTCTAGAATAAAGTTCTTATTTTTCTTTTCTTCATTTTTAATCTTTCCAGACGTCGTCCTCCAGCCCACACCAGCTGTCACTTACCGCACCACCGGGGGCATTCTCGACTTCTATGTGTTCTTGGGAAATACTCCAGAGCAAGTTGTTCAAGAGTATCTAGAGGTAAACGTATGATTATTGACTACGACTGTGGAAATCCTAACTAGCACACAGAAAAGCAAATTTCATAGACAAGTGGGACTCATGCAAATCTGCTGTTAGAAGTAGCTACGGTATATCTGCTATGACAAATTGACCCAGCCCTCAGAAATTTATAAAGAGCCTGGGAAAATAGATTAGCATTCTCACATTAGTGAAATGTTGGGAAATGGAGTCTGTTCTGTGGCTCCAAATCCATGCTTAGAAAAAGTTTTATTAAAAATCGGGTATTTCTAACTTTTACTCCACATTATTTCTTTTAGCTCATTGGACGGCCAGCCCTGCCCGCATACTGGACACTTGGATTTCATCTCAGTCGTTATGACTATGGAACCCTAGATAACATGAAGCAGGTTGTGGAGAGAAACCGGGCAGCACAGCTCCCTTACGTAAGGCCTTTAAAAAATCTTGGGGGTGGCCAGTTAGCTCAGTTGGGCAGAGTGTTTTGCTAGTAACACCAAGGTTACTGGTTCGATCCCCGCATGGGCCACTTTGAGCTGCACTCTCCTTAACAAAAACAAAACAAACAAACAAACAAAATCCTCCTAAAATAAGAGTTCTGTTGGAAATAAGAATAACTTTTTATGCTTTCTCCCCACTGAGTTTTTTCTTTTTGTTTGTTTGTTTTTGTTTTTTCATTCTTTATTTTTTCCCCACCGAGTTTTTTAAAAATATGCAATAAAAAGATGTTTATCTATTCAGAGCACTACACTTTTTTTGTTGGGACAGCCATTCCTTCAAGAATCTGTCTCCTTTTAGTAGGAAATCATACTTAGAGACCACAATGATGGGGCTAGGAGGCAATCTGTGTTTGTCTGTTTTTTTCTTATCACATATCTTATCAGTAAAATTTTCTCATGCTCACTGTATTCATTACATTGTACATAATGCATCTTTATTTGCGTTCTCAAGGCTTTTCTTCCCCTAGTTTAAGTGAGCAAAAGAAAATGGTACATACACGTAATAAAATATTTTTGTTTTCAATGGCTACATTTTTTTTTTTAGAGGGCTAGTCAGGTCCTTTATATGCACACTGATAGAGAAATGATGAAGAAAGTCGACTATTTGCTTACTTAGGTCATTCTATCCTTAGTCTAAATTGGAACGTTTCTATTGTGTAATGGGGAGTGAGGTTTTATAAAACATGCAAAGGGGAAAAGCCCAGTAGGCTCAGGAATTTTCCTCTTGTCTCCCATCCCGTTCCGTTGGAGGCAGACAACTAGGTCCTAGAGCAAAAGTCATTTCCTTCTGGGCTCCATGATTTTCATATAGGTAAAATTAGGAAAGGTTCATCGTCAAAGAAGACATGAAGGAGAAGGGAAGCAACAAAACAAAATGTGGGGTAGTAAAATGAGGTAGAAGAAGTGGAGAAGACAGCCCCTTCCCCCTTTATCTGTGGTGGGGGTAGGATTTAGGGATGGATATGTATTTGATAGCTTTAATGATTTGTTGGAATTGCTGTGGTTTGTTTGTTAGACTGGTTTTTTAACGCCAGGGTCCAGGCAGCAAGTAGGATGCTGCCGTTTCACTGATTCCAGGGGTGGGGTGAGGCCTTCGGGGAAACAGTGGGTCATTTGCTTTGAAATTACCATGGAAAAGAAGCCCTCGAATGCCAGGGGCTGATGGAGAACCCTGGTTAGAGCCCAGCATAGAGTCAGCGTGTGTCATAAGCAATAACAACAACTGACTCGTTTTAACGGAAATTCCTAGGTGATAAATTGTGGACTTGGTGTATTCTTTCAGGACGTTCAGCATGCTGATATTGATTATATGGATGAGAGGAAGGACTTCACTTACAACCCAGTAGATTTTAAAGGCTTTCCTGACTTTGCTAAGGAGTTACACAATAACGGACAGAAATTGGTCATCATTGTGGTATGTGCTTGCCCCCTGAAATCAGGTGCTTGCTCTTCCTTGTCATTACACCCCCCGTCCCCATCCTTCGTCCCCCAATTCCCAGTCTCCTTTCACTGCCTCTAGCTTAGAGCGAGGTCCTTCATTGTATTTTTTTCCCTTCTTAGGATCCAGCTATCTCCAACAAGTCTTCCCCAAGCAACCCCTATGGCCCCTATGACAGGGGTTCAGACATGAAGATATGGGTGAATGCTTCAGATGGAGTGACTCCACTTGTTGGGGAGGTAACTTAACAGGGGAGGGGGGGTGGCTGGCGGAGGTTGTTTTGTTTTACATTTTCAGATGCCTTGTATGAGTATATGCTAGGGATAAACTGTCCCTGTTCTTTCATCCGCAAGTACTTAACCAGCCATCCTCACTCTTACATTCCTTTCATAGTCAAGTCCCTTTAAACAGCAGCCTCCGTACTGAATAAACGCTTCCTCACCTCCCATTCACTCATCAGCTGACTGCAGTCTACTTTCTTGCCCCATCACTCCACCAACACTGCCTTGGCAAATGACACCAGTTACCTCCTGTGGAACTACTTCCAATGGAACCATTTCATTCCTCTCTCACTCAATTTCTCTGTAGTATTTGACAAGTTTGACCACTTCTTTCTCAAACCTTTATCTGCCCTTGGTTTCCATGAAGGTGTAATCTGCTGGTTTACTTCTTATACCTCTGCTCACCTGAACACATAGTGTCTGATGAAAAGCGGACAGGAAAGGAATAGAGAAGAGTAATTGACATCGGAACCCACAGCTTGCAATGGGCCGGCTGAAATGTCTGTAGTACTTGCCATCATTTATCATGCCTCAAATTTGGAGTAGAGAAAGTGAGAGGGAAAGGTGAACCAGAGCTGCAAAGTAGCAAGAATTTAGCCAATTTTTAAAAATAAGTTTTTCCTCAAGTGTCTGTTTGATTCCTCCTGACACTTATTCTAAGTATTTGGAGCTCTTCCCATCCCTAACTGAGAAGGACCTGTGCCTGACACCTCTGTTCCCGTGATCATATTAGGAATTTCTTTGCAAAGTACTCTACTTTACTCTATATTCATTTGGTTTACTCCAATCAGCCTTTTTCTTTTTCTCCCGCAGGTCTGGCCTGGAAAAACTGTGTTTCCTGATTACACCAACCCCAGGTGTGCTGTTTGGTGGGCAAATGAATTTAAGCTTTTTCACAATCAAGTGGAGTTTGATGGAATCTGGATTGTGAGTTCTTAACATTTTGATTATTAGGTGACTAATAGACTATGTGTATCTATGTCACTGAATCATGGAACACTGGGGGAAGAGGAGGAGGGGGAAATGAGTATAGCAATCATTCTAAATATTCCCTACGTTGTGTGTGTGCATGTTCCATGCCGTTGAGTTGGCTCTGGCTCCCGGCGGCCCTATGGATGAGTGACGTCCACCCTGTCCCATCCTCACAGCCCTGCTCAGCTCCTGCAGACTCATGCCTGTGGCTTCTTGTGTGGAGTCAGTCCAGTTCGTGCTTGGTCTTCTCTTTCCTGCTGCCTTCTACGTTACTCAGCATTGCTCTTTCCCCAAGAACCCCGCCTTCTCATGAGGTGCCCGAAGCAGGACAGCTTCAGTTGGCTCAGTTTTGCCTCCAGCGATGTTTCAGGCTGAATTTGCTCTGAGACCCACTTGTTTGTTCCTGGTGGTCCAGGGTATCTGTAGAGCTCTTCTTCGACACCAGACTTCAAGTCTTTTCCTATCCGCCTTCTTCACTGTCCAACTTTCTCCTCCATGCATAGTAATTGGGACTAGGAGGTGTGGATGACCTTAGCCTTGGTCTCTAATGACTCATCTGCGCTCTTGATGATCTTCCCTAATTCTTCCATGGTTGCCTTTCCGACTATCAGCCTGCTTTTGATTTCTTGGCTGCAGTCTCCATTTGAATTGAATTGGTAAGCAAAATCTTCAACAATTTGAATGTTTTCATTGTCTATGTTAAAGTTGTGCGTTTCTTCTGTGGTCATGATTTTTTTGTCTCCTTGCTGTTCAAATTCCCTATCTTACTATTCAGATAATCTTACCAAAACATGTAGTTTAGAATCAAAATCAGATTGTTATCGTTGGAAGTAATCTGTTTTTTTCCCAGTCCACCACTTCTTTTACAAATGAATGAGCTGAAGTGAAACTAGGTCACATACTCCTTACTTTGTCACAAGGTACACGAATTGTCCGGTTGCCAGTTCAGGGCTCTTTCATTTGGACACGTCAGACAAACCGATCAGAGCTAGAGTGCCCAGGTGCTTTGAGTGCAAAACGGTCGCTGCAACAAAGACAAATGTCTCTATATTATCAAATGAAACAGATGCAAAGCAACAAATGTTCAGCAAAATTTAAGGAGCTCTAGAGTTGAACTTTTTTCTATTTAGAAGAGAAATGTAGAAAATTCAAACAATACAGAGAGCTAAAAATATGAAAGCAAAACCCTCTAAAATGATATGAATTAAAAACATCTAGGGCCGGCCGAGTGGCTAAGTTGGTTAAGAGCTCGCTCAAGAGTTTGAGCTCTGAGCAACAGCGGTTCAATGCCCAGCCTGAGCTGAGCTGCCAACAGGTGGCAGGATGGCTCAGCTAAAAACAAACAAACAAACAAAAAAACATCTACCTGATATCAATATTTTGGTATCTTCCAGGACCCCCCCACACATTTGCAAAGCTGTTGGCACATGTTTACTTGCTCACTCTCTCTGTGTATATGTATGTTTTTATATGTATAAGTATTTATGTGTGTGTATTTATGATTATATTTGGATATACAGAGAATGAATAAGTTGATATATATGAAATCATATAAATTGAAAATGTTTTTTCACCTAATGTGTTTGGGAATTTTTCATTTTCAGTGATTACAGACATGTGCAATTTTGAAGTGATTTTTAAGAATCTCCATGAAACCTTCAATGCATAGAGGAGACAGGAACACCTGTTTCTCTCCTTGTACATAAGAACCTCTCTAAAACAGAAGTATCTGGAATCATTTTTCTGACTCCTCAAAAAGAATAAATATACCATTAGTACAATGTAAGGGGACATGTTATTTTTTTCTTAATAGTTTTTGCTCTTTATTTTGTAGGATATGAATGAGGTCTCCAACTTCGTTGATGGCTCTGTTTCAGGATGTTCCACAAGCAACCTAAATTATCCCCCATTCACTCCCAGTAAGTCTTGGTCATTAGTCTGATTAAAGTAGCATTGTATATTCGGTATTTGAAATTCATAAGGATAGATATGAACAACGTGGCAAAGGCGTTTGTACATAAGTGTGCATAGGGAAAGGAGAATGTGGGAAATATATAAAGACAACCAGGAAAGAAAATCAAAACGTTCCATGCTTTCCTAAATGAGGCATCAATTCAAAAGGGGGCAATCTAGTTCTTTTACCTACAGCCTGAGCTGTTTCTAAGGGAAGGTCCTAGAAAGGGAAGATATGGTGCAAAAACCAGAAGCTAGTGATTAGTCTGTGTTGCTCTAGAGTATACCCCCACAGGTCAGAGCTGGCTAGAAAGAGACCACATAACCAGGCTTGGTCTTCAGATGAGCGTCAAGTTTGGTGATTTCAAGAGTGTGAAGAACAGACCTGAACCATAGGATGAAACCCATGGCTTGGGAGGTCAAAGTCAAAGTCAGTGAATATGATACAAGTGAGCTCAGACTGGACTTTTAAACAGTGTTATCAGGGTGTGGCCCTGAAATCCCAGCATTTATTCTAGTCTGAAAAAAGCTATAGGCTCACAGACAAATTGTATCTTGATTAAGAAAGGAATGAGCTGCTGGAATTATAGTATCTTATGAAGACTTCCAGTCTAGTGGGAGAACAGGAAAATGGGGCAGGTGGGTCAAAATCAAATGTTGAGGGACTTGGATAGAAGGCTAAACAGTTCACACTTTACTCTTTTGGTGAGAGAAGCTATTAAGAGGGAAATATGATAGTCAAATGGTTTGGGGAAATATTAATCTGGTGTTAATGTGCAGTAGGAATTAGAAAATCAATAGATCAGGAATCAATTAGCCATTAAGGAACTTTTACAATAGTTAATATCCAAAGGTGATTAGGATCTGAACCAGAATGGTGCAGTGGGGGCAGAAAAGAATCGATGAGTGAAAGAGAGATTGGGCAATCATCCTTTATAATATCGGGTCAATGGAGAGAAATTCATTTACACCAGCGGTTCTCAGCCTGTGGGTCGCAACCCCTTTGGGGGTCGAACGGCCCTTTCACAGGGGTCGCCGGGTACTCGTATGTGGGCGTTTCTGCATGTGGGCCTGGAGATGGATAGAGGAGCGGTGTCTCAGTTCCTAAGACCATCGAAACTATGTGTTTTCCGATGGTCTTAGGCGACCCCTGTGAAAGGTTGAGAACCGCTGATTTCCACTTTCACCTAATACTTCTCCTTTTGAGCCACTTAACTTAGCTCAGTTTGAAGAATTCAGATTGACTCTCAAGTCTAACTGGGTCTTCTTGCTTCTAAATGCTTCCTCTGGTCACCTGAGTGCCCCGCGGGGAGAAGGTGTATGAGTCCACACCATTTCTTTATATATCAGAGTATATAACCCTCTGACAGTGGGGAAGCTGTATGATCATTTACAGGAGGGCCACAGTAAACGTTTGCGCAGGGTGCCACCGTTTCCGGTCCTCTGGCAGCCCAGGAGCAGGGAATATGCCTCTTAAGAGCTCACTGCCTGAGCCCTCTTTTCCCAGGAGTCCTGGATGGGCACCTGTTCTGCAAGACCCTCTGCATGGATGCCGTGCAGCACTGGGGCAAGCAGTATGATGTCCACAATCTCTACGGCTACTCCATGGCCATCGCCACCGCAGAGTAAGGATACTATTGCTATGGCCTCAATACGTGTCCAGTTATTGATCTTGCTAGATGCTAGGTGCCGGAGCTCTGTAAATTAAGTATGGTGATTATTGAATGCATGAAGAAACTACCTAGCACATAGGGAAGAAGGAATCCAACTAATATTTGTGGGATGCACGAAATGGAAGGATGAATGAATAAATGACTAAATGGAAGGTTGGAGGAAGGAAAGAAGTAACTTGATCAAAGTCAAACAGTTAATAAATTGTAAAAGCAAAATTTAAGCCCATTCCTGCATGAGTCCTAGAACCGTATATTTGCTCTTGGCCACACTGGAGGATGGAGGGTTAGGTAACTCAGGCCTCATGTGCTTTGGGGTTTTAGATGCTGGCTCAGCACCCTCCTGCTGTGCTGTGTCTGCCTTTGTGAGTGGACTCAAATTCTGTAGTGAGGAAAAGGTACTGACAGTTTACCCCACTCACGGTAACTGTGACAGCAAGAAGCCAGACCAAAACTGCATTCATTAGTTAGCAACGTCATGGTGTAATGTTAACCTTCTTGAAAGTTGTTGAAAACATCATAGAGCAAACATTTTTAAGTATATGAGAGACTTCTATTATAATAATTTTAAAAATATATAGATGATGTATATTTATATTTACTTATAAAAGCCCACACATACATATATAATTTTAAAATGTCTCTTCTTATTACAAAGTTGTGATCAAAGTGTTTCTACTTAAACAAGAATTTAAGTTCCAAGAGGGGGTTCATAAGTTCATTATTTGCATATGTCTGAAATCCTGTGATGTGGAAGATGTATACACAGACAGCTACGGATATGTATACTTCACCTTTTGTTCCATAAAAATGGTATGCCTCTAGTTACTAGACTTTTCAAGGCTACTTTGGAAATTATGGAGTTATGGATGTACATAAAACACAACAAAACATAAATATACCTAATGGCGTAGTCTGCTCCCAACAGTAATTCCAACCCTACTGGCAGAGAGCTAGGCGAGAAGAATGGGGCATTAACTTTTGAGGACCTCAGCATATGTCCCTAGGCTGAGACCCACTAAGGTCACACAAGCACTCCTGAGTCTCTCTCTCTTTCTAGGGCCGTCAAGACTGTGTTTCCTAGCAAGAGAAGCTTCATTGTAACCCGTTCCACCTTCGCGGGATCAGGCAAGTTTGCAGCCCATTGGTTAGGAGATAATGCGGCCACCTGGAATGACCTCCGATGGTCCATCCCCGGCATGCTTGAGTTCAACCTTTTTGGTATCCCAATGGTGAGTCCACAATCCAAGCGCTCTGGTGAACCTCAGTCCCTAGAAAGCCTCATTCTAGAAAGCTGTCAGTCCTAACGCTCCCCTCTCCTACCCGCCATGGCCAAGGGATTTAATGTTTTGAGAGCACATGCTTCATCTGCATCAGCATGGCTCTGGTCCCACAATGCTCTTTCCTGCACTGCCTTATAAAGATTGGAAGTGCAACCTCGAAGTGATGTCACTGGAAAAATTTTTCTAGTAAAGTAAAATGTACATGCAAAAAAGTACACATATTCTTAAGTAGACATTCATTGATGAGTTTCACAAACTGAACACATCTGTGTATCTAGCACCCAGATGAGGAAAGATAACATTGTCAGCACCTGAGAGATGGCTTTGGCATATTTTAGTTAAATTCAACGTGTGTGTGTCTGTGTGTGTGTGTGTGTGTGTGTGTGTGTATAACTCCTGTGTGTAAGATACTGAGCTAGTTATGCATGGTGAGGGTAGAGAAAAGCATAAATACAGTAACAGAAACACCTTCTCTTTCCCCAAAGAGTTTATAATTTAGTAAGAGGAGACCTATATAAGCAAATATTTATGACAAGCTAGGGTAAAAAGGCCAACAGGGACATACACGTTCAATGATAAGGGAAAGCCTGAGAAAGGGACATATTAACTCAGATGAGATTACAAGGAACAAAGGATGTCAAGGGTGGGAATCAAAAGAAACTTCATGGAAAAGATGGTTCCTGAGCTTAACCATGAAAAGTGGGTATGTTTTATCAGACTGATGGGGGAGGTCATTTTAAAATTAAGAAATAAATTTGAGCAAAAGCAATAAGGGGGAGAATTTGGTATGTCTAGAAGGATTGGTGTGTAGGGCTGGAATGGGAAATGATGCTGGAAAGGTGGGTTGGAACCAGGTGTTGAGGAGATAATAGGATAAGCCGCAAGGAGACCCTGGAGATTTTTGAATAGGTGAGTGGCAGTATCAAATTTACATTTTTGAAAATTAATTCTGATAGTAGTGTGGCCAAAATAATATCCACTGTATTTCTAGTTGCTGTTCATCAAAAAGTTATTGGTATGTCAAGTGTTTTATTTACACTATCTCATTTACTAAAACCCTATTCGCTAATAGTGCCCACTTTAGCAAAATGAGGAAACTGAGGCTCAGAGGTCTAAGTGACTTATTCAAGGTCACCTGGCAATAACAAGCAGACACAGGAGATAACCCAGTTGAGTCACATTATATTAGCCTTCTCAGTAAGAGGTTAGCACAGTCCAGTAGGGAGGTCTCTGGGAGAAAGCAAAGGAGGGGGGGGACACTCATGAGTGGCCTGTCCCTCCAGGTGGGTCCTGACATTTGTGGCTATGCAATGGATGCCCCGGAGGAGCTCTGCAGACGGTGGATGCAGCTGGGAGCATTCTATCCATTTTCCAGGAATCACAATGGCCAAGGCTACAAGGTGAGAGACTCCCAGGAGACAGGAGCACAATAAATTTGGCGCGCATTAGGACCATGACTGTCTGCACCCTCGCCAAGCAACCAGTTGAGCCAGCCTCCTACCTGGTGCTTCACTTGCACCACGTTGCACCACTGTTTGCCATCCACAGGGACCTATGATGTGCCATTAAAATGCCCTGTGCCACCGCCTCTGCTCTTTCTACGGGGGCAGTCTAAGGGAAAGGCGAGTCTGTGAAGGTTTTCATCCAACCTCTACACACCTTATCTACATTGTTCATGTTGCCATTGAGAACCAGATGAGGAAATACTTCAAAATTATTTAGCAGGCAGACTCCTGAGAGAACACTCCTAAAGAGAGAACGAGGGAAGGAGCAAAGGGAAACATTACCACTTACTTGGTGAAATGATCCCTTGGCCCAGCTGTACTGATTGGAGGCCGAGTTTGCAACCTAGGCCTCGGGTCTTTCAGGAAGGAAACCCTGGTTGTGATGAGTGGTGGATTTGGACTTCCCAGATGCTTCTGTTATTTGCAGCCAGATCACAATTGCAAGCTCTTGTTTCCTTCCAGGCCCAGGATCCTGCCTCCTTTGGAGCTGACTCTCTGCTGCTGAATTCCTCCAGGCATTACCTAACCATCCGCTATACTCTGCTGCCCTATCTGTACACCCTCTTCTATCGCGCTCACAGGCATGGGGACACAGTGGCCAGGCCCCTTCTGCATGAGTAAGTCCACTTAACCCCAGGAACTTTAGTTAATGCAACTGAGTGACCTTGACTGTATCATCAAATATAAGAATGAAAATGGAAACAAGTCATACAGCTATTCAGATACATCTATATGTATATATGTATACGTACGTGTGTGTGTGTGTGTGTGTGTGTATGTATTAAATTGGAATACCCAGTTAGTATTTGCAAGGCTATTGCTGTCTAGATACTATTCTAGGGGCAGATTTAAGCATTATGGACTGCCAACTGTTGGGGAGGAAGCTTGACTAAACGTCATGGGACTTGGGATCTTTTCTTTGTTCTGTCACCAACTAACTCTTTATCTTGACAAATCATTTTAGTTCTTTTATCCTTAATTTCTTAAGTCTTAAAGGATTTGATAGCTTGAACTTGATGGTCTCTTTCCTAATACACTGTGTTCAGGCTCTAGGACTTAAAAGGCCCACCTTGTCAAAATACGGTTCATTTCCTTCTGTGTCTACATTTTAGGGCCTCGGGCACATATCTGCTCTATTATTATCTACCCATTATTTTGGGTAAGGTTTTGCCATCTCCTGGTATTCTCTGTTAAAAGGCAGATATCCTAAAAGTGGAAAGACTATACAATTTTATATTATCTGCTATTTTTCGTGATCAAATCCAGTTCCTTCTTGATAGCCGGCTGAAGATTGAAAATGTATTGCTTATCTTACTTATTGTTTTAAAGGGGCGTTATGACACATAGAATTCCAGCCTGGATCCCGCCTAGCATAGATACTGGAGTAGGAGCTTTTGTCTAACCTGGGGGAAGAGCAGGAGGTTTACATGGGCTGGGGAGGTGGATCCCCCTGCAGGAATGGAGAGGTGGGGGTTGACTAGGTGTCACAGAATAATTCCAGGGGCTGCCCCAGGCAGGGAGCCTGCATGCTTTGGGCAGGCTGAGGGGAGAGCTTCCAGGAAGCCTTGGCCCGAATCTCAGTGAACATCTCTCCAAACTGCAGGTTCTATAAGGACAGCAACACCTGGGACGTGCACCAGCAGTTTCTCTGGGGGCCCGGCCTCCTCATCACCCCAGTTCTGCATGAGGCAAGTGTTCCCACAGAGACATGCGGGTGGTCTCCGCTTCTGCTCCTGCTCCCCTCCGAACCTTTCTCTCATCTCGGAACCATTTATCTGCTCCTTGTTCCAGATCCATTCCAAACCCCTGTGGCTGACTCAGCCTTGAAGACAGTGTGCAGGGTGTGGGGAAGTTTGATATCTGATACTTACACTTTTTTTTTTCTCTGAGTCTTTTTTCTTGACCAAGTTCCCCATCAGTGTAGACAGAAGAATCTACTAGTGAATCTGCGTTTAAGAATGGTCCTATTTGTTGTCCGATTCTCATAGCAGGTCATGACTTGCTCCATGATGTAGAGGCAGAATGGCGCAGTGAGGCAGCACTCACTCTAAGGTCAGGCTGATCAGGGTGTGATTGTGGTGTCTGCCACTTAGCCCTGGTGTGATCTGGTACAAGTTATCATGCTAGTTCCTCAGCTGTAAAGGAGATATATTAATATTGCCCATCAGTGGGAAGGGTTGGGGAGATTGAATGAGGTAATCAATGTAGGGCTGGAATTTTTTCCACAACACATTTTTTTATTATTATTATTATTATTATTATTATTATTATTATTATTATTATTAATGTGGTTCCATTGGGCATTTTTCTTTGAATTCCAAGTTATTGCCTCTATTATTCCTATAAAAAGAATGGCATGATTCGATAACAGAGAAAAGAAAGGTCATTTATGCACTCTCGGTATATGGTTAAGAAGTCCCCTGTGGACTTGCTAAGAAGTTTATTTTGTCCCCCTCAGAGGCTGGGCCATGAAGAACAATATTTTGTTTTAATTTCAGGGTGCCAAGAAAGTGACGGCATATATACCTGATGCCACCTGGTACGATTATGAGACTGTAAGTAGCTCTGTCTTTCCTTACACTCTTGGAGACCACAGTTGCAGCTGTATAGACAAGGCACCTCCCTGGAGAGAGAAAAACGTGTCCATGCACAGGGTGTTCCCATAGTGTTTTCTGTAATTTCATAGCAGGGTCGATGAAGTAAGCCAAAGTCACTTATCATCCGTGATGATGACATCTGAAAAACGCACTTCCATATACTTCAGTCATCAATAAGATAGAGACTCCAGTGGAGTGTCTCATGGGCAAATGTTGGAGAGGCCAACAGACAGTTTGAACTTGGTCGTGAGTTAGATTACTTGTTTAGAACTATCAGCTCACAGAATGTATGTCAGATAGCCTCCGCATGGCATAAAAGTTCTCCCAAATCCCCAGCTGAGGGCAAAAGCTGCTGTTCTTCATGTTTTTCCTTCCTCTTATTTGATTGTCCAACTAGACAGTAATTCTAGACAGCTAGGCGGGAAAAGGAGTGAGCCATAGACAACTCAGCACGTGGGGGAGAGGTGGAGGTGAATGTGCTTTCACGCCAGTGGGTTTGATTTGTCTGCCTCCATCAGGGGCGCCAAGTGAGCTGGAGAAAGCAAAAAGTGGAGATGGAACTTCCTGGAGACAAAATTGGACTTCACCTTCGAGGAGGCTACATCTTCCCTATCCAACAGCCAGCCACAACCACGGTGGCCAGGTACAGTATGGCTGGGTGTTTCCTGTAAGGGGGAGGCTGGCTGAGCCGGTCATTTCTGTTCCTCAGGAGGGTCCAAATATGGGTCTCCTTCCTCCAGAGATGATTTGCCTTCTCTCTGGTTACAAGCCAGGGCTGCTGCCAACTTGGGATCATATTATCTCCCTTCAAACATCATGTGTTGTAACTTGTCTAGGATCAAGTAGTAGTTTAGTGGGTGGGTCCTTCAGAATATCAAGTCCGCCGTACTGCTAAAAGTGTCATTCTGGACTCCTATAAGTGTTTTAACTTCTGTGTCACTCTTTACTTTCTCCTTTGATTATTTGGTGAATATACTTCATCTTTCTTACAATCTTTAAGGTCATCGATGGGGTGTGGTCTATTTGTCTTGGACTTCCTAGCAAATGAAAACTACTCAATATATGTGTGTTAGATAAAAGCAGGTGACTTTGTTGACAATGAAACCCAACTTATACAGGGCAGAGTGGAAGGCTGAACTGTGAAAGAATACAATAGGGACTGTGAGGTCAGAGAGGGATTCAGCAGGGGCAGAAAATTGGGAGATGCTGAAATAAAAAAAGATTCCAAATGTAATTGCTCTTTCTTTTCCCTTCGTTCTCTATGTCCATCTATTTCACCATCTTTTTGCATAATGTTTTGTGTTTCCTATTCTAAATTATAAGGCAGATAATTAGAATGTTTTATTTTTCTCTCAAAACAAACCAATAATTAAATTAGGAAAGTTGCCATTATAGAGATAGACCTTCTTGTATTTTTATTGCTTTCAGAGTCAAAATGGTTCAGAGGCAGGGGGAAATTTTTATCTCTCCCAACCACATTTCATATTTCTCCTGCACGTACCATCTCAAAAATGACAAGGCTGGAGCAATCACTGTCTAGGATTTCTTTCTTTGCTAGTAGTCTGTATTCTATATAATAGTTGCACCAGCAACTTTTGTTGTAGCTACTGCAGTGATTTTGGTGCTTAAATTCTTGCCTCCCACTTAGATGCTTATTGCTAATGTTCAGGGTATTTTTCTATCTCCTGTGACATTACTGATTCTAGAAAAGGTGTGTTTTGGTTTTGCCTTTGTGCCTGAAAAAAAGCAGAGCCATCTGCTGCTGGTAGAGCCCCATCTGAAATTTGAAAGAATCGTTGCCAGCTCCTTTGACAAAATTTTGAATTTTAAGTCTTTGCATCTGACATAAATCTTGTCTCTCACAGTCGACGGAACCCTCTTGGCCTTATCATTGCCCTAGATGACAACAAAGAAGCAAAAGGCGAACTTTTCTGGGATGATGGGGAAACGAAAGGTGAGCACTGTTGTGACAATCTTGCTGTTTTCGAGAGTACCTTTGAGTTACTCTCGCTGGTCATTCAGCTGTGGAAGAGATCCCACCAGGCATAGCATGAATTGCTTTAGAGAAGAATTTTGCTTTTAGTTGTACTGTTCATGGGTAGTGGCAGATGGACACGGATGAAGGGAAAGCACATTTCTACCTCGTAGAATTCTCCCATTGGCCAGCAATTTTCACAGGCTCTCATTTTATTGTCAACGGGAACCTGAAAGAGATGTTTTCAAGACTGTTCTCGCCATTCAGTGTAGACATGTCCCCGAAAATCCTAATGAACAGAGGTCGATGATATGAAAAAAATATCCGTGCCTGTGAGGCAGTGAGATTATACTTTTCTAGTGTGTCTACATTGAGTTTCTTAGCACATTTTTCTGTCTCCACCTTGTTAACAACACTTGTGGCTCAAGCTTAGGAAATAGATTCACTTGAGACATATGCCCCGGAAGCACTTGCAAGGGAACCTTTTCAAGGTTAAGGCACAAAGGAAAAGGGAAAACAGTGGCTTCCCTTGGGAGACTCTGTCTATAATCTGTCCTTCTCAAGATATAGCTTCCAGGATGGCCAGAGTAAAACCTGTTCTTCTGGGGTGGGCAGGCCAGAGCCTGATTCGTTCATCTTTCTTTCACTTGCAGATACTGTGGCTGATAAAGTCTATATCCTATGTGAGTTTTCCGTCACCCAAGTGAGTAGTAGATTTTTATGAATCTTAGATGTGAGCTTTTGTTCTACCATGAGCTCATGTGTGTTTGTGTCTGTGTGTAGTTATATTTATAGCTTCATGTGCATTTATAACTGTAGGTGAGCACGTTTCAATTTATGAATTCACTCCCAATAATTGAATCATTCATTTTAGTAAAAAGAGGTAATGATACAGATAAATCAAAGTAGTCAGTGTTTCAAAGGTGGTTTTTAAAAATGGCTGTGTGTCTTTCTCTCCCCCACCACCCAAGCACTTCCCTCTCTCCCTCCCTCCCTCTCTCTCTCTGTCTCTCTTTTTCCCTCTCCCCCTCTCTCCTTCTCTCCCTCTTTCTTTCCTCAGGGGGTATCAAAATAAGTTTGTGCTGTTTAAGCACCCATTAGTAGAGGCAGCTAAGGAGCATTCAGAATAGTTTGGGGTAGGATGGAATATTTGAGTGACTTGAGAATCTGTGTATTCTAAGTATTAGACTTTTGCATTTGTTTTGTAGAACCGCTTGGATGTGAAGATTTTGCAATCAACCTACCAAGACCCCAATAATTTAGCATTTAAAGAGATTAAGATCCTTGGGATCCAGAAACTGATGAACATTACAGTGAAACACAACGGTGTCCTCAGTCAAGTTTCTCCCAATGTCACTTATGATTCTAACCTACAGGTAAAAATCCATTTTGTTGAGATAGCTTGTCATGAATTCTTTTTTTCTTTTTTTTTCTTTTTTTTTTATTATTATTATTATTTTTTTTTTAGCTGAGCCACCCTGCCACCTGTTGGCAGCTCAGTGGCAGCTCAGCTCAGGCCGGGACTTGAACCACTGTTGCTCAGAGCTTGCACACTTGAGTGAGCTCTCAACCAACTGAGCCACTTGGCCGGCCCTTATCATGAATTCTTCATAGCTACCCTTCTTGCCAAGGCTGCATGAGCTCTGAAGGCCCAGAGCACACTCTGAGGCCTGGGATAGGAAGTGAGAGGGTTAGGAGAGAAAAACAATGAGGAGCGGACCAATGCTAGAATGAATGAGGGAGCTGCCAAAAACTGGGAGAAGGTAAAATGGTCTTTTCATCCTTATTCCCCTATTTGCACCTCAGTATTCTGTCTGACTGGGAGCAAAGTCGGGAATGTGGGAAATAGGATTAGAGGAAAAGTAGATCTGAAAGCTGTTAGCAAGGCAAAGGTAGGATTCCCATTAATGAAAATTTTGAGGTGCGTTTTTTTTGTTTGCTTATTTTTATTATATTGAGTTGTGTAGAATCTCACTCCAACACATACATTTTTAGGAAATATTTTAAGTCAAAGAATTTGGCAAGCCTAGCTAACGGCTACTTATTTGGTTAGATGATAAGAATAAAATAAGTTTTCATCAGTCGTAATGGGAACTGATGTTCTCAAACGGGTTGTAATCAGTTCCTCTGATATTTTAGCTTCATGAGGAATCCTTTCCTCGAATACTCCTTACTACAGGCTCTCCAGATGATCTTGGAAAGCAGCTGGGTCAGCATAGTTGGTGAGGGACCTCCCAAATTTGGAGAAAATAAGTCAATTTGGTCTTCCACTATAATGATACGTTGATTACATTTGACATTTTGTCCTGACAACGTACATTGCGGATGCGTACATTATAAAGTTAGAAATAAAGTATTATATGTTTGGCTATGTGTACAGTAAAGTGCAAGCCATTTGAAGGATGGACATATGAAAACACACTCAATAAATGTTTGTTAAATAAATAAGTTTATATAAGACCAAAGGAACTCTTATCGTTTGAATTCGGGTACTGGAGAGGCACAATTTACATGCATGAAACTGTTAGGAAAGGGACAGGCAACCCAAACCAACACATAGGAAGTGTTAACTTATACAATTCCTAATTTAATGTTCAAAGCTTAATGAGGTAGTTGAGCAAAGCCCATGGAAAAGGCAGGGCGAGAGCTGGACTTTGAAAGATGGTTCATCAGGTAGAGATTTGTTGGGCTGCAAGGTACAGGAAACTCAGCAAAGTGGTAATTTAAACAAATTAGGATTTTTTTTCTTTTATGCAATAAGAAGTTTGAGAGTAGGCAGTTGCTGGAATTGGTTCAGTGGCTCAAGGTTGTCAGGGTTGAGGTCTTCTCTTGTGACTGGAGATGGCTACTTAATTCCAGTCACCATGGCCTTGTTATGGGGTGGGGTGGGGGGGAAGGAACAGGAGGGAAGCAAGTAGGCCCTTAAATCAAGAAAGAAACACTTGGCGAACAATTTCCAGTAGACTTGTACTTAATGGTCACAGCTGTGTTACATGGGTTGAAATTTCAGTTCTTCATTGGGAACTTCAGTATCCTAAACTGAAATAGTAAGAAGAACTTTTATGGAGGTCAGGCAACTAGCAGTGTATTCCATACGGACACCATTTTCCTAGATAGGGTATTTGCCTAGATAAAGCGTTCAAGGTTGAGATATCAGAATGCGCTAATCTAAGGACCAAGAAGAGCCTTACATTGGTCTGTGAATATTGCATAACTGGAATAGGTAGGGTTCACTTTTGGAAGATCAGCTTGGACAGGTAACTATGGTCAGAGTTTGGAGGGTTTTAGTGCCAAAATGAGAAGGACTTGATCTAATTTTCAAAGGGTCTCATTGATCCTTGAATCAAGATGGTGCCATTGTGAGAACATTGTTCTTGGATGGGGGCAGTGGTGGCGTTGGAGGGAGATTTGTAATACAAGGATGTGCAAGATGAATTTAGACTGGGAGGAGACTGGAAGAAGGGTGATAATCCTTAGAATGTGATTTACAGCTCTAGACAAATGAGAACTTTCACTATGGAAATTTCTAAAGAAGAGACAAACTTAAGAAAAATGTTAAGTGTTTGAATTAGTGAGTGAAATTCAAATAAGATTTCAAGTTTTGAGGCTTTGGACTTGGAGAAATGAATGTTAGAAATAGAAGGAAATGTAATGATTTTGCCAAGCCACCAATGTTGCAGTTGATGAAACTGGGACCCAAAGAATTGAAATAATTTAAGTTGCCGCAGCAGAATGGAGATGAGAACCCAGGATATATGATTATTATTCCTGTGTTCTCGCCACCAGTCCATACCAATGACAATGGGAGACACTGGCTTTGGGAATAGCGGGCAAAAAGATAAACTGGGTTTGGGATGACACCGTGTGTGTGTGTGTGTGTGTGTGTGTGTGTGTGTGTGTTATGCTATAAGGGTAAGTACAGAAGAGAGACTTCCTGACAAAATAAGAAAGAGGGAGAGGAGCCGGGGAAGGAAGAAAAGGGGTGATTACAGAAGGTTTTATTTCAGATCCTTTTCAAAACGTTATGTACACAACTCATGTAGAGTTGTGACATTTGCCCTGTTGCCATTGGGTCGTCCCTCACCCTCCCCGCCCCATATAGCTCTCTTCATGTAAGCTGCAGTGGTACGTTACTTGGATTGTTGGGTCTGGTCTAATTTCGATTACCCTTCCTAAAAGAAGTTTCAGATCTTGCAGGGCCTTTGTCCTGGGGGTCAATTTCCTTGTTCCTTCCTCATTCCTACAGGTTGCCCTTATCACAGGGCTTGATCTTGTCCTGGGAGAAGCATACACAGTGGAGTGGAACCTGGAGATACAGGATGCAGAAAAAATAGACTGTTATCCCGATGAGAATGGTGCTTCTGCAGAAAACTGTGCTGCCCGTGGCTGTGCCTGGGAGGTAACCATGCTGACCATGTTAACATACATTAAAATTTTCTGCACTTAGCCTACAATTTCATAAGCATACCAATACCCAAGTCACTACTTAAAATCCACAAAAAGAAAGGACTTCCAAAGGAACCTACCTGAGTTTTTTTATCTAGATATGAAGGGCAGGTCGGGAGACGAGTGACATGGGATTTCTTTTAACAAATATTTTGCACGGAGACCAGGAATTTAAACTTTTGTCATGACCAAAGAGTTTACAGGCAAATCACTGATGGCTTTACCTCCCTGGAAATTGCCTTTTCTAGCCCCTTTATATTGATAATCCTAGGACCACATGCTGAGCTGACTCTGGCTTTACTTTTCAGGCATCCAGTACTCCAGGAGTCCCTTTTTGCTACTTCATCAATGATCTCTACTCTGTCAGTGATGTTCAGTATGACTCACACGGGGCCACGGCTATCATCTCCTTAAAGTCCTCCCTTTATGCCAACGCTTTCCCCTCAACGCCCGTGAACCCCCTCCGTCTGACGGTGACCTACCACAAGAATGACATGCTGCAGTTCAAGGTCTGTGTTTACCGTCTACGTATCAACTACTGACTAGACACTTCTCAGTTCCATTACTTTTTGCTAGTCAGGGTGACAGAGCCCTAAAATAAGTTTGCTTTTCTAAGTTAACCAGGCTACCTTATACTAGATCGTTATCCCAAGAGCAATGAGAAACGATTGATGGAACAGGGAGACCTAGTCTAATTTGCATTTTGACAAGATTACTGTGTCTACTGTAAGGAAAGTGGTTGGGAAGACAAGGGTGAAAAAGGAGAGGCATAGTGGGAGGTTACCAGTGAGGTCATCCCGATGAGGGTTCAAGCCTCGACTAGGTACAGAAAAGATGGAGAGCTGTGGACATCTTCGAGAGCCTGAGAAGGTAGTATTGCAGGAGCTGCTGTCTCAGTATGAGCAGGAACATAATTGATATTCAATGAATCAATTTAGATCCCATTTTTAGCAAGGACATCTATGATTATTTTGATCATGTAGAGTTTATGGGGTTTTTTTGGCGGATGTTGTTTTCAGTGCAGGAAAGTTTTCAGGTAGCACACATACCTACCCATAAAGTAATAAATAATATATTCATAAATACCAAACTGATTCCAGACTGATTTTCTAAGATAGCACCAATGTCAAAGTGAGTGTGTTTGAATGAGGCCTTCAAAATGAGATATGACAGACTCAGATTAAATGTTAAATCCGACATTGTTCTTTGATACGTTAATTAAATCTCCAGTATTATGAGCTTAAAGAGGACAAGGAAATATAGAATTCAGACTCTTTATCAAAAACATCAAGGTTCTGCTAAGGGTATAGGTTTTAAGAGTACTCTACTTACCTAAAGTCTGTGTCCTCCGTCCCTAGATTTATGATCTCAACAACAGTCGGTATGAAGTCCCAGTCCCTCTCAACTTACCCAGGGTTCCATCCAGCACCTTTGAGAGTCGACTCTATGACGTCTTCATTAAGAAGAGTCCATTTGGGATTGAAATTCGCCGGAGGAGTACAGGCAGCGTAATGTAAATGGCTCCTAGTCTGCTTTGGAATTGATGGCTCCCTGCACCTGCATTGCTTGATCCCTTGTCCTTGGAGATGCCCTGGCTCACTACCTATTCCCATGTTCATGAATAAGTTATCTCCGTTGCGTCTGTTCTTATGAGAAATCTTTAGCCCCCTTGGAATAATTACTGAGGCAGTTGCATGTACTTAGGCATTCATTCAACAAATGTTTCTCTATATTATGTGGTTATAGAAGATGAGGTCTCTCTTCTCAGGACAAAAACAATACGTTAATAACAAAGATACTTTAAGTTAATATATAAATAAGGAGGTTTAGATAGTGAAAACTGCTGTGGAGGAAAAAAGGACAGGATGACTGAGAGTTACGGGAGGTTACTGCTTTGGGTACTGTGGTCAGAGTGGGTCTCTCCGAGGAGGTGATATTAAACATTGGTCCTGGGTGAGCCACCCATGTGGAGATCTGGGTGGGGCTGGGGAAGGACATTTTATACAGTTGGACTAGAGAGTGCACAGGCCAGGGAGCGGGAGCAAACTCAGCATTCGAAGGGGGAAAAAAGTCCAGTGTGGTTGTAGCTGTACAGTAAGTAGGGAGGTGAGAGATGGGAGGTGAAGTGGGGGTTTAGGTGGGTTCCAGGTTGGCTATGGCCTTGAAGACATCAAAATGTGTTTTAATGGAAATGACTGAAGAATTATAGGGGAGTGAGGTGATGTGAGATATTTTTTTAAATATCACTCTGGCTGCTTTGTAGCAAATGGATTGTAGGGGAGCAAGAGTGAAAGGAAGCTAGGGCTGGTCTGGAGTGGCAGGTAGCAGCCGAGGTGGTGAAGGGATTGGGTTGGGTGTTGTGGACCGAGAGCTGAAAGGAGGTAGTGACCGAGGAAAATAGAAGAAGGAAGCTGGTTCCTGGGCTTTTAGCAAACGCATCTATGATTATTTTAATCGAACAGACTTTATGTTTTGCTTGGAAGATTAACAGGGTTCTGGGGGTGGGAGGGAATCAAGAGGTCTGTTGTCCTTGAAAAATCAGCTGCTTGAAGCCAATAGAACAGCCCATTTCTTTTCCAATTATACCCTTTGTGTTGCAGTTGGGACTCTCAGCTCCTTGGCTTCACCTTCAATGACATGTTCATTCGCATCTCCACTCGCCTTCCCTCCCCGTACATCTATGGCTTTGGGGAAAATGAGCACACAGCCTATCGGAGAGACTTGAACTGGCACACGTGGGGGATGTTCTCCCGAGACCAGCCCCCGGGGGTAAGGGCTCTGCGTCTCCGCCTCTCTCCACCTACGCTGTGTACACGCGGCGCTTCACCTTCCCAGACTCCGCCTGGGGGGGTCACGTTCAGCTTTTCGACAAGTGGGCCAATTCTCAGGCTTTTTTGTTTCTTATGCATCTAATTTATTTCACAGGGAAGACTAGGCACACCTTATCAATCAATTTTTGTTGCATTTCTTTCTCATCCACCATGTCTTTTAACCTCTTACCACTTCTCCCCATGACTCTCCCAGTACAAGAAGAATTCCTATGGCGTCCACCCCTACTACATGGGACTGGAGGAAGATGGCAGCGCCCACGGAGTGCTCCTGCTAAACAGCAACGCCATGGGTAAGACGTTGCCAGCACAACCCTCCCCTCCCCCCACACACACACCCATTTTTGTGAACCAATCATCCTGGAGGAACTTCAGGGCAGCATTTGACTTAGCTGCCCCCGGAAGTCAAAATCATTATCTTGTGGGAAGTGCTGTTTTTCTTCTTATTTCTGTTTAGCTTTTCTGTTTATTTCAGTTCAGTAACATGTGGTAACAAAAATTAACTCAACTCTCATTTGGCAAAAATCATGTAAGAAGGGATAGCAACACCAAGCAAGTCCCAAATATCCTGGAGGTCAGCCAGTGGGAGCCATCTATGTAATCTGAATTAGAGATGAAGCTATGGCTCAGAACACTCACTCTGGGGGATGAGGACATGAAGGAAATTTGTGTGGTATAGTGGAAAGGGGGTGGAAACTCAGGAGCAGGAGGAAAACGCATGCATGTAAAACGTGGTGAAATCTGGATAAGGTCTATACCTGGGTTAATAGTACTATATCAGTGTCAGTTGCCTGGTTTTGACAACGTGCAGTGGATATGTAAGATATTACCATTGGGGGAAGCTGTGGGGAGTGTACAAGGGGACACTCAGTCCTATTTTTGCAACTTCTTTTAAGTCATAAACCATTCTAAAATAAAAGTTGCAATAATTAAAATGAGCAGAATGACAAAATGATATAATAAAATAAAGCACACCAATGGGGGAAAAAAAAATCCAGAGCTGGGATCCTGTAGGCTTTCACTTAACTTCTTCAATTCTGTGTAGGTATGGTACAAAATATTTGCTCTCAGTCCAGAGACATAGGAAAAGGGAGAAGGTGTGCATTTCAGGGGTAATTCCTCACATTGAAGGTTTCCAGATTGGTTGGTATTTTCCTCCATTTTCAGATGTGACATTCCAGCCCCTGCCTGCCTTGACGTACCGTACCACAGGAGGAATTCTGGACTTTTATGTGTTCTTGGGGCCAACTCCAGAGCTTGTCACTCAGCAGTACACGGAGGTAGGAGGGAATTCAATTGGTTACCAAGTATTTATACAGTGTATTCATGTTCCAACCCCATATTCATTAGTATAGTTGTCAGATGACAACTGGAATTGTTGGTTTTACCTGAAGACAGGTAGATTACAGAATAAGGAACAATAAATACACCCCAATAACCATTAAATTCATAGCCTCTCAAAGCATTTCAGAGTAGAAGAATTAATAGTGGTGGCAATGGTGGTTGTAGCAGTGGCAATGGTGGTGGTGGTGACGTTGGTGTTGTTGGTGCAGTGGTGGTGATGATGGCAGTGGTGTTGGTGGTGGTGGTGGTATGATGGTGTTGGTGTTGGTATAGTGGTGGTGATAGTATTTGTAGTGGTGGTGGTGGTGGTGGTGGTCGTGATAGTGATGGTGATGGAGGTGATGGCGGTGATGGTAATGGTGATGGTGGTGATGGTGAGGGTGATGGTCATAGTGGTCATGACAGTTGTTTTGACAGCAGCCACAAATGTGTATAAAACTTATTATATGTCACTGATATATTACTTCATGTCAGAGCACTTTACATATATTAACTCATTCAGTCCTCACAAATACTATTATTCCCAATTTACAAGTGAAGAAACTACGCAGAAGAGGTTATTTAACTTTTGCCCAGGGTCACATAGCCTTCAGGGATCAGAGCCTGTATGGTAACCTAGGCATTTTGCCTCAGGATTCTGTGTTTTTAACCAGTAAGCTAGACGGCCTGTAGGGAGCAGAATAAGACCCGATTTTCCCAAATTTCTGGGAAGGGAGGTCTAGTCTAGCAGGAAGATTTCTCCAGAGTATCCCAGTGGCTTTGCACCCTCTGAGTTTCTCTCTGGGTTTGAATTTGTTGGTTGTCTAACTTGGGGCACTGGGAAAGCATTCTTATTACTCTGCGTACATTCCCAATCCAGATTCTCCTTATTAACAAATAATATTTTCTGTCTATTTTCTAGGTGATTGGTCGGCCAGTGATGGTTCCCTACTGGGCCTTGGGGTTTCAGCTGTGTCGCTATGGATACCAGAATGACTCTGAGATTGCCAGCTTATATGATGACATGGTGGCTGCCCAGATCCCCTATGTACGTTCTCAGTCTGTGGTGTACTGGCCTGGGGACCTCATAGCCAACCCCATTGTCTCTGTATCTAGATTCGTTTGTCTGATTTTTGTGGAGCTCTTTAAAGTGCTTTTGCATACATCACTGAGTTTCACTCCAACCCAGTCATACAGGTGGGGGTCATGGTCCCCATCTTAGAGTCACAGTGATTTGCCGAAGAAGGAGGACATAGGGCCAACTCCAGGGAATTTTCTGCTAGATCACACTCCCATTTCTTTCACATGACTTCTAAAGACTTAGTCAAAAGCATCCTTGGTTCCATAAGAATAAAACGTTCCCCAAATAGTAATATTGTTTAATTTTTAAAAAATCAACCCAATTCCGTCCGACAGTTGTGTGTGTAGCCATCACCCCAGTCCCAACACTTTGCCGGTGCTGCGGTGCAGTGGCCCCTCAGCTTTGTGCTAATCCCGGGTTGAACATAGGGATCTTGGGACTGATTTCCAGAGGAAATACATATGGACGCGACCTCTGTCCTTCACTTGAGGACAGGAGGGGTCTGACAATCAGAGAACTGATCCTGGAAACCACTACCATATTGAATTTGATTGTTTATTTTTCTGTTGTTTACAATTGTTTTTACTAATAGGAAGCATAGCATGCAATATTTCATTCTTAATAAAAAGCTGTTTTTAACCATCCCCAGGGGTGGATATTCCAAAGCAAGTACAGGTTTTGTTTAGTTTTTGGTAGATTTACCATCCATGTTGTATCAGTACTGGGAAATTGACATTGTTACTTTCTCTGAACATGAGAGCAGGGGTAGCCTCTCAGAGCAGGTAACCACCATCACTCCTTTTTGGGCCATTTACAAGGCACTTTCTCACCCGCTGTTTTCATTTATCCTCACAACAGCCCTGCCAGAGGCGCATTATCATCCTATATTTTGCTAATATTGTTTTTTTTTTCTATTTTATGAAGGAAAATCATGAAATTAGGTAACTTTCTCAGAGCCTAGTACCTGGCAAATCACTGAGCTGGGATTTGAAAGCATTAAAAGAAGTCGCCAGAAATTCACCCTCGGTTAGGCGCGTGGAGGGCTGTTCTCCTCTGGAATCTGGGCCTTTATAACAGCGGCCAATCAGTTGCCTTGTGTGCTCCCCCAGGACGTGCAGTACTCTGACATCGACTACATGGAGCGGCAGCTGGACTTCACCCTCAACCCCAAGTTTGCTGGATTCCCAGCTCTGATTAATCGCATGAAGAGCGATGGGATGCGGGTCATCCTCATTCTGGTGAGTTCCTATGAGAATGCAGAGTCTATTTGGGAAAGTGAATGGGCTTTGATGGAGAAAACTTCATACACATTATGTGTCCTTCCATGTGATGAGTAGAGAACTTGAGATTCAAAAGGAAAAGTATATTTCCCAGGAGTCACAGAAGCTCTACTGTTCAGATGGAAGCTTATGCCTTCCCTTTTGAGTTCTTTTTTTTTTTTTTTTTCTGTCCCAAATCACTGTCTGGCTTTGGTTTTCTCACTTGACCTGTGCTTTGATTTTAGGACCCAGCCATTTCCGGAAACGAGACAAAGCCCTATCCTGCATTCACACGGGGTGTGGAGGATGACGTCTTTATCAAAGATCCCAATGGTGGAGGCATTGTCTGGGGAAAGGTACGATCTGAGTGGTGGTCTGTTAATCCCCTGCTGGGCATGGGGAACTGTGAGTGTGTTTGTGCATGTTGTTTTTTTGGCTTTTTCCATTTGGGCTCTGAGGTCAGACATTCTCATGTTCTCCATCAAGCTTTGTCAACATACTCACAGAACGTATGTGCTTTGTGGGATCCGTTTTTCTCTAGATCAATCCTACATGAAAATCAAGTATTATCACTCCTAGGGCCATGCTGTACAATTTCTTAAGAAATACTATATAAGAGAAATCTAATGTATTGCTTTTGAACAATTTTTCTCCCCACAGGTTTGGCCTGATTTTCCTGATGTCGTTATAAACAGTTCTCTAGACTGGGAGAGCCAAGTGGAGGTAAAGGGCCCTTTGTGGATATTGGGTGAAGTCAGGGTTACAGCCATACTCAGCATACTGGGCATCGCTATGGCATGGGCATGGGCATGGAATCCACATAGGGAGCATGCCCTGTGTGTTCGTCCCTGTGCCAGTTACTTTCCATGTAACATTTGACGCCCAGCTGGGAGGTAGGTGTTATTATCCTCAGCATGCCTAAGACTCAGAGGACTTAAATTCCTTGTCCACGTTTCTAGGTGACACAGTAGTGATTTCAAATCCAAGGCTATCAGATTCCAAAGACCCATGAAATTTCCACTGGACGATGTCTCCAAGGCATACTGTCTTTTCTCCGAATTAGTATATTTGTTCTTTTTGTTGTTGCCTTGAGTATCCCTTTTAAACAGAACCTTCCACCCCTCTTTTTAGCGATTGGATCTTTTTCTCTGTACAGCTTTTGTTTTCATGGACAGGCTTCTCCATCTTCACTCTGATAACCCCCTTTCCTTCCTTCCATGGGTTTCTCATCTTTGCTCTTATCTCCCAGTTTCCAGCGTTATGTTCAAACTTGCTCTCCCCTAGGAACAGGTTTTTACTTGTAATGGATCTTGGATAAGGATTCAAGGGAGGGTACCTAGCGTCCTGTTCTCTCTGTTGGTTCTCACAGAAGGTCACTTAAAGTTTGGTAGTCCAGGCAGACCACATGCATTCAGGAATCTGCCAGGCCAGAGAAGTTCATGGTTATCGGCTCCCTGACATTTTTCATTCATTTATTTTAGTACCCCCCCAGCTTAATTGAAGTATGATTGACAAATAAAATTGTATATATTTGAAGTGTACAATGTGAGACATATATATGTATGTGTGTGTGTATATATATATATGTATATACATATATATACATACATATATATATCGTGAAATGATGACCACAATTAGGTTGATGCATTTATCACCTCATATCGTATCACCATTTGTGTGTGTGTGGTGAGACTGCTGAAGGTCTACTCTCTCAGCAACTTCTAAGTGTACAGTACAATATTATTAACTGTAGGCACCCTGCTCTACAGTGCCTCCCAGGAACTTATTTCCCTTGCAGATGAAGGCTTGCGCCCTTTGACCAGCATCTCCCCATTCCCCCCACCCCTTAGACCCTGGTAACTGCCATTCTACCTCCTGTCTGTTTCTAGGGGTTCAAAAAAATTTTTTTAGACTCTTCATATAAGTGAGATCATATAGTATTGGTCTTTCTCTGTCTGGCTTCTTTCTTTCTTTTTTTTAAGCTGAGCCATCCTGCCACCTGTTGGCAGCTCAGCGGCAGCTCAGCTCCAGCCAGGAATCGAACCGCTGTTGCTCAGAGCTCAAACTCTTGAGTGAGCTCTTAACCAACTGAGCCACTCGGCCAGCACTGGCTTATTTCATTTAGCAGAATGCCCTCTAGGTTTATCCATGTTGTCATAGCAGGATTTCCTTCTCTCTTGTGGATAAATAATGTTCTACTGTGTACAAGCACCACAACTTCTTTATCCATTTGTCCATTGATGGGCACTTAGATTGTTTCCATGTCTTGGCTATTGTGAATAGTGCTGCAATGAACATGGGAGTACAGATATCTCTTCAGGATCATTGGTTTTATTTTCTACGGGATATATACCCAGAAGTGGAATTGCTGGATTATATGGTAGCTCTCTGTCTTTACATTTTTTCAGGACCCTCCGTCCTGTTTCCCACAGTGGCTGCACCAATTTACATTGTCACCAACAGTGCCCGAGGGTTCCCTTTTCCCCACACCCTCACTAACACTTGTTACCTCTTGTCTTTTCAATCAAAGCTATCCTAAAGAGGAGTGAGATGATGTGTTATTCTGATTTTGGTTTGCATTTCTTTGATGATCAGTGATGTGGAACACCTTTTCATGTACCTGTTGGCCATTTGTATGTCTTTTTTGGAAATAGTCTATTCAGGTCCTTTGTCTATCTTTTAATTGTTTGTTTGTTTGTTTTTAATGACTCAGACATGGCTGGTATTAACCTGTTTATTCGAATCCTTCATCTCCCTCATCTACCCCATGTTTCCCAACCTGCCTGAGCTGGAGCTCTTTCTTTTTGGTGAAAGGTTCTCTTCTTCTGGCTCCATGTTTCCACCTCTGTTTTCCAACACAAAGGCATTCCTACCACTCACAAGATTCTCAGTGAAGTGGCTCACTACCCTCTTCTCTGTGAGCAGAAACCCTGTATATTGATCTGTTACCGTTTTCTGCATTGTGTCCGTTTTTTTGCACTGTATCTAGACATATGGGTTCCTTCCTACCTGCCTTTTGTCTATTGTGTATAAGAAGTGGAGGCTTCCTAAACCAAGTCTTCTTTCTGTTCTTCGCCCCACCCTTGCCATCAGCATTATTTACCTTTTTAACTCTTAAAATGCACTGATGAACATAGAGAACCTATTTACCTCATGAGACGTACAAAGGACTACACAATTCTATAACAAGCAACATGCCTATATAGAAATTGATGAATATTCGCTGCTGCTTTGAGGCATGAATTCACATTTATGCACTGAACATTTATTTTTATGTCAGATCCTAAGCTAAGCACTCTGGGGAATACAAAGATCAATCAGAAGAATATTAAATGAAGTCTGTGTTCTCAAAAAGCTTACAGTTTAGTAAGGAGTTAAACCCTGGGTTTACTTTCCAGGTTAAACTAAAGACTGCCTTTTATTATCTGAGAAAGCTAAAGAGAAGGGGGGAGGTTGAAACTTCCTTCTGAAGTCTTTCCAATGGACTTGACACAAAACTGCAATTTTCAAGTGATTCTGAAACCATAGAAAACAGATACATAATAGTTAGTCTACTACAGTAAAATGCAAACTTACCTCTCACCCTCTTTCTCTAGTGGGAATCAGACGGGAGAAGATCACCTGGATGTTTCTTTCCAACCTGTCCACAAGGCATCTAATGGCTGCCCCTTTTGACTGTAGTTTCCTGGTCTCCTGCTCTGTCTTTGAGGAGTGCTTAGGAAATTGCAGGGGAGAGGTGGGGGCTGGGCATCTAATACATGAGCTAGTGAGCTCAGGGTGCTCGTTGCTACTGGTCATGTTGATACGGAGAGGAAATGAGTCTACGGATACTTTCCAAATGCTAAGAGGTGTCTAATTGGGGCTAACGTCTTTTCTCTGCACTCTAGTGTTTCAAATAAGCCGAGAACATTCCTTAGGCTATGTTTCGATCTTCTGTCACCATGTAATACGAGGTGCTGCATGAGTTGAACTCTCAGTAAGTGCCCATTTGCTGTCTAATATATTTGTCTGAGACAAACAAATGTTATTAAATGTTTACAGCAATACCGAGCTTATGTGGCCTTCCCAGACTTTTTCCGTAATTCGACTGCCACCTGGTGGAAGAGGGAAATGAAAGAACTGCACAGCAACCCCCAGGAGCCAGACAAGAGTTTGAAGTTTGATGGCATGTGGATTGTGAGTGCGTGTGTTTTGTGTCTGTGTATGTGTGGGTAGGTGTGTCCATCTTTGTGTATGTGTCACTGACCTTTAGTCAAGAGGGATAATAATCACCCTAGAAAGACTTTGGACGTGTCAGACTACAGTTCCCCAATCGGCAGTGGAACATCCCCGATAGTCCCCAGACCTTGAACCAAGTCCCTGCTGTAAAACTCCAAGGAGATTACTAGGAATTTCTCAGAACTGAGCCTAGCTTCACACCTAGAGGGAGAATTAAAAAAAAAATCACCTAGCCATTCGTTCCATAGGGATTCATTGATCTTTGCAGCCAGTTCTCAGCTGGATTTGATGTGTCTCCCTGGGATGACTGGCTGGTGAATGATGTGTTCCCTACTTCTCTCGGAGTGGACAGCATGTAATTATTTTAAAAAGTAAGATATGTGTGTGTTTGACATTTCTAGGATATGAATGAACCGTCAAGCTTTGTGAACGGGGCGGTTCCTCCAGGCTGTAAAGATGACACTCTGAACCACCCTCCCTATATGCCACGTAAGGACCCAGGGCCCCTTCTCCTGGCAGAGCCCTGGCCACAGGGCATGACCCCTGCAAGATCCCAGAGGCCAGGGTTTATCCTGACTGCTTAGGGCACTTCCTCAGTAGTACTTTGGTTTTTGGGGGCCAAAGACAAACCCACTTCAAGCACTTGACCCCGTTGGGTGTGTGCAAGTTATTGGCCCCATTGGGTGAATTTCTCAAATTTGTTCAGAAAACACTGAATTTCTCAAATTTCTTTCCAAAGGATCCTATAGCTACATTCCTTACTTCTTTGAGCTTATGTTAATTCCTCCACAGGAAGTTGTTGTGCCACCAGTGGGTGGAAAGTGGTGGCTGTCCCTTATCATGGAGTCGATGGACTTTGGCGTTATACTTGTGTTCATATCTTGGCTCCAGAAATTAGACCTTCTGTGACCTTCAACAGATTACTTGATGTTTCTAAATCTCGAAACTGTAAAAGGAGGAGAATGGTATCTTCTTCATAGAATTACAATCAGAATGACACACAATAATTAATACGTTGAATGCCTCGGTTGGAACCTGTCACACAGTGTTTGACAATTCTGCATTCTTTCCCATGACCCTGGCTTTCTCCTGGAGAACGCTTCAGGGGACTTGACGTTGAAAACACCTATGGGCGCCATGCAGCTCCCAGAGCTGAGCACATTCCCATGCTTCTGCGAAGGAGAGGGACCCATGCAGGGGTCAAGTTGGTCTTAATAGCCAGAGTCCAAGCCCTTGGAGAGAGGTCAGGGACAAATAGCATCAGAAGTAGCTTTCACATCACTAGCTCTTTCTCCTCAGATCTGGAGTCCAGGGACAGGGGCCTGAGCAGCAAAACCCTGTGCATGGAGAGCGAGCAGATCCTGCCAGATGGCTCCCGGGTGCGGCACTACGACGTGCACAGCCTGTACGGGTGGTCCCAGACCAGGCCCACCTACGAGTGAGTCAGCATCTCCCCTCCCCAGTCACACAGCCTGCGAAGCAGCCAGTGGCAGATGATGCTACCCTGCTTTTCCTCTCCTTCCCTCTTCCACGGGTTCAGAAGATTTTAATTACAACTCTGGAGTGATTCTTACTTTTTTCTTTCTTTTATTTTTGTTTTTTAGCTGAGCCATCCTGCCACCTGTTGGCATCTCAGCGGCAGCTCAGCTCGGGCCAGGTCTCGAACTGCAGCTGCTCAGAGCTCACACTCTTGAGCGAGCTCTTAACCAACTGAGCCACTCAGCCGGCCCTCTAGCGATTCTTACTTATTAAACAAACGCTCATAAGCATGGAGCCAGGCCCTGTGCTCACAGTTTGGAGGACAGACTTAAACAAGGTCCTGCCCATGGGGAGCCACAGGCCATCGTCACACAGGGCAGCTGATGCTGCAACAACCTGAGTTACAGGAGGCAAAGGGAATGCAGAGGACTGGGCACCTCCTTTATTTCTAAAGTCACTCGTCTCTTTAGGGATTTATTTATTTATGAATTATTTTTTTGGTCACTTTTCTTGGATAGCCCAATGGTGTTCTACTGAATTAGTGCTGTCCTATTTTTTTGAGCTCAGTCAGTGAAGAAGAATTACCCTAAGGAAAGCCTTGGAAACAAATTCGCCTTCTTCCTCCCCAAATACATAAAACTAAGTACCAAGTAAATAGATAGTAAGATTTAGTGATTACTTATTATTTTTAGGTGACCCAGTGAGTTCATTGCATCGTGAAGTTCTTTGTAAAATGCTGTAAACACTCTAACAGTGTAACTGGTTTTTTTTTCCTCTCCATTATCTGGGGTCAGTCAGTGGGGGGGTCTCATTATAGCTCGGATTTGCATATTCCATATCGGGCATTTTGTCACCATGCCCTACGATCAGGAGTTCCAGGAGGAGACGCTCGGTGGCCTTTCCTCCCCTGTTCTAATCCAAATCGCCTCCTTGCGCCCCTCTAAACAGAGCTGTGCAGGAGGTGACGGGGCAGCGAGGGATCGTGGTCACCCGTTCCACATTCCCCTCTTCTGGCCGCTGGGGAGGCCACTGGCTGGGAGACAACACGGCTGCGTGGGACCAGCTGAGGAAGTCTATCATTGGTGTGTGGGCTCGTTCCGGGGCCCTCTGCCGGTGGGGAGGGGCGATGGCACCCCCGATACAGGATTCTCTGAGGAGCGGGGAGGAGGCAGGTCACGAGTGGCCGGGCTGACACGACTGTGCTTCTCCTTGCAGGCATGATGGAGTTCAGCATCTTTGGCATATCCTATGTAAGTGACCTTTGGATCGTTCCTAACCCCCAAGCCGATGGTGACGGCTTTCAGAAATCATCAACAGGCTTTTTTTATTCCGTCTTGTTTCAGACAGGAGCAGATATTTGTGGGTTCTTTCAAGATGCTGAATATGAGATGTGTGTTCGCTGGATGCAACTGGGGGCCTTTTACCCCTTTTCGAGGAACCACAACACCATTGGAACAAGGGTAGGAGCAAAGCGTCACTGGAAACACAGCCTCTAATTTTGAGCTAGAATTAATGCAGTACATACTCCCCAGGGACATCTTTAAAACCA
This sequence comes from Hipposideros armiger, assembly GCF_001890085.2. Lineage (NCBI taxonomy): Eukaryota > Metazoa > Chordata > Mammalia > Chiroptera > Hipposideridae > Hipposideros > Hipposideros armiger. The sequence goes on from NW_017731828.1 coordinate 1,247,570, forward strand.
GTAAGCCCTCGTAGTTCTTTCTTTTTTTTTAATACACTTATGTATTGTAAAATGACACCCATAGTAGGGTTAGCTAACACCTCCATCGCCTCACAGAATTACGGTTTCTTTCTTGTGGTGAAGACATTTAATGTCTACTCTCTCAGCAACTCTCAAATATACAATACAGTATTGTTAACTGTATTCACCATGCTGTACGTTACATCCCCCAGAGCATATTTATCTTATAACCGGAAGTCTGTGTCCTTTGACTGACATCTGCCTGCTTCCCTCAGCCCCCAGACCCTGATAGCCACCATTCTACTCTCTTTTTTTATGAGTTCCACTTTTTAAGATTCCTTGATTTTAAATAAGTGTGATCATACAGCATTTGGCTTTCTCTGTCTAACTCGTTTCACTTTCCAATTAAAAAATGGGCAGTGGAACAGAAGAGACATTTTTCCAAAGAAGGCATACACATGGCCAATAGGTATATGAAAGGACCCTTACGCTACATCTTCTTCTGTGTTCTTTAGATTATTCTTTTCATTCAGGCAGCATTGTATCAAATATACCCCAAAAGAATGTCCTACGGGGAAATTTTGTCAGCCATCCTGGGAGAGTGTCAGTGGCCTCTTTCAGTCTATTTAAGCATATTCTCGGAGTCTCGTCTGTAATCATCTCTGAGTTAGCTATGGGTGATTTTCATCTGTAACCAACATTTCATTGCAATAAACATTTGTAATAAACATAACCTGGGGTGAGCTCTGAAATGCCTCTTTCTCCTTTAGAGGCAAGACCCTGTGTCCTGGGATGAGGCCTTTGTGAATATGTCCAGAAGCGTCCTGAAGACCAGATACACGCTCCTGCCCTATCTCTACACCCTGATGCACTTGGCCTACACGGAGGGCAGGACTGTGGTGCGGCCTCTTCTCCATGAGTGAGTGCCTGGCTGGAGCCCCAGGGACTAACAGATCATTTTATTCTATATGGTGTCGATTGAAGGAAACAGTTCTTCCAGATTAAAGACATGATTACCTTTTGCCGTAAGCGCTCTAGGCACATACCGTATGTTATAACTCCTTTGAGCACAGTGTCGACGATACCCTGGGTCTTTGATAAGAGGCTATGTAATAAAATTTTTTTTTCAAAATGATACAATACAGCACAGAATAATTTCTTTCTAACTTGGGCAAGTGAAGACCTACCTATCTTTAACAGCAGCTCAGGTCAGAAGGCATTCCAGGGGGAGATTGGAGGGGTGAAGGCCATTCTTGCATTTAGGATGTGCCATGGTTCAGAACATGTCTAAATCCAATCATGTCTGGAGTTTGAAGAACACGACATGTCGGAAGGGAATCTGTAGCCGATTAAGGTAGACCTAGGAAAGAGTAAAGGATGGCGCGTGGCGGCTGGATTTCTGACTTGGGTCTGAACTTGAGGAGTTTCTTCAAGGCCTTGGCCTGGGCCCTGTTGGGTCCTGATTGTGGTACCTTGGTTTGCCTCTTCAGGTTTGTGTCAGACCGGGTGACCTGGGATATAGACCGTCAGTTCCTGCTGGGCCCCGCCTTCCTGGTCAGCCCTGTCCTGGATCCTGTGAGTATGAAGGCGTCTGATAAGTAGATGATGCCACTTATGAAGCCTGGCGAACAGGGCGAGGAGAAGAGGTTTCATCTGGTGCGGGTACCGAGATGCAGTTTCTTGTTTTACACCTGTCCCTTTCTCTCCCACTGAGCTGAAGTCCACCACTTAGATATTCTGGTTCTCAGCTCCATCACCTTTAAAATCGTCATAACAGGTCCCGATTCATAGGACAATCGAGAAGGAAAAAATCTTATGATATATTTTAAGATATAATCATTTCTTCACTACCTGAAATAAGGAGTATGGGTCAGGTGGGGGTAGTGCTGTGAAGAATTCATTACAGTCCTGTCACCATTAAAACAAAACTTTTCAGGATTGTTTGTAACAATGCGTTGAATCTTATTGTTGATGGCCAGTCCTTCCTTTCCTCCTGTAAGAGGTCCTTAGGCAGCAAAAGCCTTTTTTTTTTGGTTTTTCCGTTTGTTAATAAGGCTCTTTTTTTTTTTATTGTTAGTTTCAGGTGTACAGAACAATACAATAGTTACCCTTTTCACCCTCACCAGGTAACAACCCCCCTCCCCCATCTACTGCCCTCCCACCCCCGATATCATGCTTGTCTATTACAATTCCATTGACTCCATTCCCACACTCTATTCCACGTGACTATATGTATATATAATTATAGTTGGCATACATTATTATTCAACATCAGCTTCAGAAATACAGTGCGGTTATAACACCAGTTCATTGCATCCTCCCTAAAACTTACTGCGCTAATCATAATCTCTGAAGTAGTGGAACCATAAAACCTACAAAATTTTTCTCTGACCCAGACCTAACCTCAGTTTGTCTCTTTCAAGAGGGTATGGGGATAAGCCTATAAGCAAATGATGATTCTCCCCCCGCGCTCCCCACCAAAAAAAATTTCTGGACCCCAGAGGGCTTTATAGGAGTGGGGAGACGGAAGCCTTTCCCAGTGGCGCTGGCCTCGAGAGAGATGAAGCATGTGGGTCAAAGGCCACCACGAGTGTTTTGGCCACATTGGTTTCTCTGCCTTTGATAATGGAGCCCACGGCCCATGACTCGTTTGCGTTTAATTTTAGAATGCCAGAAATGTCACCGCGTATTTCCCTGGAGCCCGCTGGTATGACTACTACACGGTGAGTTTCTCTGATTGTTTATACAACCCGGGAAAATGGTAGCATGCACGGGCTGCAGTGTCTGACAGACCTCTGGCCGCTTTCGGATTCTGTACCCTACTTCACGTGTGATCGCACACAAGTCGCTTTTAGTTTGGTCACCTTCATTTGACATTTCCCCCACAGAATTGTGGAATAACACAGAAAGCATCTCAACGCCTGGCTTTCATGGGTGTTCTCTATGTGTTAGTTTTCATCTTTCCTTATTTTACCACCATTCACAATGGTGGATAATGGCAACGCTAGTGAACACTTGAAGTTGTGCTATAAACTGTAGCTTTCGTTGAATTCTCCCCTGCTGGACTGTAAGATTGTAAGTGAAGGGGGACTTTTCCTCTCTCTCTTTTTATTCCATATCTCCTTCTGTAGCATAGATGATCAAAGAGGAGCTATTAAACGGGATTTCTTAGGGCAAACAAAGTCTTAGTCAGTGTGTAAAATGCACACAGAGGTATGGGGTCCAACCCTTGTGGCGCAGAGCAATGCAAGTACATTTACAAATGCAGGCTGGACACATTCTTCTCTGTCATAGACATTCCTGGGCTAGTCTGAGCCCCAGAGACTCATCTGGGAAAACAGGGTCTTCCAAAGCAGCTTCTGGGCAGTATTCTTGAGCAAGAACCAAAGGGCTTCCTCTCCCTCTAACCAGGCCTCCTCCTGACTCCCCTGAGGAGAAAAAAGCAGAGGACTGGAATAGAGCAAAAAAGATGGCAGCAGGGAGACAAGAGGCAGAGCACGCTCTGGCCCCTTTCAGCCACGGGATTTGCGGTGGATTGGCTGAACATATTAATACTACTTAATGTTTTGTACCCAATCCCGCTGACAGTTTATACAGGTACCAGTAGAAGATACTGTATCTTATTTCGTATTTTAAAAGATGAAGAGGAGGGATGCTCTACGGCATTAGCAAAAGCATGGGAAATGCTTGGACTTGGGAAATAAAGTGGAGACTTAGGCTCTCCCACTGGAGCAAAGGATCCAGTTTTTGAACTGGGTTTCTTTGTTGTCACACAGGTTACCATCTGCTTAAGGGAGGCAGGAGGTTTATATATAATTCGTATAATTCCTGTTTCTGGAGCTAGCCTAAATTTCCATCTAGTCTATTCAAGAGATCATGCCCTAACATGTTCTACCCCCGCCCGTCACCCTGTAGTTACCTGAATTTCTAGCCAAAGAAGATGCTTAATACAAGAATCCTTAATATAAGTTTGCAAAATTTCAGAAACAGTTTACATTTCCATCAGCACTTAATGAGAGTGTTCTTCTCTGTAAATCTGTTTTGACTAGTAGTTTTTGTTATAATTTTTATGTTCATCTTTCTATGATTCTTAAAGGCAGTGTAATCCCTAATGCTCATCATTGATTTGATTTGTGATTTTCTTTGACAGGCTGTTATTCTTCTGTGACCTTTTTATTCTTTTGCTATTTTCTTATTACGATATTTAAATGGTTCCTACTGATTTTTAAAGAATTTGCATATTTAAGTTCATAGCATTTTGCCATGTTTCTTGAAAATATTTTTTTACTTTGACATTTGCATTTCAATTGTTTATGTTTTTGATAGAGATCTTAACTTTTATATAGTCAAATTAATGTTTTAAGTCACTGGAATTCATTTTCGTGAATAAAGGTCAGGATATAATTTTTTTTCTTCCAAATTGTCAAATTTCACAATAGTTTTGCTTTGCTTAACTTCCATTATCAGGTGTTGTTCTTATATATCCTAGAATTTGTCTGAAAGAATTCTCTCTTCATTTATATTTTTGATTTATTAATTTATTGTTTATTCTGTCAGTATTGAACATTTTTAATGATTGTATATTTTTAGTACAATTTAATATGCGATAGACCAGTGCCCTCATCCTTTTCAGAAATATTTTTGATTGTTATTTTTATGTAGTCTCCCAGATGACATTAAATCAATTTTGTCAATCCAAAATATAAAACAAACTTGCACTCAAATTTTTATTAATTGTGTTTAATATATATAATAGGTCATATATCATTACATATTATATTACATATTAATATATACATCTGGGAAGAAATTATAAATGTTATATATTTGTTCCTAGGGTGTATATATTTTCACCAAAAGATATGTCTGAGAATGTTTCATAGCAGCACTATTTGTAAAATAGCAAAAAATACTGGAAATATACACAGTGTCCACCAACAGTAAAATGGATAAATTATGTTCTGTTTTTAAAACTGAATGCTATAGGGCAATGAAAATAGTGAGCGATTTAAAATAAAAACAAAAATGGTGGGTATCACATACAATATTGAGCACAAATAGCCATATATAAGAGAACAAAGAATGTATGATTCTACTTATTAAATATAAATTCAAAAACAGACAAAAGTGATAGAAATCAGAAGAGTAGCTTCCTTTGGTGAGCCGATTATTATAAGAGGGAATAAGGGAACCTTCTGGAATGCTGGTTATACTTATTTCTTGAACTTGGTGGTGGTTCTGTGGGTGTGTTCACTTGGTAAAACTTTATTGAGCTGTATGCTTATTAGTTACTTACTTTTCTGTACATATGTAATTGAAAAACTAGAAAATTCATATCCTCAGAGAGATAAGATATACTTAAAATCAAAAAGCGTGCTAAAAACAGGCATACTCACAAAACAGTCCTTGGAAAATAAAGGCATGATGCAGATATTTAAAATTTTGTTTAAAAAGAAATCATAAAAAAAACAACAACCAGGAAATTACCCAGGAAGTAGAACAGAAAGACATAGATGGAAAGCAGGACAGAAAAAAATCAGAAAGCCCTGCTCAGCTTCCTAGCCCCCACTTTTGCACAATGCCTTTGCTGCTTGTCCATAGAACTTGTGAACTAGCCCATCGCTTGAGTGAAGGATGGGGAAGAATGTATGACTCCTGTCTCAGTGGTTCCCATTTCTTGGGCATCTTGACTCCTCACGTCATAGCTGCCTTGGTAGCTGAGACCTCCCATACCCCGCACTACCCTCCCTGTGCTCATCTGACTACCAGAAGCAACAAGTCATCCTGTACTGCTTGGCCTATAGACCCACTTGTTTTATGAAGTGGCAGGTGCCTTGATGCAGAACAGGTTGAAGTGCTTCATTTAACTAGAGTGAGTCCTCTGGGTCTGGACTAAGGCTGGATCTCCATCGACTCTGACTCCCAGGTTCTCTAAACAAGCTGCAAAATCAGGAGCTTCTTATAGCTCTTTGTAGAGTTCTGTGACTTTCTCAGTCATGCCTATGTGACTGAGCACACTCTGAGGTGTTTTTCTATCCACTCCCTCCTTGTGTCTGTCTTTATTTGCGAATGGGGAGGCATGGAGCTATTCTGACTTGTCTTATGGATTGCCTGTTCTGATGAAGATGAAGAGCTGACAATGTGTAGGAATCAAAATTTTTACCTTCTTTACTTGTGGCCATTTTTAGTTCGTTTTTTTTTTTTTACAATGTAGAACATGTGTTAGGTTTTCTAAAACAGTCCTTCTCAATCATAATCAATGAGAATGCAGTTGATGAAAACTGCCCTGAACAAAGACATGTTAGGTTGTCTTTTTTTAAATTTTATTTTAATAGTGCTGCTTTAGGATTTTTATCTTATAGGAATATTTTTATGGATATTTTATTGGGAATTTGTTAGGCTAGCCTCGTTAGAAACTAAAGGGAAGTAAGCTTGTGACTCATTAGGTATTGGAAATGAAATTGGGAAAAGATCAAAATCATATTTAGCCATAATGTGTAGTAGAATGGAAATACCATTGGAGAAAAGAGTTTGGTAATAAGATGACGTTGACGGTTTTCTATGTATTGAGTTTCACTTGAAGGTAGGACAATGAATGGAGGAAAATGTCCAGTATTCATAAGATATTGGCATGAAATGCCTGTGGAGCTCATGTAATTCAAATTTCCCATGGTGTCAGTGAGTAAACTGAAGAAGCCGGGTGACGCGGGGCTGGAATTTTTATTCAGTCCTGTAGGCTTTGGAGCCCTGGGCGAGGCCAGTGAAGCAGAGCCTGCCCCAGGGATGTGGTACTGACCACTGTTCTTTCTTCTACCACCTGCCCCAACAGTTTTATACAGGTCGAATCTGTATAAAATGAGCATCAGGGACCCAACGTGTAGCAGTGTTACAGTAGCTTTGCTCCTTACCTCTGAGATAGCGGTTCTCAAATGGGGAGATTTTGCCTATCAGGGGACATTTGACTATGTCCAGAGACATTTTTTATTGTTACAATGTGTTGGGGGTGGGGAGATACTACTGGCCATCTAGTGGACAGACTCTGGTAAACATCCAAAAAAAACCCGGACAGCCCTCACAAGAAAGAATGATCTGGCCCTAAACATCCATACTGCTGAAGCTGAGAAGCCCACTCTTCTGGCTGGAGAATATGTGTAAGGATGGTTTCTTAGGAACTGAGGTTTATGGCTCAGGATGAGAGAACACGTCTCCCCGTCACACGTGAGGCGAGATAAAGATGTTAAACATCAAGGAAAATATAGTGAGTTTAAGCTAAGAATTTGTAACTAAGTCAGCTCACTTTAATCTGTTCTGTGAAGTGTCAAAGGTGTTAGTTAAATTGGTGGGGATGGGAGTATTGAGGGGAGATGAAGACAAAGTGGAGACAAAGCGAAAGAGGAGGTCCAGAAACGCCACTGTGGGGAGAGTATTAGGAGCCAACAAGAAATGAATGAAGGATTGTTCAACGTCCTCTAGCAGGACAGGGCTCTGTGACACCGAAATTAGACGCGGAGGGAGGCTGGGGCGAGGTCCATGCCAGGATCTCATGTAGTATGTACTGTGGAGACCCCAGAAGGCAAGGGACCCCGATAAGACATTGTAGCAGCAATGCAAGATTCTACACGCACGCTGGGTGAATGCGGAAGAGTGGAGTGACAGGTGCGTGCGGAGGGGCCATGAACAGGCAGCAAGGTGGGAAGAGTGGACAAGATGCCTGCTAAACGCATTGTTCGGAGGCGTGCTCTCTCCCTCACCAGCTCGCTTTTCTTCCGGCCCACAGGGTGTGGACATCCAAGCCAGGGGAGAGTGGAAGACCTTGCCAGCCCCTCTTGACCACATTAACCTCCATGTCCGCGGAGGCTCCATCCTGCCCTGGCAAGAACCTGCACAGAACACCCACTTCAGGTGAATGAGGGCACCACATTCCTCCTTTGCAAGCCAGTTAGCTCAGAGCCTGGTGGAGCCCACCAGTCTGTACACAGCACTCTCGGGCCCCAAAGCAATTTTACACAACTTTTTTGTTGGTTTGTTTGCTTGTTTGTGTTTCACCTTTTTCAGACTCTACACTCTTTCAACAATTATTATAACTCTTTTAGATCAAGTGGGTGAGATGTTAGGTCTAATTTTATTTGAAATGGAAGTCCAACAGGAGCAACCATGATTCATGGTAGTTTTAGAAGACTGGATCTCAGCTGAGCCTTTGCTAAGAAAATTATTGCTGAAAACTTGTGTTAGACATAATGTGACTGATACCTGAGGCTAAGATTCCTCATATGCAGACTTTAAAATTCTAGACCTACGTCTATATAATAATTAATAACAACTAACACCAAATGAATGGTTGCTCTGTGCCTAACACTGAAATAATATAGAGATTATCTATTTTTTCTTAAGAAAAAGAAAAAAATAAACCCTATGGTGTAAGTACTGTTATTATCCCCACTTTACAGATGAGCACAGAGAGGCCTCAAGAGGCGAAGCGATTACCTCAGAGTCACACAGTTAGTAAATAGCTGAGCAGGGACTGAGATCCATGTGTGTCTGATGTCAAACTAAGATTCTTAGAGCCCTACTCATTTGAGTCCAAAAGTTCAGTTAAAAACTGAAGCACGTAGGACATTTGTGAACAGAACTCACTGTACGCGTGTTTAGGAAGTTAGGTCATGGAAGAAGAAATATCACAACATCAGGACTTTTCCTCACAATGAGGAAAGGAAGGAACCCACTGAGTTGGCCTGTAGTTTTTGGTGGAGCTTCTAGAACCTTAAAGGAAATTCATTCATTCATTCATTCATTTCTGATGTGAGGTGATATAGCCAGTGGAGACAGAACTAGATCACAAATCTCTTGAATTCTGGTATTCGGTCTTTCTAGCATGAAAGACTTCAAGTTTTTATGAGAACCCTTGGTTTGTGGCTGTGGCTTGGTTTTAAGCTGATGCCTCTCTCCCTCCTGCCTGCAGCCGCCAGAAATTCATAGGCTTGAAGGTTGCCTTGGATGATAAAGGGGCTGCTGAAGGTTGGCTCTTCTGGGATGATGGGCAAAGCATCGGTGAGTACAGGTTGCCTCCGATCCGTGTCAATACCATTGACTAGGTTTCTGCATAGCGTTTAGGAATGCTCTTTCCTGTTCCATGTTAAAAGCAATTTCGCATTTTTAAAATATAGTCATTTGTTACTTTGAAGTGAATAAAACATAGACCTAATATAAATGAAGCTTAGCTCTGGGCCTCTCACCATTATCCACTGTTCTAATCCACTGTTAGCCATAGGGAAAGTTTCTTTGTAACCAACTGAAATGTCCTTCTGCATTGGTTTATGTTCAAGGGCACATTCCCTAATTTCATGGTTAATTGCCCCATTAAGAGAGGTAACGCCTGTATCAGCTGTGCTATTTATTTGGGGGAATTTTCCATTAGGAGTTTACAGGAATTGGTGAACTCTCGGGAGGATGGCTCAAGTATTGTTAGCTATTTCTAGGCCAGTGCTGTCCAATAGAACTACCTGCAATTATGGAAATGTCCTATATCTCTGCTGTCCAATATGGTAGTCATTAGACATCTGTGGCTATTGAGCACTTGGAATGTGACAAATGTGTTCTGAGGAACTGAATTTTTAATTTTATTTCATTTTAATTAATCGTGATTTAAATAGCTAGATTTTGCCAGTGGCTACTATCTTAGCACAGTTCTGAGGGATAGCCAATGCCCTCTGATCGAGTGAGTAATAGGCAAATTGGAAAGAGGTGAGCACATGGGGAAGCGTGAGAAAGCCACAGGCGTAGGGTGTAGGGTGGGAATACTTGTGACAGGGCTCTGGTAAGCCCACCTTTCCTGGACATGCTGAGCTTCGTATTCTCCCTGGACCTTTGGCTCAAATTGAGGATAAAAGGACAAAGAAGGCTTTCATTGGTCATCTTTGATCTCTAGAGATTGCAATGAACAAACTGCCTCATATCTCACCAGCCTTGGGGTTTGTAATGTGTGCCCACATGCATGTATGGGCACATATGTGTGCCTCCAGCGGGAGGAATCAGGAACTTCTGAGGTGACCAGGAAGATGTGGGGAGTGATAGATAGACGGTGAGGAGGAGAAGTGGCTGAGGGTGGTATTAGGAAGCATCACGTGAGGTGACTCGTCAGACAGATGTGTCTAAACACAATCATCTCAAACGTCTCATGTAAACTGAGATTGGGGCAGAGTCTGGCTGATCTCCATAAAGAGGGCTTATGTCACAAAAATGGAGATCTTAAAGAAAAAATTAAAAACCAAAAACAATCCCTATTTTTTCAACGAAGACAAGGTGGCAGTTAGAATTCTAGCACCTAACTCCTGGTCACATTTACCTTGTTGTTTGTTTGCAGATACCTATGAGAAAGGACTCTATTACCTGGCCCACTTTTCCGCCAGCCAGGTGAGTGTGACTGATACTGTGGCTTAGTAGGATGCTGGATACTGTAAGAGCATCAAGTACCACCCAGAATCCCTTCACTGCTCACCTTGCTAATGTGCATCCTGCCCTTCCTCTAGATCTCACATAGAGATGTAGCGTGCCCCCAGGACGTTTCCTATGGTTAAACACACTCTGGTTTCATCAGTAACGTATTCCAATTGACCAAAGCAGAGGTGGAAAGACCTTTTCAACAGTATGTCGCTCTTGTTCCTAAGTTGCCTAGGAATGGTCTGCACATTTTGTGACTTCTCCGCAGGTCGGATGTAAAGTTCCTGGGACCTGAGACTCTTTGTCTCCAGAGAATTCACAGCAATTCTAGAGACCTTGCAGGTGCTTATTTAGCCAATGCACAGTTGGCAATAGGAGGTAGACTGCTGAAATCATGGTCTCCACTCTTCGACGACACAAGATGGCGACTCTGAAGTTGTCTTACTTCATGATCGGTCTATAATTGTGCCTAAAAGAAGTGGGGGGACATTCCAACACATTTCACACTGGTTTTCCCTCGGGTTTCTTTTATCTCCAATTTGACAGAATACGATAGAGAGTCACATAACTTTCAACAACTACATCACCGATACAAACCCTTTGAGACTCGGCTACATTGAGATCTGGGGACTGAACAGTCTCTCCGTTTCCAATGTCAGTGTCTCTGTGAAGGACACGGTTATAACACCCAGCTTCAACTACATCGCTACAATCCAGGTTTGTGACCCCGGAAAAGTCTGGCTGATAGTTCCCAACCTCTGAGATGCATTGCACAATGCCTGCCTGCTTCCCTTTCAAATGCTTCCCTTCCCTCTCCTGCAAAGCCCTTCACACGAATCCATTTTCAGTGTGTCAGCAATGGACAGCATGGTGATGAAGGGACAATTCGGGCTTTATCGTCATTTGGGGTTGAGGGTCTGGATCCTTGCTTTCCATGCATGCATTCTCATCTGCAGACTTCTGAAAACCTTGCCTTTACTCCCTCACCTGTGACTCAGAACTCTGCTTCCCAGATTGCTTGAGCTACCATATTTCATCCACTGTAAGACGCCATCAGTTAAAAGTTGCTCCATTATTTCATGCGCCACAAAGAAAGAAAAAAGGATGAAAAAAGGATGATACAGTGCTTTCCTATCACGGAAAATTTTATTTTGAACTTATAGAAAGTTTTGTAAAACTGCTTTAGACATAGATTTTTATCATTTTAGTATACCTATATTAAGTGACAATACAGGGGAAAAGATACATGGGCATTGATGATTCTGCATCAAAGTAATTTAGAAGAGGTTGTACAACCTAAGGAATATCGTCAATAATATTGTGATAGCGTGGTGTGGTATCGTTGCTGGACTTATCATGGTGATCACTTTTTTTTTAATTAGTTTCAGGTATACAAGGCAACATAATAGACATTTACACCCCTCACAAAGTGATAGCAATCATTTCTTTAGGTATAGAAATGTTGAATAACTATTGTGTATACCTAAAACTAATATAATGTTATATGTTAGCTATATTTTAATAAAAACCTTTTTAAAAAAGGAATTTAAAAGAGGTCAACCCTGAATGTGAAGAAATATTAGCAATACCTTAACCAATTTGTCTCACATAGTTTTCTTTTATTATTTAAATAGTTTAATTATTTTACTATTTAAATCTTTTATGGTTTTATTTGTTATTATTTAAAAGGAAACTGCATGATGCTAATGGGTTAAGGTATTTCCTATGTACTACCCAAGGTGTTAGGGATACAGAATTTCATAAGATTCTTCTACTATTGTCTGTGAGGTTTTTCTCCCAAGCCATTTAAATGTTTATATAAATTTTCATCATAGCACTTTTCCTGATCTTACTGTCAGCCAAGGATTCATAGTCCTTCATAAAATAACCCTTAAGTTTATCCATTCTTAATAGCAGCAACAGCAACGAAGTTCATGTTGGCACAGATCATAATTGTCATGAGGCTGCTTGGCTCGCGGTAATTCTAAGGCTGTTGCTTGCAAGACATATTCTGATTTCGTGCATGTTAAGTATGTGAAAACCCTGCACCGTGGGATTAACATGCAATGGTTCCAACGTCTCTCTTCATAGTAAATGGGATCTTTTCTTGTATGCTTGCTTCTTGCTTTTTCCTGAGCTATTTTTCTTTCATAATCCTTCCTGATTACAACAAAGACTGAAACAAAAAGTTTTCCTATTTTTTTATTTGTTTCCTCATATTTGTGGTTTCCTTGTCAACCAACTTCTCCAACTTTACCAAGAGCTCATAAAGGACTTTACCCAATTTTGTTGCCGACCAGCTCATGGACTGCACATGCAGTGAACTTTTATGGAAAGTATTTGCCTAGAAAAAAAAGTTAGCATATTGGACTCTTACTGGCCATCATCAGGGCCCTGTTAGGGACTAGCAGAAGGAGGAAATACAAGGGTTAGCTCTGAGGGAAATCAACACCTCAAATGAGGGCAAAGGAGATATTTTCTCTAGTTTGTCTGTGGCGTTGTGTCTCTGCAGTGGTTGCATAATTGCATTATTTCAGGGCTTGTTGTCTTTTCCTTATCACTGAATGATCTTTGTACTCTAAGGAATTAAGAAACACTCACCTGAAAATTTGAGAGCAGCCTGGAAGCGAGGCAGTGAATTGTGGAAGTATGAGTTCTGTGTAGACCATTGGCTTGTATCTGATTTATCTGAGTGCAGGAAACTTCAATCACCAGATGTCCAACACTTTTCCTTTGGTTCCCCACAGGTGTTAAGTATTGAGATGACCAACAGAAACATCAGCCTCCATAATTTCATTTCCTTGACATGGACAAACACTCAGTGAAAATTAAGAGCAAGAGCCTATGAATGACTTTGAAACTACTTCATGCTTATCAAATTTTTATGTATTGCTAATTGGTTTTCATGGCCAGTATGGGTAAAATATTTTCTCAGCTTTGTTATATGTTTTTGTCTGTGTCTTAGCTCTGTGGGCTAGTCAATAGGGAGTTAGTGGAAAATCTACGGGTTACCTTAATGTCTCTGTGTGATTAATATGGTATCAGTTGTTTATCATACAACATTTACTGAAGATGAACTGGGTCCATGGTGGAGTGTGTGTGTGTGTGTGTGTGTAATCAGGGAATAGGCCCCGCTGTCCTGTGAAATACACAAGGAAAAGCTTGCCAGGACACTTCCAGGTCCTGGAGCTAACACGCCAAGACAGTATCCAGGAAGAACATCTGCTAATTGGGTATAGGAAGAGAAGAGCAGTATGCTGAGATCATGATATGAGGGGAAGAAATAGCAAACACACAGAAAGGTAAGCAGGCAAGATGAGAGGAAACAGAAGATGATGATAAAAGTGATCATGACAAAGAAGAAGATTATGTAAAAATATTAGGAAGATTAGCCTCCTGGGGAGGAGAAAGGAAAAGCCCAGTCACTTGAGAGCAAGAAATGGGGTTGAGGAAATTCTTAGCATGGGGGAGTAGGGGTGAGGATGAGATTTAAGCAGGCAAAGCTGAATGTAAAAAATAACTTATTTTTGCAGCTGTGTGCTTTGAAGTGTACAAATCGTATTGCTCTACCCTATGGCTAACACACATCACTACAGTTCACACTCATGCATGCAACTTCTATGCCAGAGCAAAATAAAACAAGCAGATTTACAAGACATTGTGAATTTTGTGATATTTTGACCATGGGTAATCTCACTTCAGATTAAGGCTTCTTTTTGTTCAGGAAACCCTTGTACATTAGCCTTGTTCTCTTTGGCATCAGAGTTCCTGCAGTCGGATCCACCAATGGAATGATCGGCGTTATGATCACACACTCTTTTCCTTACACCTTTGACGTGGGTCTTTAGAAGATCCGGGTTTGTGGAAGAGCGTGCTTGGATTGTTGTGGTTTTAATCATCATAGCAGTTACTATATCGGGTAAAATATCAACTCTGGAAAAATAACATTTGTAACACTGTTGGATAAAACACTAGATGGTTAAAATGTGTGATAAATAAATTCTATATTAATGTTCAACAGGGATTTTTACTTTTAGTATTACTTGGAAATGAGTATGTTAGGGTGCGTTGCCTTGGAGGATGGTGCTCTGAAATTGAAGTATCATACGTATTGTTGGTTTCCGACTTGATGATGTCCACCATCTGCTTGCTTTGATCACATTATGAGTTCTGCCAAGAGCTAACTTAACCACACCTTCTTACAAATAAACTAGAAAGTACTGGGTCCCGTACTTTATATCTCTGTTACTTTTTTTATGGATCAACACAAGCACGGAACCCAATATCTTCCAGTTGTCTAGCAAGAAGGGATGGCAAAATTCTACACTCTCCATACTTTAAGAATCGGGTTACAGCTGGGATGGTCGGTTAGCATTATAATGTCAAAAATGAGCACAGGACTTGGGGAGTTAAGAGTAAAGTATCACACAAAGACTAGAAAGATCTTGTGTAACAATAAATCTCCTTTCCTGATCTTTTGCCAAGACATTGTCCCAATTTGAAATGAGATCCAGGTACATTTTTCCCCTAACAAAGGATGCCTTGTACTAGAGCCATGATAAGGTGGATATGTCATTCCAGGAGTTCAAAAAGGCAGACCTCAATCTCTCCTCTTCCCTCCCCTCCCCTCCCTTTGCCTTCCTTTTCCTTCCCTTTCCTCTCTCTCTCTCTCTCTCCCTGTCTCTCCACACACTGACCATTTGAAGCAAACTTGGAGCACGATGGGTACTATATTACTTATGGATCTTAAGTGCCATCAAAAGATGGCCTGCGGGCCGGCCGAGTGGCACAGTGGTTAAGAACTGGCTTGGGATGCTGGAGGGCCCTGGTTCGGATCCCACATATGAGGGCCAGTGACACTGCCCTCCACAGCTAAGATGCTGAACAACGGGTCAACCTGGAGCTGGGCTGCCGTGAGTTGCCGGCGCCGGCGTAGGCTGCAGCCCCTGCTGCAGTGGGTTGCCATGGACTACCGTGTGTAGCCAGCAGCCAGTGTGAGCGGCCCTCAAGCCGCCATGAGCAGCCGTCCGGAAGCCAGCGACTGATCTGCCTCACCCAGGAAGAGCGCAATGATGGTGCCAACTTGGGCCAGTGAAGCAACGTCCTCCACAACTAGACTGAAGAACAAAAACAGCAACTTGTCTACCTGTCTGTTCCCTTTCCCCGATTCCCCAATAAAATCTTTAAAAAGAAAAAAAAGATGACCTGCTGTATATGTTGCTAAACTATGTGGAGAATATGCAATATCCCACATTACCCTCATATAT
The DNA here is from genome assembly GCF_001890085.2 of Hipposideros armiger. NCBI lineage: Eukaryota > Metazoa > Chordata > Mammalia > Chiroptera > Hipposideridae > Hipposideros > Hipposideros armiger. The sequence goes on from NW_017731828.1 coordinate 1,263,274, forward strand.
TGTTGGTAGGAATGTAAACCGTTGCTGCCATTGGAAAACAGTTCTCCAGTTATTCAAAAAGTGAATGAAGAGTTACATATGACCCAGAAATTCCACTCCCAGGTATACAGAATTGAAAATACATGCCTTCGCAAAAACCTGTGCATGCTGTTCACAGCCTCACTGTGTATAACAGCCCCAAAGTAGAAACCACCCAAATGTACATCAACTGATGAAGGGATAAACAAATGTGATATATAAATATAATGAATGTCATCCAGCCATAGAAAGGAATAAAGCACTGATATTTGTAGGTGCCCGATACCTGCAACAACATGGATGAGCTTTTACATATTCTGCCGAGTGAAAGAAGCCAGACACAAATGGACACATATCATGATTCCACTTATGTGAAATGTTGAGAATAGGCAAATCTATTAAGACAGAAAGTAGATTAGTGATTTCAGAGATAGGGGAGATGCAATGGGAAATGACCACTAATGAATATATCTTCTTTTGGGGATGGTAAAAATGTTCTGGAATTAGTGATGATGGTTTTACAACTTTGTGAATATACTAAAAACCACTGAATTGTACACTTTAAAAGGGTGAATGTCATGGTATGTAAATTATATTTCAGTTTTTAGAAACCCACTTTTTTTTTTCTTAGCTAGTGTGTCAGTTCTGTAGTAGGGACTGGGGACAACAGCTCCATTACCCTGTAGCAGGTTCCATTGTCACTGCCCTTAGCACACGTCTGGCAACTTGCACCCCCAATTCTGAGCATAGGGTGCCCTAGGTCCCCTGTTCCTGCTGCCTCTGAAATGATGTCTCTTCACCATCCAAGGTCCCACGTGACCCCTCCTTCTTTTCTCCACTTTCTTCTGGGTCATAGGCTCATCATCAGCTGAGCCCCGGTCACTTGCCTCAGCTTTGGGATAGGGGAGAAAGGGGACTGTGAAAGAGAATTTCTAGCCTCTTCCTTGAGGAGGCAGAAGTCTCAAGGTGGGAAGTTCCTTCAGGATTAGAAGGCTTTTGTAAAGGTGCTAATCAGCCAAAGAGCATGACAAATTTCCAGTAGAGGTGTCTTCCCACTTTAAGATTATAGAATTCCTATTTTAATGGTGCGTCTCTTACTTAGAATAATTGGCGGGGAGACATTTGTATTAATGAAGAGCTGAGTTATACCAAGAGAATTTGGAGAGACAAAAATGGGAAAAGGAATAATGTGATGAGCCAAGGGCCGTTCATCCTTTCACTCACTTATTCAACAACTAGCTATATGTTGAAAAGCATCCATGGATGTTGGGCAGAGTGCTAAGTACAGGAGATACAACAATGAGGAAGGTGGGTAAGACCTTGAACTCTTTAGGTTACATGCGCAGACAAGCAAGTATCATATAATGCAACAGAGTAAGGATATGAACAGGCGTGCCGAGGAGGCAGAACTCTTAGAATAAAGCTCCACCTTCCCCTTTTATTAACAAATGAAGCTTCCTCCATGTCACAGGGCCCTTTTATGGTCTCTTGGAAAATGCACTCCTCTTGTCCAATGGCCATCCGCTCTACACGTCAATAAATCAATCCTGGCAGAAGCTGGTTACAACAGCGCAGTCACCTTTGCTCAGTGCTCCCTCGGAACTACTGAGGGATAGACACAGCAAGTGAGAAGATTCGGCTATGAGGTGAGTACTTGTCCCCATGCAGGTGGCACTTTGAACAGATAGTGTCCCTTTCTTCTTGTAAATGTCCCTGTCTCCTTCTCTGCCAAGTGACCTGCACAACCCATGCTTTTCTTGTCGACCTTTTCTTTACATAGACTATGAGGAGCGGGGATGAGATAGTGCGTGGAATCACAGGCTGACTGGAGAGGACAGGAGAAGGGTGTGTGTGTGTGTGTGTGACAGATGGGAAGGGTCTAATGTGTGATGTCCCTCTCTCTCTGGGAGACACCAAGGAATGAATAACCAGATGGGGTCCTGAGAGTGGCATGGATTGGGAGAAAGGCGAATGCATCTTTTCGGGCAGAGAAGGAAATGGCTAAACAATTATTAAGGTTTCTAATAATAACCTGGATTTTAATCCTAAAATTTTGTTTGAGGCAGAAAAGTGGCTTTGGGCAAGGAGGGTTTCTGAGTAGGGAAGAGTTTCTGCAGAAATCCCCACTCCTGCCTCCTGCCTGGATGACGATAATTTCTATGGCAGGAAAATGTCTGGGATTGTCCCCAGAGTGTCCTGAACTTCCTGAGCCTCAGGTGCTGAACTCACTCCCCCACAAGGGTTAAAGAACAGTGGAAGAGGTGCTTGCTTCTGATTGGTAGAGGCTGGAAAACGAAGTCTCCCGTGGAGAGAAACAACACTTGGAGAGGGAGGCTAATGGATGAACAATGTGTGTGCTATGGTTGTGAGACATGGTCCCTTACATATAAGAATCTAAATTAGGCATTGTGAGCATATGGATCTTTAAGCTCTGCAGTCTAGGAGACGTTGTGGACAGGGTCCTCAAGTACTAGTTTAAGAAGGGGGGCCTCTCAGTTTTTGCCTTAATTGCACCACTAAGGGTGGTTAAACAAAATTTCTTAGCATTGATTTATGAAAGGGAATCATGATGTTTATGTTACCCTAAAAATAAAAGCCGAAGTGAGAGGGGCCGGCCGAGTGGCTCAGTTGGTTAAGAGCTCGCTCAAGAGTTTGAGCTCTGAGCAACAGCAGTTCGAGTCCAGCCCGAGCTGAGCAGCCGCTGAGCTGCCAACAGGTAGCAGGATGGCTCAGCTAAAAAAACAAACAAAAAAAAAAACAAAAAAAAAAAAGCCGAAGTGAGAAGCAACGAGGATTTATTTGAGATCACAGGAGTGCAATCTGGGAACCCAGGTTCAGGCAAGAGACTTTTATGGGAAAAGAAAGGGAAATCATTACATAACTAGAGAAATGGAATTTCTGTTGGTGTTAACACCTTAGTTACTTTTTTAGCCATATATGGCTGGTTACTAATTCTAAAGAACATTCATAATAACCAGTCCTTGTGGTCAGGATGTCTGCTTTTCTGTTAGCTTACAAGCAGTTGTTTGTAAAGCAGTGTTGCTATGGCCCAGTCCAGAGGTAATTTTTGCCAGTCCAAACATTTCAAACAATCCAGGGACAAGATGCGGAAGGCAGTTCCTCTGGAATGACTACCCTGACTCTATTTTAAAATGGCGCCTCTTATGTCAACTTTTCACATCTGCCTGATGAACTTTGACGTAGGGATTTTATGAGAATATAATAATATGATATATGTCTTATGAGGATTAGAGTAAACCTTTGAATAATTTAGACTAGAGGAGAGGTACCTAATAGGTTTAGGCCAGGGGTCGGCAAACTGCGGCTCGCGAGCCACATACAGCTCTTTGGGTACGTTCTGTCTCAAAAGTTTGCCGACCCCTGGAAGAGCCAATCCTGTTCCTCACAATTTAAAAATTATTCAAGAGCCATGGATATATTTTTACATAATCACCATTATGTGAATAATATCCTGTAAAGATTTCATAAAATGAATCTGTGATAGTTTTAGTTTTATTTTCAATTTCAGAGCCACAGTTCACAAGCCACGGTTTGCTGACCCCTGGCGGCTCTTCCATCTCAAAAGTTTGCTGACCCCTGATTTAGGCTAATAGGAAAGAATAGTTAATGTACTCCAACTTCCATTCCAAACCCCAATCCTAACCTGTCTTTCCCCCCCAGACAAATTGTCTGTAGATCCTTGCTTTTCACCCATTTTACAATTATGGGGCTTCTTTTCATGGCTTATTACACATTAACCTAAATGATGCCTTAGTTAAAAAGTGAAACTATACATCTATGAAAATACTTGTAGAAATGGTCATAGCATTGGGCGGGGGTGGGGGGGTGAGAAGAGCAGGGGTGCAGAGAAATGGAAAGTTAAAGGAGAGGGGAAATTGAAAGAGAAAATTTCTTTGTCCACATGGATTTATAGATGGTCACTATATAAATGTTGGTTTGGTATGGCTGGAACAGAAGAGAGAGGAGGCTGAACAGCTGGGCATAGGAACTGTCATGAAGACCTGTGATTACAAAACTAAAGAGTTTCTTTTGTCTGGTGAACTGTTGAAGACTGGGATACGGGAGAACCCAATGACCCTGTGTGTGCTGTAGAAAGATCAGTTCCGCTGCAGGGCGCGTAATGGTAATCAGAAGCAGAAAGCGTGAAAGCAGGAAGCCGGTGGGGAAGCTGTGGTCACAGTTCAGGCCAGAACTGATGGCCTGACTCAAGCATTTCCAATATAGATGGAGAGGAAGGAACAAATTTGAAAGCTATTGGGAAAGTAGTCTGATTGAACTGGTAACTGGCCGTGAGAACTAACAGAAAGAGAGGAGTTAAAAAAATTTACCTAGGGGGCCGGCCGAGTGGCTCAGTTGGTTAAGAGATTGCTCAAGAGTGTGAGCCCTGAGCAACAGGGTTGCTGGTTCGATTCCTGGCCTAAGCTGAGCTGCCACTGAGCTGCCAACAGGTGGCAGGATGGCTCAGCTAAAAAAAAAATTTACCTAGGTTTTCAAAGAAATTGTGAGTCTCTTCCTCCAGGTATGAGTTATTTGAAGAGTAGCCAATTTGGCAGAAATTACAGAAGTTAGGACTAGGGGGTGGGGAGAGATGATTCATGTTTAAACATGTTGAATTTGGTTAAGTCTGTGGGACATCCAAGTGAGACATCCAATAAGCAATTGATTATGTGAATCTAAATCACCAAGCCAGAAATCCAGGTTGGCTTGTCCTCGGTTGTTATATGAAGTCATATGACTGGTGGAGATTGCTCAAGGACAATGGGAAGTGAACCCATCAGGAAAACAGAGGGAATATCAACATTTAATGAAATAGAGGACTACAGAGGAAATTGGAGTGCAGCCAGAAAAGTTGGTGAAAACCACCAAGACTGAATGATAATCAAGGAATCCAAAGGTGGAAAGCTTCAAAGAGGAGGAAGTGGTTGATACAACAGGTGATTAAAACAGTACCCATTGTGTTCGGCAGATAAATTGCTGGTGACCTTGGCAAGAGTGGTTTCAGTGGAATGCAAGAAACAGGATCCATGCCAGTAATATATGAGAAAGGTAATTCAGACAGCGTGGAATTCTCTTTTTGGAGAGTTAGCTATAAAAGGAAAAAGGAAGCTATAATGGTACCTAGAGAAGGACAGAGTCATCAAGAGAATTTAGGATGATGGGATATATTTATGATGGAAAAGAGCAAACTCAGAGGGACAGTTTGGTAATGCAAGAAAGAGGACGGATAATTGGTGGAACAAGATTTTTGAGAAATCGAAAGGTTGTGAGTCCTAGAGAATAGATACAAGGATTATGCTTAGACACAAGGAGGGAAAACTCTCCCATTGAGAAGAGACCGGGGAAAAAGATAAGAATGTACCTAGATATATGGAAAATGTTTATAGAAAAGCTTGGGTTGAGAAGCAGGAGGCTGAAATTATTTATGCAAAATAGTTATTTTTTTCTGTGACATTGGAAAGAATATTGGCGGAGAGGAAGAGCGTAAGTGACAGAGGTTGAGGCTTGAAAAGAAAGACCATGTTTGAAATTTCTGCTGTGAAAATGGGGATGCTGGCAAGACGCTCAGTCAGCTTGCAAGCCCCGTGTATTTGGGGGATTTTGAACCCAGTGGCATCTACATTGGGCTGAGTGAATAAACCCAGAAGGCAGGTGTTTGGATCCATGGTTTCAGTGGATAGATTCAGGTAGCAGACAGGGGAGCAAGAGAGATGAGAGCAATGATATTGAGGCCTGTGTTAGTTAGGGAAGAGAGCCAGGAGAGGCCAAGAGACTAAAAGGAAAATGAAAGAGAACAAGTGACTCAAAATGATCAAAGAGTAAGGAACAATGTAACAAAAAAGCAAATGGACATGAGTTTTTGGCCAGCGTCAAAGTAAGCCATGTCCAAACCTGAACAGAATAGTTTTAAGAGTTAATTTGAGCCAAATTGACAACATATGCCAGGGAGCAAGATCTCAAATGCTTGGCGAATAAAAGCTTTGCAGCTTCTTTTATGCATTTAAAATTAAGGAGGGAGTGTAAGGAAGATTACATGGAGGAGGTGGGAGAAAGCCACGTGGGGACTTGATTACAGGAGAGTGAACAAGATTATGTGCTCTCTTGAGAGTGGTTATGGCTTGTTCGAAAAGTGTGAAAACCTTGATGCACAGAAACAATGGACAGGGCTTGAGTAAGGCAAAGATAAACCTTTTGCTAAAAAGTTACATACGGGACGTTACTCCCCACCGTGACCTGCCCAGTTAGGAACTAACGATCAGGTTGCCCTGTGAGGTTGCTTTCTATACAACCTTTTTTTTCATCCACACCAGTAAATAGCAAGTAGAGGTTAAGAGTTCAGAAGAGAAATAATTCTGGGAGGCATATATATAATGTTACATTTACTATAATTGGAGTAGAAGAATGAGTGTAGATGAAGAAACGCACATCCAAACAGCCAAAATACCCATCTGTTAATAGGAAATCCAGGACAAGAATTGAGGTACTTTGATTCCCAGTTCAGTACACCCTCCCATATGCCATGGCATGGAAATTGAACAAAGACTTGGATTCAGGTTTTCCTGCTTTTCCCTCCCTGAGTGTTCCCTTCTCTCTCATGCTCAGCATGGGTGCAAACACCAAAGTGGCATCCAAAAGGCTTTCTGAACCATCTCAACCCCTCATCTCTTTGCTCCTGTCCTCCGTTTCTGTTCTCCCTCTCTCCCTCCAATTCTTTATGTCTGACGTATTTTTTCCCCCTTGGACAATGCCCAATCCCTCTGCACAGAAAAAAGGCAAAAGCCCTAGAGCGACTTTAACAGACTAAAGTTAATTAGACACTGTGATAAGTGGAAACAAATTCTCTGGATTGTGTAAAGAGGACCGCTAATAATCAAGTCGTCTTGCCAAGGAGTTCCCATTCTAACCGGGACTCGTGTGTTCTTTGGCATGGATGGGGCTTTGTGGTTTGCTTTAATCCTGTTGTCTGTGTCCTGTTGTCTAGATGGCGAGGAATCTCACTGTATTGGAAGTCCTTCTGATCATCTTCTTCCTAATTGTCTTGGCCGTAGATATCTTCTTGCTGTTTCTGGTGTTCGAGAATACTTCAGGTAAGGGCGACGCTTGTGGCTGCTTGGTGGGAAAGACTGGTGGGAAAGAAAGTCCCCTCTGGATGCCAAAAAGATCTTTTTATTCCTTCACTCTTCACCAATGTTTTAAATGAGCAAAGGCAGATATATTTTTTTCACACAAAATTTGCACATGGCCCATAAGCCGTGAAAAGGTATTCCACATCATCCATTTTGGGGGGAAATGCAAGTCAAAATGAAATACTTTTCACACCCACTAATATGTCTATAATAAAAATGACAGACAATAACAAGTGTGGTCAAGGATGTGGAGGAATTGGAACCCTATACATTGCTTGTGAGAATGTAACATGATGTAGCTACCTTGGCAAAGAGTTGGACAGTTCCTCAAAAAGTTAAAGACAGAGTTAAGCATGTTAGCAGTTCCACTTCCAGGCATGTAACCAAGAGAACTGAAAACACATGTTCACACAAAAATGTGTATGTGAATATTCATAGCAGAATTCTGTTTAATGGTTAAAAAGTGGAAACAACCCAAATGTATGTCAGCTGATGAATAGATTTTTTAAAGTGTTATACCCATACAATGGAATACGTAGTATTTAGCCATAAACAGAAATCCATGCTGCAACATGGATTAATCTTGAAAACATTATGCCAAGAGAAAGAAGCCAGATGCATAATTTCATTTATATGAAATGTTCAGAATAGGCAAATCCATAGAGACAGAAATGGATTAGTGTTTACCAGGGCCCGGGAGAAGAAGGAAAGGGAAGTGACCACTAATGGGTATGTGATTTCTTTTTGGGGTGATGAAAATGTCTAGTTAGATAGTGGTGATTGGTTGCACAATTTTGTAAAATACTGAAAAAAAACTATTGAATTATACACTTTAAAAGGGTGAATTTTATGAGACATGAATTGTGTCTCAATAAAAACCAACCCAACACAAAGCAAAAGTGCTTAACACTTGCAGAAGTGTTAAATATTGAATACAAATGCAGATACCAGTTACTCGTGATCATCGACTGGAGAAATGGCTGAAAGTCTGTCACTTCGCCTGCTCCCTTCCTGGAACTGGGAGTACACTACAGATGTTTAACTTTGTTCTTTCCTTCTTGTGCAGATGCTTCATTTGTTCCACAGTGCCCAGAGATCCCCGAATCAGAAAGGATAGACTGCGTGGCTGGCCAGCTGGTGACAGAGGTCAGAAAATGGGCTCCCTGCCATTGGCCTACTGGGTTTCATTTAAAATGAATGAGCATGTGACATGGAGAGAGGGCAGTGGTGGAGAGGATTATGGGTCTCTGATTTGTGTGGAATTATTTCTTCCTTGCCTTATTGAATTAAACAACAACACTCTAGAAGCGAGGGAAGGAGGGTAATGTAAAGGGAAGCGGAGGAGGAACTGACAAAGAGTGGTGACCCGTGGAGTGGAAAGTCCAGAGTGGAGAGAGAGTTCCCAGGGTGCTTAAATGTGTCATGCGTGCAATTCCAAGGGCAGCCAAGGAAAGGTTAAATTTTTCTGGGCCAGACTATGTATTCCTTGAAAATAGAAGCCATCCAGCACATAGGGATGACTGAGGCACTTGGTGAGCTCAAGTGACTTGTTATAACAAGAGCCTTCTGGAATCATATTCTTGGCAAGAGATCACAGTGAACATGAGCTAAAGAACCTAGATTTTCTCCCAAAGCATCTTCATCAAGAATATCAACTCTCTGGGACCAGCTGAGTGGCGCGATGGTTAAGAACTGGCTTGGGATGCCAGAGGGCCCCAGTTCGGATCCCACATATGAGGGCCAGTGACACTGCCCTCTAC
>NW_017731828.1:1276122-1281489 GCF_001890085.2 Hipposideros armiger
AGCCCATGGCAACCCACTGCCACAGGGGCTGCAGCCTACGCCGTCGCCAGCAACTCACAGCAGCCCAGCTCCAGGTTGAGCTGTTGTTTAGCATCTTTGCTGTGGACGGCAGTGTCACTGGCCCTCATATGTGGGTTCCGAACCGGAGCCCTCTGGCGTCCTAAGCCAGCTCTTAACCACCGCACCACTCGGCCGGCCCAACAATTATATTTACTTTAAAGGCTTGTAATGTTTTTCTTTTAACTGTTTCTTCCAATTTGTTTCTTCTGCTTATTAAGCTGGGTGTCTTTCTGTTGTGGTGTTGGTTTCTCTCCAGTGCTTGGTGCTTCTTAACTGTCATCTTTGTGTTTCATTAGCTGTGGCTGCCTGTCCTATTGACCTTGGCTCACTGAGAATTAAGGGAAGAGACTGCTGAGGTGAAGGGGGGCTGGTTTATTAATAATGCATTGCCATGCCTTCCAGCTCCCAGAAAATCTCCTCACTCCCTTAGCCTATGGACAGATATCGTGGGATGCTCGGCAGTTAGCAAGAGCTTATCAGCTAGCTGTCAGGAATATGAGATTGGGCAGCTAAATGTTCACACTAGAGCTTCCTAATTAATTACCCAAGTTAATTACTGTGCCCCAGGCTCCCTTCTACCTCTCCATACTGACTTGGCTTGGAGCACTTCTTTTTCTGCTCTTGTGTTTTAAGTTATGAATATATTTTTCCTTAAAGCTGATAAAATCTATTTTCTATGTTTCAGGGATTTGGTAACGTTTTTGGTCTACCAAAATATTGTAATCTGTTTTACTGTTGTGTAATGACTTTTGTATTTTTTTTTTCTTAATGGCATTTCTGTTACTTGATGTAAATTTAGTTGGGCGAAGAGATGGGTGCCTATGTTTATGTCAGCATTTTGAATCTATTTGCCATCTAGTTTATTCATTTATGATAACAAAACAATTTTTATATCAGTGTGTCTGAAGGTTGTAGAACCTTTAAAACATACATCTCAGCAAATAATAATAATTTTTTAAGATCCATAGTCAAACCGCTCTGAGAAACCATACTTGGTTGGTTTTTACCTTGTGAATATTCTGAATTTTTTTAATGTCACCCTCTGTCTTAGTTCTACCTCTGTCTTAGTTCTCTTTTCTTACTTTTTAGAAATGCCTTTCTTCATGCCCTGTTGTTACCCATTTCCATGACTTTCTCTCAGGAGAAAGTCCAGTTTGCTTGGTCCGGCTTCCAGCCCATTCTTGGTGTGGATATGGTGTGCCTCCAGCCTTATTTCTCTTACTCGGTTGGTGTTCTTGGCATAATGAACTTGTGGTTTTTCTGTGTCTGTCATGCATGGCTGCTTTCTCTGCTTGGAATACTGCTCTACTGTGCACCTGTCTAACACTTCCTTGTACAGTAGGACTGTACCAACCTGGAAGCCCTTCCCACCTACTCGCAGCCTTCTAGGCTGGATACAATGGCTGGTGTATGTTCCCTTAGCTTCCAGTAGAATCTACTGGAGCACTCATTGCACTGTTCTTGTCTAGATTTACTACTAGACTGGACATCTGCAGAGGCAAGAACTGTATCTCCTTTATCTGCAGACTTAGTTCCTTGTCTAGAGGGTAATAAATACATATTGCATGGCTGGATAAATGTATGACTAAAAGAAGAACGAATAAATGACTGAAAGTAATTATGACCCATCTTAAATTCTTCTTGGAAAAAATTCGTTATAAATAAATAGAGTATTCACTTTCCTTCCTTCATTTCATATAATGCTAACTCTGTGCCATTGTTACAGGAAGTCTGCAGATGGCAATATAAGTGCTGCTGGAAGGCTGTACCAAATATTGATGTCCCTAGGTGCTTCTTCCCCAGGAACTGGGGCTATGAAGTCAGCAGTGGCCTTAAAAATACAAGCACAGGTGAGCATTGCTCTAATGTTGCCCAAGGGAACAACTCTTTATGGCCAGATAAGTTAACTGTGAAATAAAACCTAAATGCTTTCTTCTCTCCCTCTCTCCCCCTCCCTCCCTCCCTCNCAATGATGGTGCCAACTTGGGCCAGTGAAGCAACGTCCTCCACAACTAGACTGAAGAACAAAAGGACAGCAACTTGTCTGTTCCCCTTCCCCGATCCCCCAAAGCTGTTCCCCTCCCCCAATTCCCCAATAAAATCTTTAAAAAAAAAAGAATATCAACTCTGAATCCTGCTTAGTATTAACAACTTTATTATAAAAGTTGTATATATTCAGATTTTATTCCTTTGCTCCATATTTTATATTCTATATCCCATAATATCCTATTGTGATATTAAATAATATTGCATTAAATTTGAGGTTAAATTTAGGCAATATTGACATCTCAATAATTTTGAATCTTCCCATTTTAAAAACATAGAAGTCTCTCTATTTTAATTCTCTCTCTCTCTCTCTGTCTCTCTCTCTCTCTCCATCTCCATCTCCATATGTATATGTATATGTATTTATTGAGTTTTATGTTTTTCTTAATATACATTTTATTACATAGATTTTTATTACATATGCACTATGGAGTTTTTCCCCAAGATATTTTACATGTGTAGTTTGTATTATAAATACAACCCATTAGCTTTTCTACCTGGTGCTAGTGTATGTTATTGTGATAACACTGAAAATGAAAAACGAAGAAAACATATAATGGCTTAAAACTCAAATAGGGATGGCAGGGAAGACTGCATGCAAAAATAGTTGTGTTTACCTGAATGTACTGGATTTCTTGCCCTATTGATTTTTATAGAGGCCTGTGGCTTCAGAACAGTTTATGGCAATGAAACTCACCTTTGGACTTTGCAGGCATCAGTTTCAGAAACAGCAGAGCTACTTAATGTCTGTCTCAGACTTAGGGAAATCAGTCTTCCAGAGGCTATCCAGAACCCCCAAACCCTTTCTCTGCTGATCCCCTCCAGCCTTTTTATTGTCTGAGGAGGATGAGGCAGGAATATCAATTGCATATATGGAGAATTCAATACATTTAAGATTTTATAGTTATATTGTGCTTTGTTTATCATATGCATGAAACATCGACTTAAGTTATTTTCCTGTTGTGGATTTTCAGAGCAATTACAGCAGATATTAGCATCTAAAATACTTGTTGGTACTATACTTTTTCCAAATGTGTTGTGACATATTATTTTGTTTTTTTTAATCACAAAATCTATACCGGACAAATTCCTTTAATAAGATTCAGGCAATGCAGTTATGTACAGAAGAAAATAGGAAAGACATTATTCGTAATGCTTCCTTTCTCCCTCCAAATCCCTTCCCCAGAATCAAGTCAATAGCTTGGTGTGTGTTAGTGGTCACCAGGGGCACGGAGGGAGGTAACACCCTCCACCCCACTGATAAAGCTGCCAGACATCCTCTGGGGTAAAAATAACAAGCACCTGACCACAGGTTTCCTGATAGAGACAGGAGGTAGCAGAACTGTAAAGGTCAAAGGAAAATGTCTGCAAAAGTACCTGTTAACTGCTCAAGGATGCTTGCAACTACTTCCCCTATTGCTTACTCAATAAAAACCCCCAGCAAAAGCCTGCAGGCGGCTGATGCGAGTTTTAGGCTCAGCCCCGACAGGCAAATAAAGCTGCTTAGTTTGGACATGTGCCTCAGACTTTAACTCCTCAGCAAACCTTTCAGTGGGTGTACCCTCCTTTTGATTTTTCTATGCTTTTGCATATATTTCTATATTTTGCACATGTATTTATATATTTTTGTTTCATTTTAACACAAATTTAATTATAGTACGTATATTATTTTGTAACCTGCTTTTTGCTTCTGTGGAGGAGGTCCTATGATTTTTTTTTTGCCAGTGTTGTGAATTACATTAAAAGATTTCTTAATTTTGAACCATTCTAGCTTTCTCTTGATAACCCTTACTTAGCTAGTATATATCAATTTTTTACTGCACTAATGGATTCAGATGTAGCATTTCATTAAAATTTTACACATTATGTTTTTTGAAGTGAAATTGGGATAGTATATGTATTTTGCTCAATTGTTTATTTGGACTTTCCTTGTCTAGTTTGTTACCAGAATTATTCTAGTTTATTAAAAAGAGTCAGGACACTTTCCACCTTCTTCTAAGTCCTGAAAGGATATTGATATATAATACGAAAATATTCTATTCCCCAAATTATCTGGGCAAGGTATCATTTTTTTTACAGAAAGATCTTTGACTACTTCTTACAATTTCCTAGGTTTTCTATTTTTCTCATCTAATTTTTGCTATTTAACATTTTACTATTTAAAGATTCAAATTACAGTTCTATATCCATTGGCAAATATTTGTACAAATAGTTTCATCATAATTCTTATTTTAAAAAGTCCTATGTATCTGTTATCATTCTCCATTTTTGTTTCAAATCATGTTTGTCTCCCTCTGTTTTTGAAAAAACAGGACTTGATAAGTTATTCGTATTTCTTTGATCTTTTCAAAGAGCCTCCTTTAGATTTATTGACCTGCCAAACTAACATCAAAACATATCCTCACACTATAATAATTATCAGTGTGGAATTAAAGCAGAAATCGATACATATGCCATTGGAATATTATAGAACATCTCAAAGTGCCTATCCATATTCTCATATATGTGCACTTAAGTTTCGTTTATAGTAAAAATGACATTTCACATCAGTAGTGGAAATAAGGTCTATTTAATTAATGGTGGCGTCTGTCTCACTCACTGGGCTTGCTGACAGCACTGTGTCATGTGACCTTAGATGACTACCTGGAACAGAGTAGGCACTCGTTTCAGGTTTTAAGTGGATGACTTTAGATATTTGTTTCTTTTCACTTTCATTAATTACTGCTTTTACTCATTACTTTTTTATGCAGTTCTTGTGGGTTTCTTTTCTGGTTTCTTGGATTGTATATTGAGTTATACATTCTATGTAGCATGACTTCCTCTCTTTCTTTGATACCTCCTTTCCTCACCGGTGTCCTCATGTCACTCCTTTTGGAATCTTCTAGTTGAGTGTTGCTGTCTGAGTCCACTGGTCACTTCTTCTCACACTTCCCATATCTTTATCTTTATATATATGATGTTTTGTGGCAATACTAAACTTGATTAAAAAAAAAATTTTTTTTTTGTCTTGACACTTCTCTTTTACTGTTTCTGTTTATGTTATTCAGTCCAAATAGTAAAGAGATTCAAGTCTTGTTGTTGGATATCTTAACTTTCAATATTCTTTGTTGCTTTTTTTTTCATGGAAGCAACAGCTGTATGCCTCTCTCTCTGAAGATAACAATTATATTAACTTTTTTTTTTTAAGATTTTTATTGGGGAATTGGGGGGATGGGAACAGTGCTGGGGAATTGGGGGAAGGGGAACAGACAAGTTGCTGTC
>NW_017731828.1:1284404-1309074 GCF_001890085.2 Hipposideros armiger
CCCTCTCCCTCTCTCTCTCTCTGTCGTCTGCCCACTCCCTCCACCCCTAGGTTTTACTGCCCAGTTGAAGAGGTTGCCAACCCCATCTCTGTTTGGCAATGACATCATCGATGCCCTCCTCACAGCTGAATATCAGACATCTAATCGTTTTCATTTTAAGGTTGGTTTAATAGTTCCCACTGAGTGCATCTCCATCTGCACTACATAGAGGTGTGGAGGCAGCACTGTTCCCTCTACAGGGATCTCCAGATGCCATGGGTAGGCTAGCTTTTATCCGATGGGGGACACGTGATTGGGTGACTTCTTTTCACAAATCAGGAAACACACGGTCAAGAATTAGATGCTATACCCATTGCGGGCTATGTGGGAGTGACAATATTTTGTGGTTCTACAAGGAAGCGGTCTTATCTGGAGCTGTCCCTTCTGTTTTTCTTCTGACAGATCACTGATCTCAATAATGTACGCTATGAAGTCCCCCATGAAAATATTAATGTGTTTAATGGGACTGCTACTACTTCCAATTTGAGCTATCACATCAAGGTCACCGATAAACCCTTCAGCATCAAAATAATAAGGACGAGCAACAAAAGGGTCATGTGAGCTTTTCAGCACTCTTTGTATATCCTTGAATATACAGTCGTAGTGTCATTCATTTTTACTTTCTCTGGGTGGATGAGCAGATAAGTATGACTTGGGAAAATGTTTGAACCTCAGAGAAATGGCAAAGCTTTTACTGTAAACCATTAACACTGTTAGTCTGTCATGACTGCAGAGCAAAGAATCCTAAAATGTAATGTGCTGCTCTGCTAACTTATATACATATACTTGTAGTTCACCTATATTATGAAATAGAAAATTTTATTATTTTCGATTATCATTCATACTGGAACTAAACTTTACTGTTCACCTTTCCAAATTATTGGATTGTTGGAAAAGTCATGATGCATTTTTGCAATGAAAAACATAGAAAAAATACGTCGTGATTTTTCCGACAACCCAATATTATCCTGAGAAACTTACCATTAGCACCTAAAGACAGCCTAAGCTTAAGTCATAAGCTGTGCTAGAGAAAATACAAAAATTAATGTCAGTAAAACCTGTATTCAAACCTTGGCACTGGCAAGTCACCGGTCAGCTGTGTGACACGAGGCCAAGTACCTCTCCTTATCAGTCTCAGCTTCCTTGTCCATAGAAAGAGAATCTAAACATCCACTGTTGCTCCGTGTGCTGAAATCATGTATGTAAAGCACCCAGAGCTGTGCACGGCACGTGGTAGGCACACAGAAAATGGAGGGTTGCTTCTACTCCCTTCCCATAATCATCCCAGTTGAGTTTTGGTATCACATCTCCAGTGCTGTGCTCCCCTAGAATTAAAGAATCAGAGACATGTTAGAAAGGCTTTCAAAGGTAGAATGAAAGTGGGTGATGAACACCTGAAACAAAGTGGGTGATACATCCTGCAAGTGTTCAGGGAGAGGTGCTGTTTCCTGGCTGAGAGAGCTGTTTGGTGACTGTTGCTCTTTCTCCGTGGCCCAGGTTGGACACCAGCATCGGGCCCCTCCAGTTTGCCCAGCAGTATCTGCAGCTGTCTCTCCGGCTGCCCAGTGCCAACGTATATGGACTGGGAGAACATGTGCACCAGCAGTACCGCCACAACATGGCCTGGAAGACGTGGCCCATCTTCACGCGGGATGCCACCCCCACCCAGGTGAGGTCCCCTTCCCCGGCTGATTGCTCACAGTAAGGAGTCCCTTCTGTCCTTCAGGAAGTCACCTACAGAGTAACGTCAACCCAAGAGTGAAGTAACTTACACAGACACATCTATGTATTGTTTTGCCTAATTTAGATCTGTTTTTGTTGGAGAATACTTGTTCTTGAGGTTTATAAACACAATAGTAATATATTAATTTTTGAAAACATTTCACTTCCCTTTTCTTTCCTCCCTTCCTTCTTTCCTTCCTTCCCTCCTTCCTTCTTTTTCTTCCCTCCCACCTCTCCTTCTTTCTTTTTAATATTTTTAACTTAGCCTGTGTTCTATTCAAATGCTGATGTCATGACTCTTCCTGGTTATAATTTTAAATCTAGTCTACTTTTTCATAAGCTTGCTCGTCTTCTCAGTTTTAGAGATCATGCTGATTCTTTTTCTCTTCCTCTCCTGGAAGTTACCAGAATCAATACTAGTGCCCTACACCGAGGGCTAATTTTGCGACACCACGCAGGGAGCTTCCATAATGTTTTCTGTGTATTATTTTCTCAATATCTTCTATTCTTACATCACATGCATTATACACATTATCTCTTTTTATATCAGGGCTCTCATCACAGCCCTGTGACAGGTTCAATATCATGTTTTCATTCTCAATATCTTTTTCTTGTTTTTTAATTTTAAAATTTACTACCTACTATATGTTAATTATAGAAAAATTAGAAAATACACTTAGGCATAAAGAAGAAATTCAGAATTGCTCATAAAATCATCTTCTGCTAACATTTTGTTATGTTGCAAATATTTTCCAATTTTTTTTTAAATTGATAGCGGTATAATCTATACACCATAAAATTCACCTGCTTTAAATGTACAATGCACCGATTTGTGGTACATTTACTGAACTGTGTCACCATCATCATAATCCAGTTTTAGAACATGTAGCACATTTCACATAATGGAATCGTGCACTATATGGCCTTTTGTGTCTGTTTCTTTCACTTAGCATGGCATATATAAGATTTATTCATGTTGTACCATGTATTGGTATTTCTTATTATTACTTAGAGTACTCCATTGTATGGCTGTTTCATATTTTGTATATCCATTTGCCAGTTGATGTTACCATTTCAGTCCCTTTTTGATACAATACTAAACTATATCAAGTGTTAATCAAGTCCATGTTGTGCGTGGCTTTTTATTTTATTTTAGGGTAAATAAAAATATTTTAAACACATACTCTTATTTCTCTTCATTGTTGCTGACAGGGCCCGATTAACCTGTATGGCGCTCACACGTTCTTCCTGTGCCTTGAAGACTCAAGCGGCGCCTCTTTTGGGGTTTTTCTGATGAACAGTGACGCTATGGGTAGGAACCATCTTTTTACCTTGGAAGGAATATGTTTTGGGGAATGCTGCTTTTATAAAAGATAACTTGCATGGTGACATCACTGTTGACCAGAAGGTATATTGGACCTACTATTGCTTCTGTGGAGCCTGGAAACCGAAAGTAGATTAACCTGTCTGCAAATCCAGTTCATACCGAAAGCTGTTTTGTTGAAAACTGCTTCAGGATTCTCTTTTCATTTAATCTGTTTCATAATATTCTGTAGATAATAGGACCTACTGATAGACATATTCCAAAGATACCTGTAGGTTTCACCACATAGACGGTGCTGTTTGACTATAGGCTGTTTTTCATAGCCCACTCCATCCCTACTCCAGAATTTTCCTCTTCCAGCTCCTGGACTAATGCTGCTCTAATAAGTGTTTATTTGTATTTCTAATTGTAGTTAAACTCATCTAATAAGGTTTTTGAAACTTCTCCTTTAGGTTAAGTCACTAGCAAACCCCAGACATTTGTATTTTGATATGCCCGGATTAAAATACAACGTGGTCTTCTTTCTCTTAAAAAAAAATCAATTTTTTATTGGTGCTTTACTCATTTAATATTTTTTGATAAACTTCAGCAATCATCTGAAAAAAAAAAGGAACATACGTGATTTTCATCTCTTTTAAAATGAGCCTGAGACTGTTTGGGGGAGCTCAGGTATTTAAATTCTAGAGAAGAGTGTGATGTTTTCAAGCAGGAAATTTTAATAATGCTCGTTTTAATCTTTTCAGAGGTCATCCTTCAGCCTGCTCCTGCAGTCACTTACCGCACGATCGGGGGCATTCTTGATTTTTATGTGTTCCTGGGAAATACTCCAGAGCAAGTGGTTCAAGAATACCTGAAGGTATGGCTTTGGATTTGGATAGTCCTCAGGTATTTCTGTTATCACATGCACTAGTTATAAATTAATGTGAGAAAATAAAATTTATGAGTCAACTATGGATTATAAAGACTGGTATTCTGAGTCTTTCATTACTGATGTGTTTATCCTGAGGCACACTTCTTGCGAGGCACCGTGGAAAGCTTGAGCAATGTAAAAAATAAGTCACATGCTGCCCTGTTCTCAAGGAACTCATAGTCCAACCATGTATGATCAAGCCAGCTCTCCAACGATCTGAGGTCACAAATCAGCAAAGTTTATTCGCTCATTCAACAAATAAAAATTTAGTGAAAAGAGACTATGTACAAGGAATTGTACTCTTTCCTTTTGACTCTAGATGTAGGACCATTTGGCCCAACATCCTACTTTAGAGATGAAAAAACTCAGGGAAAGACGAAGTGGTTCGTTCAAGGTAACACAAAAGAAAGGAGCATGAAATATAGCCCCGGGTGCCAGCAGAGTTAAAGTCAAATAGGAGAAAATGACCCAGCTAGGAATAATTATAACTGGAAACACTTTTTAATACATGTCATTAATGAGCAAATAAGTGGGTCGGAGGAAAAGCACCCTGCTGAGGGGACTGTCACATGGGAGGACAGGGCTCTCAGGGAACAATGCATAGGACAGGACTCTACCTGGCATCTTCTCAGAATGTTGGCCTGAGTAACTTGGAGACTTGAGTTTTATTATTTTATTATTTTATTTTTCTTTAAATATGAAACGCTTCACAAATTTGTGTGTCATCCATGCTAAACGTCTCTGTATCGTTCCAATTTTAGTATATGTGCTGCCAAAGTGAGCATGAGACTTGAATTTTAAACATAGTCTGTTATTTCTTCACGCCCATCCCACTCTTAATCCTATCAGTCCTTTTTCCTTCTCCTTAGCACATTCTACTATCTGAAATGCTATTAGACATTTCTTTATTTCTTTTAAGCTTCTGTTCTGTGAAAGCAGAACTGTGTTTGCCTTATTCCAAGTGCCTCCATCAGCCCTTGCCACATTGTAAACACTCAGAAAACACTCACTATGTGAATGAATGTTACTTCTCCCCTCCCCAAGAAAACACGTTAGTCAAGAATTTTCTGCACATCCCATTATTTGCTGGTGTTGTAGTTGTCAGGAGTGCAGCTAAGTACTTAAAAAGAAAGATGGACATTGTGGAATTTTGCAAAGTCCCCCAGGTAACACTCTTGGCTCTGATGTTTTAGATCTGGGGAATTGACAGAAAATGAAATGGTGACAAGGTTTTCTGTGTCGAACACGGTGCTAAAATAGTGTTTATTCTAAATGCTTATACACTTATTTATCCTTCCAGCTCGTTGGACTACCATTCCTACCTTCTTACTGGAATCTTGGGTTCCAGCTTAGTCGCAGGGATTATGGTGGCATCAACGGTTTGGAAAAGGTTGTAAACCGAACTCTGGAAGCTGGGATCCCATATGTAAGTTGCAACTTCTCTTAGGACGCATAAGGCACCATTTTCTATTATTTTTTGCATCTAATTCAAGTTATTAGGAACAAGTACAGATGGATAGATGGCTAGGTAGATAGACACACCTACTTGCATAAATTTGCATGTGAAATTACCTATGTCATCATGGAAAGCACAGTTTATGGAGTCAGATGGAAATGATTTTGAATTTCAGCTTATCTTTTCCTAGCTCTTTGCAATGTTGGGCTCGTTAATTGCCACCTCTGTGTCTTAGCTTCCTCCTTCATAAAATGCGAATGTAAGACTCACTTTGGTAGGCCAGTCATGAGGAACGCCTTATACTGTACCTGTAAAGCATGGAACGAGGATAAACTCCATCCAAGTGAGTTGCTGGTTTATAAGAGAAAGCAACACCTGTGGTTAATAAATGCTGATGATTATAACATGACTTACAGTGAGTGAGTTTCCCCTCGTGACCTTGTATACTCTTTCTGGATCTAGCAGGCTCATTTTGAAAGCTCCGTGGTTGTAAAGTATTTACGATGTCCAATGTCCACGAGTAAGTAAAAGGATAATTATTAAGTGTATAATATTGGAAAAGTCCCCCTCTGGAGAGGCATAATGTGGTTAACGAAGTTATCAAAACTGTTTTGGGCTAGATCTTTGGAACTGGATGCAAGCATATATTTGGTTAATACCTGAAGGTAGATAGTATGGGTGGAAATGACTTTGACCCAACCTTAGGATTTTTCAGTCTCTTCTCAGAGTCGAAATGAGGACAGGCAAGGAGATGAATTTTTCTTGTGAGAAAACATGCCCACTGTGTATGGTTTTGGTGTCATGGGGATGTGATTACGCATTTATTTTACTTATCTATTATCCCATATCTATTGTCTGCAAACACCCAATTCCAGGAGAAATCAGCTCAAACCTTGCCATGTATGCATTCTTTTACAAAGTGCTTTCACGTGCATGGTTAACCCTCATTGACTGCTCTTTTGAAAATGAGCAAATGGAGACGCTGCATGGTCAATAGCTTTTCTAAGGTCACCGCAGCCAGCTAAATGTCAGGACCAGGATTCAAAAGTAGCTCTTTTGACTACATGTGATGTCGGTTTCAATCTACCCTCGTGCCTCCAATGGGAAAGGCTTTTTTGAGGTGTTGCTGATTCAGAAACAAATGAGTTTTTTATCCATGGGTGGGATGTTTCCCACCACGTGGCTGTGGAGGACCCTTGGGTCCTCAGTGGCTGTCCAGTGTTAGAACAGATGATGTTGCCCTGGCAACAGGCCACACCTTCCTTCAGGCCTGCAACCTAGAGCCTGTCGTGCATGAGAGCAACACATCCTTGGAAGACCTTCGTATGTCTTTAAAGTATGTGGCAGGTTGGAACAGAGGAGCACCTGGAGTCCAAAGGTCTGTCACCAAAGCCTCAAGTGACCCCCGCCCACTCATGCCTATGATCTTGGGAAGTGTCACTGAACCCCTTCACATTTCAGTCTTCTCCCTAAGAATAATACCTGCTCCACACAAGCTGGTGTGAAAACACAAAAATAATGTATGCATGACAGTTCAATTAAAACTCTATCCCTTTGCCGTTTATCATTGTTCATTATTACCCTAGCAGTTTTATAAGGCAAGAAGACTGTTTTCTCCTATTTTGATATATTCTAGCTTGATATCTAGGGTCCAGGTTAGTACAGCATTACAACATTACTCATGGGCTCATTCAGACAAACATTTAAAGGGCGCCTGGTCGATGTCAAGCATCCAGGCTCTCAAATTACAGGGATGAACAAGACGCAGTCCCTATCCTCAGGTCCCTCCTAGTACTGTATGACATGTATCTGTCAGAGCAAAGAGATAAAACTGCAATCTAAGGGTGCCTGTGTCTTTCAAAAAGGGCTTAGTTACTCCTTGGGAGTAGCCACATCCCAGGAGTTCCAGAATCATTAAGAAATAGGACTTCAGTTTTCATGATCAAGAACCAGTTACCTGCCCGGTGATATTTCCTAGGTTCTAATTGGCCAGCACTATCTTCCAGGATGTCCAATACCATGATGTAGACTACATGGATGGAAAAAAGGATTTCACTTTTGAGTCCTCACGTCTCCCAGATTTTACCAATCGCTTACATAGTGAATATGGACTAAAATATATAATCATTATGGTATGTTCAAACACTTATTCTGTTGCCTAGTTTTCCCCTTAAAAAAGCAAAAGGAATTTATAAAAACAATATTATCTTTTATTTCTTTATTAGCATCCTGGCATTTTACATAATTCTTTCTACCAACCCTATGCAAGTGGAAGTAAAAAGAGAGTATGGATCTTGGGGAACAGTGGCTTTCTCATTGGGCAGGTAATTTCTAAAAAAACAACAATCAGAGTAAACTACAGTCATTTGGGGAAATTTGTACTTTTGGTATGAAGACGGGTGGAAGGTAAGTTACAGTATCATTACTGTTTTCATGGCTTTAGAGGTTTCTGTTATTATTATTTTTAAAACAGGAGATGTAATAGTAGAATGATGAAAATTTAGAAGGATTTATTTATTTTATTTAAATTGAAATATATTTGACATATTACACTGTAAATTTAAGGTATGCGAGATGTCAATTTGATACATTTATGTGTATCAAATTTATATGTACATTGTAACATGATTGCCATTACAGTGATTGCACCTCTAATGTGTCACATCACTTCCGTTTTTTGGGGTTTTTTTTGTGGAGGAAATAATTAAGATCTGTTCTCTAGAGAGCTAGCCCCTCGCCCTCTAATCATGCTGATATATGAGAAACAATATATTATTACAATAGAAGGAAGTTCATTTATTCTTAAAGTCCTCCCACCTCACAATTTCTCTCTCTTTCCCAAGACAATAAATTTAACTGTGATAATGTCGCAAGATGCCCAAAGCTAATGTGAAACCTATCTCAGCTAATATATATATATATTTTTTAAAGATTTTTATTGGGGAATTGGGGGAAGGGGAACAGACAAGTTGGCTGTCATTTTGTTCTTCAGTCTAGTTGTGGAGGACGTTGCTTCACTGGCCCAAGTTGGCACCATCATTGTGCTCTTTCCAGGCGAGGCAGATCAGTCGCAGGGTTTCGGTCGGCCGCTCACTGAGGCTGCTGGCTGCTCACGCTGGCTGCTGGCTACATACGGTAGCCCATGGCAACCCGCTGCCACAGGGGCTGCAGCCTACGCGTCGTTGCCAGCGACTCACAGAAGCCCAGCTCCAGGTTGAGCTGTTGTTCAGCATCTTAGCTGTAGAGGGCAGTGTCACTGGCCCTCATATGTGGGATCCGAACCGGGGCCCTCTGGCTTCCCAAGCCAGTTCTTAACCATCGCGCCATAGAGGGCAGTGTCACTGGCCCTCATATGTGGGATCCGAACCGGGGCCCTCTGGCTTCCCAAGCCAGTTCTTAACCATCGCGCCACTCGGCCGGCCCTCAGCTAATATATTTTTAATTTACATGAGATGATACACAGAGCTCAGCCTTTATCCTAAAGTGGCAGTTTCAGGCATTGGAATAGGCTGCTTAGGAACGTATTTTCAGGGCAGCTGAGCCTTTGAGAGTATTTTAAATCAAATCATATAGGCAACCTTCTCTTCCTCTTATGCATAGGGTCAGCCCTAAATGATTGGATTAGAGGAGATTTCCTTAAACTGGTACTTCATCTAAAAGTTTGCGTGACTGCAATTTGTGTTGCTCCTGGGCAGTTTACTGTGCAAAATTTATCTTTTCAGGGTTACTGGTGCCCCTTATCTAACTGCTCACTTAATTCCTATCATTAATTTTTGTCCACAATACTTAATTATATTTACTTTCTTTTTTCATTGATTCTAACTCTTTGTGAAACCATAGAGATATATCCTTCCTTCTCCTAACTAGTTATTTGTGTTTACTGTTTTGTTTGAAATTAATTTCTAAAATATCAGATAGACCAATATTTGTGTGGAAGTACAAACTCAGAGGCCATGGTCACATAAAAATTGTTTTGTTTTTCTGAAAAGTAGATCATCTAGACCCGTGAGTTATTGTCAGTTGTACTCATATTGGAGTGGTATATAATTAGGAATTTACATGTAATCACAGAAATTTAATTAGATAGTGAGCGCCATTGACCAATAGTGAACATGAATCATTTGATCTAAGATGTTGGCAGAGGGTATTAGTGGATGTGGTGTGGATTAATAATAAAGGAATTTGGTTAGAATGAAGTTTCCTGGGCCTACTCTAGGTAGAATGTTGCTGTAGGTGATTCCTTTGCCACATCACCTATTTCCTGAGGTTGAAAATTACCTCTGATTATTATTTGGTACCCCTTCACCTAAAACAAAGAACCAGGAGATATTAGATGGATGGATGGATGGATGGATAGATAGATATTCATTATGTTTCCTGAGCGTCAAGTTGTCCCTAATTGACGCCCTATAAATTTCGGGAGAAAATAAGAAAGAAGTATGCACAGAAGCTTGCATCCTATCAATTCAGAATTTTCAGCTACGATTTGGCTATAATTTGGCTATGATTATATCTTTGTGCTATTTGTGAAAAATGTTAAAAGCTAATCTTTGGTAGGAATAGATAGGAAGAGAAGATAGAATAAGGAATATTTTATTTGAGTAAGTAGCGCAAAATTCATTTAACCATTTAAAAAATATTTCTTCATATGCCCAAAAAAACCAATATATTATTTATAAACATCATTATTCAAAGTGGGTTTTAGATGACCTTGCATTAACAGCACATTAAACAAATTCAGTCATCCCCTTCTAAATCTTATTTAGACTTTCCAGTATTTTAAACAGTTCTTCTCCCAATGGGAGTGACATACTGAAATTTTACTTTTCTTTTAATCATAGAAAAAAGATAGCCTCTTAACTGCATATATAATCCGTTGTTGTTGTTGTTGTTTTTCTTTTTTCTCTCATTGGTTCCTTGCATCTATTTTAATGTTTAGTTTTGGAGGGGAGAGGCACAAATTTCGATTCTAAAATGACAAGGTACCTGGGACTTCTAGTAGAAGAAAGAGTAGCCAGCAATAAATGCACAAGCGGACCATTGAACAAAGTAATGGCCACAGCCTTCTTCCTTGTTTTTCAGGGGTATCCGGGAAAATCAGTCTTTCCTGATTACAGTAATCCAGCCTGTACTGAGTGGTGGACAAACGAGTTCCAGGAGTTCCATAAAAATCTGAGTTTTGATGGAGTGTGGATTGTAAGTTGTTACTGTTCCAGGCTCAAACTTCTTTTGGAGATTTGGAGATGGACATTTCAAGTTTTGAGATGAACTTTGATCTCAAGCTGTAATAAAATAGTTTGACATAGCAGTATTGAAAGTCCTTTTACTTAATGCTGAGCTTCTATGCAATAAATTAGACCCCTCAAAACCCTGGATTTTAATTCTCAGTCTGCCACCAACTGGTTATCTCTTTTTGAGAAAGTCTTTTGCTTTCTCATAGTCTCAGCTTTTTCTTCCATTAACTATCTTTCAGCTTAAAAATACTGTTTTATCAGAAACTACAGTTGCTATTATTTGTAGCAGTGATTCATTAAATTTAAAGTTAATCATTAGAGAAGAATTTAATGAGCCCCTTTATTTATTTATTTATTTATTTTTTTAGCTGAGCCATCCTGCTACCTGTTGGCAGCTCAGTGGCTGCTCAGCTCGGGCCAGGACTCGAACCGCTGTTGCTCAGAGCTCAAACTCTTGAGCGAGTTCTTAACCAACTGAGCCACTCGGCCAGCCCTTCCCTTTTATTTTTTAAAGGACACAGATGGGGAAATTTCTTTGAAATTTGAAAATTTGTTTGTTAGCAGGATCATGCATCACCTATTTTTAATCTATTTTAAGGAAATGGATTTGATCTCAACTATATCTTATTCTTGTCCCACATTGAGTAGAATAAAAAACAGGGGAAATTATAAAATAGAATATTATTCTGTGTTAGGTTCTTTAAAACAATACTGAAACAATATCAGCAAGAATAAAAGCATAACCTAATAAGGTAAGAATCAGCCCTTGGAATGGTGTTTCTAAATTAAATGATTGAAATCAATGTATAAAACATAAAATGTACCTGATACCATTTAGAGTCGGAAGGCACCTTCGACTCAATCAGATCTAAAAGATAAAACAGAGGTCAAGAAAATTTAGGAAGATTACTTGAGATCCCCAAATCAGTTAGTAAGAGACCCCAGATAGCTGGCTTCTAGCTCAGGAAACATCCATCAATAACTAACTGTATGCCACTAATATTTTCCACTTTGTGTACTTTGCATTCCTGAAGGACATGGATGAATTATCGACCTTTCCTCAAGGTTCTGATCACGGGTGTGAAAAAAACAGCTTGAACTTTCCTCCTTTCACTCCTCGTAAGTTTTCACCTGATTGCTAATGATGTCGGCATGAACCGTGTTTAAAAGAACCTCAGTGGAACTCAGTGTGGCCAAGAGTGATTTCACTTCCCGGTTCAAGGGACCCCCCCCCCCCGCCCCAGCCCTCTGACCACTCCTCTACTGGAGACTTGGCTGCTTTGCTTGGTCTCTGACTACCTTTTTGCTGCTATAATCCAAGGGCAAGCATGTGGTGAAGGTCATACCTCCTTAGAATAGAGAACCTGTGTCTCCCCTCTTGAGTGCTACATTCTTCCATCCTGTTCACTTCCTCCAAACCTCTTATACATGTGGTTCAATTTTAAACTTTATGAGAAAATCAGAATATTGGAAATACAAACTACTTTCCATTGGAGTAAATCTGTAATCCTGTGAACTTTTTTTGGTGTATATTTGTTTATCTCATTACCAATAGTTTAAAGCATCAATGTTTCCTGTTAGCCCTTCTTATTTATAAACCCCATTTCTAGTCAGTCAATTTTCCAGTCCCTGATTTTGAAAGACTGTGTGTGTGTTTGGAAAACAGTATAATATTTGCGGAAACAAATGAACCCCAACATCTCAGTGGAGTAACACAATAAAAGCTTGTTTGGGGCTCATATAGTACTCCAGTGTGGGATGTGTGGCTCGCACCCAAGCAGTGACTCAGGGATCTAGTTACTTCCACTGCCTGATTCTCTCATCTCGAAGTCCTTTGTTTCTAGGTTCCTAAGTGAAGGAAAAAGAGGGCAGAGGGAGCTGGATGGACAGGCCTGGAAGTGGGGTGTTTTCAATTTGCTCGCATTTCTTTGGCCAGAGTCCAATCACATAGTCTCAACTAAGCTTTCAGCAAAAATGTAAAATATAATCTTCTACTCCCAGGGAGAGGACACAGGCTTGGCGAGCATCTGGCTAGACTCTGTCAGTTTCTTCTGGTTTGTCCACATCACTTGCTCCCTTGGGCCAAGACTTAGGCATTTCGTTACCCCTTTTGGTTACTGTAGGAGTGGAAAACATTTTAGAAGGAATTTTGACTTCAAGCCAATTAACTTGCAAAATCTACCTTTTGATTCCCCCAGTTGTTCTTTATTCTTGTCTGCTCAGATTATGTTCCCTCCAATTTTTTTTCACTGTGGAGCAGTTTATCATGTTTCCCTTGTAATCTCTTAATCTTCTTAGCCAAAACTAATTCTTTTCCCCTATGGAACACTGCAATCTCATCACTTTCTGCCTGCCTCTGGCAAGCGCCCCATTCCCTAACTTCCCAGCAAACATTTTGTCTACCTATATATGACCAGCTGCTTTGCCTTATAGCGGACCTGCTTTTCACCTTTTCAGGATTAAACAGCACACATTAGCATGAGAAAGATTTCAATAAATTACCTTTGCCCATGGGAAAATCGTAGCCTCCTTCCCTTTCATTGAAGTGATTGTGAATCTCAGTTCACAAACTGAGCTGTACCAGAAATACAGTTTTCTTTATATTTTCTAATTAAACATAATTCCTCACTCCAAACCCTGATTCTGTTGGGCTAGTGGGAAAACCTCAACCTCAGTCTTTCCTGATTCGACCACTTTCTGGAATTGTGCTTCCGACTAAGGTTCTATGGATTGGCAAGGCTGCATGAAGGAGGGGAGATATGGACCCCAGTTATTGGTCTACAAGGAGATAAAGGGGAAGAACAAAATTACAGTCGGCAAGACAGAAAATGTTGAGCACTTTAGGCATGAGAGAGGGATAATACAGTAATAATGTTGATGTCTAGAGGCAGGATTTGAGTTTTTATTCATGAAGTCATCTAAATATTGTCTCTCTTTTTTTTTTTAAAGTGTAACTGAGGTGTGAATGCTTGTAATATGAGTGAATGTGTTCCCTTTTCACTGCCTGCATAACTGTTTATAACTGTTTATACACTCAATTCTCTTTGATTAAATATATGTAGATATATGTGTGTGCTTTATTTATATTTTATTTCACACAAACTTCTCATTGCTCTGAGTTGTTTCTGGGTTGTCTCCACTCATCACCAATCTTTGTGAGCTCAAGGGCATGCAAATTAATTTGAATGATTTATCTCAGTGAGGGGCTTAGTGTAGGCCCCAGGGAGGAGGTGGCATTTAGGATAGAATTTAACATCTGGAAAGGGTTTTTGTCAAGTGGAGATTGGTGGGGAAGGTACAGGAACCAGGAAGCAAATGATTGGGTGGTTGTTTTGTTAGAACTGATGGATAGGGAAGTGCCACACTGATGCTTATTTTCCCACAGGAATTCTGGACCGCTTGCTGTTTTCAAGAACCCTTTGCATGGATGCCGAGTTTTACGGGGGCTTTCACTATGATGTCCACAGCTTGTATGGCTACATGATGGCAAGAGCCACAGACTCGTAAGCACTTGGTTTTCTCCCTAAATCCAGATTTGGGGAGCTGGTAAATGGAAGGTTTCTCTTGTCATCTCTAAGTATATTTTTCAAACATGTTTTGTGATTATCGGGATCTAGAAACTCAGATCTTACAGGCTATGTAAGAGGTCTTCTTATCTAATCCCTTGGTTTTGTGCAAGATTATTTTTTATTGGCTTGTGTCTAAGGAACCTAATGATTTTAAGGATATTAGCAGGCAATAATGAGCAAGGTATTTAGACCCTCCCCCCCCGCCCGACCCCCAATCCCCAGTTGAAAGACAGCCCTAACTTGGGTCCTGTTACTGAATGTCCTATGTTACCACACTAGGGTTGCCTATTTAGCAAATAAAAATACAGGATACACAGTTAAGTTTGCAGTAAACATACTTATACTAGAAATTATCCATTGTTTATATGAAATTCAAGTACGCCTGAGTGTCCTGTATTTATCTGGCAATGTTATACCATTCTTCCTCATTGCCTGCCCCAGCCTCCTTCTCAATTCTTCCCTGTGTGCCTCCCCTGTGTGTCTCCCAAGTCACATGTCACCACCACCACGACCATCACTACCACCCCCATCACCACCACCACCATCACCACTCCCCCCCCCTACCACCACCACCATCACCACCACCACCATCACCACCACCACCCATTATGAAATTCTAACAAAGAGACAGATGTTTCCTGCAAAGTATTCCGTCCTTTTCCTACCTTGTCACATGGATTTTTTTGCTGATAACTTTGTAAATTGAGGACTAGCTCCCTGCAAACTTCCCCCACCAAGTTCCTTCTTTGGTAAAATATAATCATTATACTTAAAAGAGCAAGAAATTTGGGGCTATGCTTAAGAAGATTTTAATTTTAAACTTACATTATAAACAGACAGGGAAACTAAAGTACTTGAAGATTTGCTGGGGAACCTTCCAGTGGCATAGGAAAGAATGTCTTAGACTTTCCCTGCTTGCCTCCTTTGGTTCTGGTGTTTGTAGGACTCCATAGTGGGGATAAGGGGCAGAGAGACTTAGATGTGCTTCATGGGACTTTTCTCAGCCCTTCTTTTATTTGAGTCCACTGACCAACTCTTTGAACTTGGCTCCTTTGGTTCTGAGACACCACCCTATCCTGGCACTCCTGCTCTCTTTCCAGTTGTCCCTTCTCAACTTCTATATCTGGATCTTTTTCATCTACTCTCGCTATTGATACGTCTTAGGGGTCTGTCTTCAGGCTTCTTTTTACATTTTCTGCCAACGCATAGGTAATGTATTCCTTCTCAGGTGTTTCTGTAATTTATTCTGATCATTTTAAAATCTGCAATTCTAGCTTCGATCACTCCCTGTTTTTCAGATCCCGATACCCAATACTACCTTCTGACCTTCTCTACTTGGATATCTTATAGTACTTACAATACCTTTCACCTTACTCTGTTACAAGTTTCTGCCCAGCCTCCATAGTCTGGCTAATCATTTTTGAAACTGTTAAATTCCCTAACTTGATTGGTAGCAACACCATTCCTATCTCCCAGATATCAAGTGAGAAACTTGATATCATCCTAGAAACCTGATATCATCTTTGAGTTCTTTCTTTCCATCACGCCCTCACTTACAATCAGTCTTCCATCCTTTTGACTCTAAAGCATTTCTATAGCTATTTCCTTTTCCCCCCACTGACGCTTCTTAATTAAAGTCATCATCATCACATAAAGCTTATACTAGTCCCATGCCTAGTCTCCCTTCCCTGACGTTAGCTTTATCTTCCACTAATCTATCCTCTACTTTTGTTACTCAGTGTGGTCCAAGGACCAGCACCGTTAGCATCATCTGGAAACACATTAGAAATGTACCATCTTGGGGTCTCACCCTAGACCTTGGAAATCAGGATGTGCCTATTAACAAGATCCCTGAGTGTATTGAATGCATGTTATTGTTTAAAAAGCGCTGCTCTACTGCTGTCAAAGTGATCTTTCTGAATCACACGTCTGCTCATTTCTCTCCCCAGTGAAAAATGGTCTGCAGCTTGATACTCTCTATACAATAAAATCCAGTCACCCTCAGAAAATTGTTTGGTACTTCATAACTTAACCCTTTCTTAGTGTTTTTCTTTCCTCTTTGCTGCTCCTCATATTTTATGCTCTGGTAAGACGTAACTGCGGTTGTTCCCAAATTGAAATGCTGTTTCATTCTTCACATCTTTGCATGTGCTGTCTTCTCTGTACGGATGCCCGCCCCTGCCCTGTCCATTTTGCAAACATGCACTTACCTTTAAAACCTCACTTCAGATGGTAATTCCGGAAACCTTCCTGACAGTCCTAGGAAAAGATATCTCCCTCTTTCTGTGCCCTACCTTTATTCGCCCTACCTTTATTCATTTTGCAGACTGCTTATTATGCAAACATCTTGTATTATAAGTTTTAGATACTCTCTCTTTTTTTTTTCTTGCTGGACTGCAAGTTCCCTGAGGACACAGCCACCCCTGGATACTTAGCCTGAGGAATAGTGTGTGTATGAATAGTATGAAACAAAAATAGTGTTTGTTGAATAAATGCCTGGCCTTGGAAAGAGAAGAAGGGCAAGATAGGCCCACAGGGGGTCTGAAGAATTAGAGGCAGAGACTGTGCTTATTTTGTTTTCTCGCACCATTTTGCCCTCACGACTTAATGTTATGCTGGAAGTCCAGACGAGAGAGTCTTTGTCCAGTAAATGCAAAATTTTTTATTTTACGAAAAGAAAAGCTTCAACATTTCTTATTTTGTTATCTTCTCTTTTCTGACTTCTTTCTATCTTGTTCTGTCTTTCCTGGGAAATAAACAAGATGAATACTCACTAACATCACCTTTGAAATGAGAGACCTGGATTGATGTTTCCCGCATTCCCTTCTTGTTCTGATCTCTTGTGACCCTTGGATGTTTCTAGCTAAGAATGAAAGGTGCAGGGAGAGTGGCTAAATGGCCAGGGTGAGGCAGAAAGAACAGGGAGGGCAGGATGAGAGAAAGAGAGTTTCAGCTTGCTCTGTTGCTGGCATCGCCACGTGATAAAAGTGCTGTAAAATCGTGATGGGGTTGGTTAATATGTCCTAATACTTGTGGTTAATAGTTAAAAGGTTTAAGTTCCCAGAGAACAGTGGAGGTAAGTGGAACTTGGCCTTTTGGCATCAGGCAGAGTTGTTAAAAAGCAGATAAGATATTCATTCAATAGGAACTGTGCATCAGGAGAATTGAAGTCATAGATCTGATGAGTATTTGGCGCAACCTTAGCTGGAAATATGGTTTAGGGTCAGTGGTTACTGGTCTACCCAGAGAATGAACTTCACTTCCCTCTGGACCAAAAGCAGAAAGAGAACAAATCCTCTCCGAGATATCAAGACCATAAATAGGGCAAACCTGAGAGATGCAAAATAGAGACTTAAGGGCCTCTGAATATTATTTTTCCTCTAAGCTGGAAAAACAGACTGTTATCTAATCCGTGGTACCATATGGCCTGACTCTATAAACCGTAAACTCGGATTAATTTTATCCCTGTTTCGGTTTCACTTTGTATAACCTGAGTGTGTTTCTCACATGACTGATGATTGCAGAGTGCAGTCAACCCTCTCGCCGATAGTGACAAAGGCAACTAGCCGCCGGTCCTTATCCAGGAGAAATGAGGATGGGAGCTGGAGAATGAGTCCTGTCCTCCATGCTACCCCCGATTTCTGGCCATTCAATTGTCAGAATGGAGCGCTTCACCGCCTCAAACCAGTCTTCCACTTCAGAATTTTCTCCCTTTTGTCATTTTAAGTCACCCTGCATTTACAGACTCCCCATAACGCCCTTATGCAATGAGAAGAGGGGAAGCACTGGTGACTGTGTGGTAGGGAGGAATTAATTGTCCAGTGCCTGGTGGTACGCTTGTCCCAGACCATGTATTGGAAGGAAAGATAGAAGAGCTTGTCTGCAAAGACCTAGAAGCGATGGTGGCTCAGGTATTACCATCCTGTAGTTGTATTACTGTTTCGTTTGAGAACACTAAAGGAAGGCGTGAACCACTGAGCGTGGAAGAAGGCAAGGAGAGGTATTTCAGTGAAGTTCCTATACAAAAGAGTGTTCTGAATAAAAGCTAGGAAAAGAGCCTCCATCTAATTGTATGTTACCCCAGCCCATCCTTTCTGAATCCCTTCCCTTTCCTTTCTATATAGTTTTTTTTATATGTAATATTTTATGTATAAACAATGAAAATAATATTTTAATTGCTTTTAACTTCATAAAGAGTATCATATATCGTCTTTTGAGACTTACTCATTTCAATTAAGATTGGTTGGCATAGATGAAGATTTCCTAACGTTGGGAATTGCTAACAATAAGCTCTGAAACTCCAGAGGAACCCAGGTTCCTAGAGCCCCGCTGGTGTACAAGCTCACGTCTTAGGCAAGCAGCAGGTACAGGGTCCTCACCTGAGCTGGTATTGTGCTAAATAGGATTGTGAGTGAGCGGCGAAGCATGGAACCAAGAGACATTGGAGACACGTTTTCTGGAGGAAGGCAATTGAGCCAAGATCCCATGGTTCCAATGTATTGTTGACCAAAGGGGCCAGAGCCCAACCAGATCCAACAAGACGGAGAAAACTTAATCAGGAGGACAGAAGCCTAGAGAAATTCTGTGGCGAGCTGGACTGTAGAGGTTTGCACCATCTTCTGTGAGGTCTGAAACCTTATCCAGATGTCAGAAAGAAGCTCTTGAAAATGCTAATCTGGTTTGCTCACTTGGTTCATGACACCCTGATGTCTTTTCTGGTTGAAAAGCCCATGGCTGCCCTTGGTATAGGTAAGTCCTAGACCTTCCCAGCTCACTTTACGTTCAATTGACTATATCCCTTTTCAGGGCCATGAAGCAGATCTTCTCCGATAAGAGGAACTTCATCTTATCCCGTTCTACTTTTGCTGGATCTGGCAAATTTGCTGCTCATTGGTTGGGGGACAATGCGGCCACATGGGATGATCTTCGATGGTCCATCCCTAGTATCCTTGAGTTCAATCTATTTGGCATCCCCATGGTGAGTGTCACTCTCAACCAAAGAGCTGTAAAGCTTTGTCCTTTGACATTCTTTTCATGATCAGTCCATGTCTGAAAACCAAGGAGCATGTGTCTCACTATGATATGTATTGGAAAAATCTATTTTTATATGTGGTGTGAGCTGCCCTCTGAAGGTAGAATGGTAACATTTCATTATTGGGTTGTCATCCATGAGATCTCTGAAGTGAGGAAAGAGACACCATAAGTAAAATGTATTAGAATCACAGAAAAATTCCATCAGCAGAGTACCAGTGAATAGCAAAATATGAACCTAATACTGAGGGTGGGCCCTTGCTATAACAATCAGTCTTCCTCTCATCAATCCATGAGGCACACTTGCTTCTGTCTCGCGCTTGGCTGGGGGTTTTCCCTGAAAGCCTGGGACCTCTTTAGGCATGGAATGATGGGAATAACAGACATCCTCTTTTCCCTTACCGCATACGTGTACAGTCAACGCTTTCTCCTCCCTCACTGATCACCATGCTTATATGTGTGCTAATTCTCCAGGTCGGTGCCAACATCTGTGGTTATGCAAAAAATGTCACAGAGGAGCTCTGCAGAAGATGGATGCAGCTTGGAGCATTTTATCCACTATCGAGGAATCACAATGGGCCTGGGTTCAGGGTAAGGTCCCCAAGAGAAGTGTTGAGAACTTCTTGGATTATCTAATCTACTTGTTTTCAAAGAGGAGTTGAAGAAACTCCTACAGGTTGGCCCTAAGTGCAGGGGCAGAATAGATAAATTTTGGGTGCTAGACCTAATAAGCAGGGTACTGGGGTAAGAGTGTGTGGAAAAAAGGTTATATATAAAATACAATGGTTTTATTGTTGGAAACTCAACAATAAAGGTGAGAAGCATTGTTAAAGTTTCTATGGTATTGCTATCACTTCTGTTACCACCTTATGTAAGATGGGACAATTGCAGTCCACTGGTATTTTATCGGGTTGTCGGAAAAGTCATGACGCGTTTTTGCAACGAAAAACATAGGAAAAATACATCATGATTTTTCCGACAACCCAGTACTTCAATTAATGTAAGGGAAACCATTCCTAGATATGGGAGGGGCAGGCCAGTGACCTGAAAATTATTTTCACCTTGTTACAACATTGTATCTTTCTTTAAGTGGTTTAGGAGACCACTCCCCACTACTTCTCACGATTTATCCCATCTTTCTCCTCTTGCACCCAAAATCATATTTTTGATGGGCAAGTACAGAAAATGGGTTGAAAGTCTCTCTTAAGGAGATGTTTAGTGATGGCAGGAGCAAGTAACATGGAATGCCCTTTTTCTAAATGAAGTAAATCTGCCATTGAAATGTTTCAGAATGAGTGGTTTAACTCTTAATAGGTTCATTAGAGTAATTGACTGGAAATCATTTTCGCTCTAGTTCTTGACGTTGTCCAATTGTCAGCGTCTCTAACCTGGGAAAGATTCGCAGTCAGATCTTCAAAGTATTTGATCCCTGGGCTCTGCTCGCCCGTTTGTGATCTAGATGAAGGGTTTCTGAATTCTAAGCAGGTGGCTGGGAGCAGGGAGGGCGGGTGCTCTTCCTGTAGAGATGGCCGGGAAGGACTTGCATAGATAAGAGCGCTGAGGTCGCTCAGGCTGCTAGGTTACGGTGCTTGTTTTCTTTCCTCTAAACTCCTGCTGACCAACAGAATGATAAGGAGAGCCACACATGTGTGCTCTAAAGAACTGAATAAATGAGCAAAGTAAATAAATTGTCTCAGAGATACAGAGGAAAAACTGATGGTTGTTAGAAGGGAAGGGGGTGGGGATGAAGGAGAAGGAAGGGATTAGACAACATAAATAGGTAACTGCAATATTGCCACGGGGATATGAAAAACAGTTTGGGGAATATAATCAATAATGTTGTAAAGATTTTATAGGGTGTCAGATGGGCACTTGTCTTGTTAGGGAGACCACTTCATGGACGGTATAGATGCCTGACCACTGTACTGTACATCTGAAGCTGAAGCTGAATAATATTGTATGTCAACTGTAATTTAATATATATATATAATTATAGTGACAGGATGTGAAGTATAGTATAGGGAATAGAGTCAATAGAATTGTAATAGATATATACAATGCCAGAGGGGCAATAGGTTGGGGGAGGAGGGTTATCACTTTGTGAGGGGTGAAATATCTAACTATTACATTGTTTTGTACACCTGAAACTAACAATAATAAACAAAAAAAAATTTTTTTTAAGATTTTTATTGGGGAGTTGGGGGATGGGAACAGTGCTGGGGAATTGGGAGAAGGGGAACAGACAAGTTGCTGTCCTTTTGTTCTTTAGTCTAGTTGTGGAGGACGTTGCTTCACTGGCCCAAGTTGGCACCATCATTGCGCTCTTCCCGGGTGAGGCAGATCAGTCACCGGCTTCTGGACGGCCGCTCATGGGGGCTGCTGGCCGCTCACACTGACTGATGGCTACATACGGTAGCTCATGGCAACCCACTGCAGCAGGGGCTGCAGCCCACACCGTCGCCAGCAACTCATGGCAGCCCAGCTCCAGGTTGAGCTGTTGTTCAGCATCTTAGCTGTGGAGGGCAGTGTCACTGGCCCTCATATGTGGGATCCGAACCGGGGCCCTCTGGCATCCCAAGCCAGCTCTTAACCATCGCGCCACTCGGCCGGCCCCCAAAAATTTTTTAAGTGAAAAGAAACAGGAGTAATTATTTTTAATATATTTTAGGTAACTCAATATATCTTTAACATTATCAGTTCAACCTGTATTTAATGCAAAATATTTATAATGAACTATTTTATATTCTTTTCTTTATGCTAAGTCTCAAAATTCAGGGTGCATTATACATTTACAATACACCTCAATTGGGCAGCTAAATTTTCAACAGTTGAAGTGAAATGTAATCCTACCAAGACAATAAAGTTATGTTTAATGGAAAAAAATATTTTACATCGATTCAGTTTTTAGGTTTCTATTTAAGTGAACTACAATGAAATATAATTAAAAGTTCAGCTCCTGAGCCTTACTAACCACATCTCAAGTGTTTAATAGCCCCGTCTGGCACATGACCACCATAATAGATTGTGCCCCTCTAGATTTTTTCAGTTGGAGATCAGAGTGATGGAGATATGAAGTGCTGTTTTCTTTGGTGTTTGGCCTCAGGGTTTTCATTGAACCCTGCATTGGAGGCATAGATTGGTCTCACAGTGTAGTTCTATTTGGAGTGGGAAAATGGGCTACTTAGGGAACAAAAGAAAGAAATACATTCAGATCATTTTTTTCCAAAATTAGTCCATGATACAGTACAAGATGACAAGTCTAAATATGATGTGCATATATTTCACATCTTTCAAAGTACAAGGAAAATGAACAAAATGAGTATCCATCGTTGAATGAAAATTTCGGTTCCTGGGTCCTAAGAAAATTAGATTACCTTTCTAAAGGGTTGTTTCTTTGCTCTTGGATAACATCTGCTAAAAACTGTCTTTGTGGTTTCTTTGCACTTTGTGCGTACTGAAGAAAAAATAGAGGCCACTGTCTTTGGGATAGAGAATGTAAAACAAATTTGATGGTGAAAATATTACAAACTAGACACACATTTTAAAATTGCAAATCGTAAAAGAGCATGGAAAGGAAAAGATGGATTATAGATCACAATGGATTACAGCGATGTGGCTTAAGGAAATGGTTTTCAAATTCTTTTTTAGTAGTAGTCCAGCTTTATTATTAGCTTTATTAGCTTTATTATTATTATTAATAATAGCTTTATTATTATTATTTGCCAAATGAAGTATGATGAGAAACCTCAATATATAAAATAAATTGGAGCAGCTCTGGAGAGAGCAGGGCCCTCTATAGCCCCTTTGTCTCCTTGGCAATGTCTGTAGGTTCCTCTGTCACCCCGAGGCTGCCATAGATCTGTATCAGAAGACATGTGTCCAATTTAA
The DNA here is from genome assembly GCF_001890085.2 of Hipposideros armiger. Classification (NCBI taxonomy): domain Eukaryota; kingdom Metazoa; phylum Chordata; class Mammalia; order Chiroptera; family Hipposideridae; genus Hipposideros; species Hipposideros armiger. Next base: position 1,307,578 of record NW_017731828.1, read on the forward strand.
ACCCTGCTACTTGCTTGCAGCTTTATATTGGGAAAGTCATGTAATTTTTGACCTGGTTTTCTCATCTATAAAATTAAGGAGTAGGACCAAGATCCTTTCAGCTCTGGAAATGCTTTGACATCTTCAAGTTGGAGAATCTAGCTACTTTCATCCAAGAAAGCTTCTTGTTAGAAGGGAACTTTTAAAATATGATAGAGGGGCCGGCTGAGTCGCTCAGCTGGTTAAGAGAGCGAACTCTGAGCAACAGGGTCGCTGGTTCAATTCCCACATGGCCCAGTGAGCTGCGCCTGAGCTGAGCTGCCACTGAGCTGCCAACAGGCAGCAGGATGGCTCAGCTGGTGAGAGCACATACTCCTAACAACAAGGTTGCTGGTTCGACTCCTGCATGGGATAGTGGACTGCGCCCACCCACAACTAAGGTTTAACATGGCACCTTGAGCTGAACGGCCGCGAGCTACCGACAAGCGGCCAGATGGCAACTGGGCTTGGAGCTGAGTTAGCTGCGCCCTCCACAACTAAGATGGAAGGACAACAACTTGGCTGTTCCTCTTCCCCAATTCTCCTCCCCCAATTCCCCAATGAAATCTTAAAAAAAACAAAAAAACATGATGGAAATGTTTAGTGGGTGCCTCTGTTCCCTCCTAGGACCAGGATCCCGCTGCCTTTGGTGAAGACTCTCAGCTGCTGATCTCCTCCAGACACTATCTGAAGATGCGCTACTTCCTGCTGCCCTATCTCTACACCCTTTTCTACCGCGCTCATACCCGTGGCGACACTGTAGCAAGGCCCATGGTCCATGAGTGAGTTTCCTGACCCACAAAGCCTCCCTTTCAGACCGTAATGTCACTGTCCTTGTTCGTAGTAACAAGGTTCGTCAGGACCTTGTTGCCATACAATGTGCTGCTCTCCTGTATGGAGGCTTCACCGGCCTCTCTGTTTTCCAGGTTCTACCAGGACCCAGCTACCTGGGATGTGCACGAGCAGTTCTTATGGGGGCCTGGACTCCTCATCACGCCGGTTCTTTATGAAGTGTGTTTATAATCTGAACACTGGGGTGGGATATCACGCTTGTTCTCCTGACTCTACACCCCGGGGCCTGGGTCTCTTTGGCTGCATTTAAATGTAAACATGAATATAAATGAGGGAGAGATCATGAGAGTCTAGAAATTAGAAAAATCGTAATTCTCGTTCCCACTGCCTCCCCAAGGAAAACAACTTCTATTTGGCAAGATTACGTCAAAGCCTTCATCCTTAAGCATATGGACGTGGACAGGGGTTCCAGAGGCCTTGGGCTGGCCATCTGTGTGTGTTTCCCTTTGACCAGAGGGGCTATGCTCTTGGGGTTAGAAAGAGAGAAGAGGTGGGGAGAAGAGCAGCGAGGGAGAGGAGTGCTGGGTATGGAGGGTGTCACGGTGGAGTCCATGGATGAAGGCCCGCATATACCCTCCCTAAGTGTGATTTGGGGCAGGGGTGAGTGGAGGAGTGTGGGGGAGGGTG
>NW_017731828.1:1309089-1318687 GCF_001890085.2 Hipposideros armiger
AGGGTGGGGTGGGGTCAATATTAGGGCAATTAGTTTATATACATGAAAATTTGCCAACATACTCATGTCAAAGGCCCTTGGAGGTGGTGTTTCCACCACACCGTCTCATGGCAAGTCCTGCCAACCAGCAGGTGGTCGTGCCGGAAGGCTCTCCTGGGGGCCTGGAGGTTTCAGTCTCCGCCCACCTGTGAGGTTACACAGGCAACTCAGTGCTTGAACATCCTCTCCACTTCCCTTAGAACGGCCAGGAGCCTCAAAGCCAAACACACTTAGTGTCTAGGTCCAGCTCTGCTTTGGGGAAACTGCCCAACCTTTCTGAGTATCTGAGTTCTTATTTGTAGATGGGGAGGATCCCAGCCGTCTCTCAGGACTGTTCGGATGAGCACACACAGCCACGTGTGGCGTTCTTGTGTAAATTGTAAAGGGGTATGCTGATTTTGTTGCTCACTATCGTTTCCCTAGGGTGTGGACCGAGTGAAAGCATACATCCCAGACGCCATCTGGTACGACTGCGAGACAGTAAGTGAGGCAGCCCAAGTGGCTCGCAGACCTACCTCTGGCAGAGGGCAGGGCCAAGGCAGCAGTGTGGGAGCTTGGGGGAGGGTGATAGGACGAGGTTTCAGATTCAGTTGATCGTGGGTACTTTTCTGTGAGGAAGGCCTTGCCAAATGTACAATGGAATCATTGGAATAACTGGCCTAGGCTGATGGGAATTTTCATTATGTCCACCTGCCTACTACGCAGCTATCAGGACTAGTAACAGGACTTAGGCTGTGAAAACCCAGAGAATTTAAGCCTAGCTGTGGGATCACAGCATGGAAATAGCATAGGTTGGCGTCTCAGCTCTACTGTCTGCTTCCTGTATGCCTTGGGCAGGTCACTTCATTTTGGGGGTCTCTGTTTTTCTCTTCTTTAAAATGAGGCAGCGGAACAAGATCTCCAAGGTCCCACCTAGCCCAAAAGCTTTTGTCTAATCGGTTTTCCTGTGTTGGTCAGGGAGCAGCCATTGAATGGAGGAAACAATGGGTGGAGATGCTTCTGCCCCCTGATAAGATAGGCGTTCACTTTCGAGGGGGCTACATATTCCCCACCCAGGAGCCAAACACAACCACAGAGACGAGGTAAGTTCCTCACTCTTCTAAGGTGTCGCCGTTCTCATGCTCCAAGGGGCTAAGATAGGGACGAAAAGCGGATAAACCAAGGGAAGACATCTCCAGTCAGTAACCTTTCTCCCCACCTTTCAAGGTTGGCCCCAAATTGGCATCTGAGTCTTCATTTAGCAGGAAGTAAATGGAGCCTTCGTTCCTTCGTATTTCCTTAGTCTTTCTCTTCTGGATTGAATCAGATTATAAGAATAGTCAAAACCATCACTCATGAGGATGTCCTTATGGTCAGAAACGGTCCTCAGGTGGATTTCCTTAGGCAGGAGAGAATGCAAGTTACATAGGAGATAAAAGTACGAAGGTCAGCATAGCTTCAAGGTCGAGAGCCAGAAAGTTTGGGTTCCAGCCCCAGCTCTACAGCATACCAGATGTGTTACCATGTCAGCTTACTCTCCGTGTTTCTGTTTATCATCTGTAAACCGGCGATGATAATAGTTCGACTTTTTTGGAAGTATTATGAGGCTTGAATGAAACAATGTAACTGATTTAGTGTACATAGGACATTTAGAAATGTCCCTGTCACGTGGTACACACCCAATAATGCTAATTGTTGGTGTTCTCATGAGCTCAGTTTTCAGCAGGAGCCATCTCCTTTGACTGTTTTTGGGTTCATTCACTGCTAACCCCTTCTGTCCACCCACACCCAGCTTCCATATTTCCACACAAGGTCCATCTCTACTCAGCTTCTAGAATAGACGCTGAGATTCTATGCCCATGGGGCATGAAGGGGACTAGTTTAATACAGTTCTATCTCTTCTTCATTCTATGAATCTGAGAATTGCTCTTTCACAGTCGGAAAAATTCTCTGGGACTCATTGTTGCCTTGGACCACAAGAGAGAAGCAAAGGGCGAGCTGTACTGGGACGATGGTGTGTCTACAGGTACATCTCCTTATGGTACCATTGCCGCATGTGCTCAGTGAAACTAGTCATTGTGAGCTGGCATGAACCTTATCATCATGGATGCCGATTTCTGTAACTTAGAGTCAATTTCTTTGGAAGTGTGGTTGGCCAAGCACCATGCATTAAAATAAACTTCAGATGAGCAGCTTATATGTCCTTGATCTACCAAAGCAACAGACATTATTGGATTTATAGTTTAATTCTCTCCTCTGGGTATCGTTATTAATACCAAATAATACATTTTGTTGGGAGACTTGTAAAATACTGCTTTGGGTACTGTTGGATAGGAAGTATCTCATTTGCATAGTGTGTTTTTCCACTGTAGGATTTCCCTATAAGCACCTCACATAAGCTTATGCTCTGCGATCATGTAAAAATCCTGCCCTGCCTGTGCTCCAGGATTGATTAATATGGATTGGCTACGTATTACTGCACTGTGTGCAGGGGATATGAATATGAATAAGATAGCTCTTATTCTGATAGCTCTTATCAGCATTAAAATAAAAAGAAACAATTTAGGGGACACTATTTTGTGTGTGTCTATAGACTTTGCCCTTGAGGAACTCCTGGTCCAGCAGGATATGTGTGTTGTGCATGTAGGTAACTATCATGTGAATCCAAATGTTTTAAATGCCAGCAAAATAGTTCTTCGAAGTGCCATGGGAGTTCAGAGGAGGGCGCAGTTCCTGTGGGTTTCAAGTGTCCAGGAAAGCTTTGTGGTGGTTTGACAGAAACGGGTAGAACGTGGGTAAGCAGAGATAGATGGCAAAGGGGAGCGCATGACCACACAGCTTCTGCATCCTGTGTAACAGGTACTCCTCAACCTTTGTCTTTCAGATGCTGTAACGGAAAAGAAATATATTCTGTATAATTTTTCTGTCACCTCTGTAAGTACTGGTTTTTGTGTTTGTTTGTTTGTTTGTTTGTTTTTAAAGATTTTATTGGGGAATTGGGGAAGGGGAACAGTGTTGGGGAATTGGGGAAGGGGAACAGCCAAGTTGTTGTCCTTCAGTCTTAGCTGTGGAGGGCACAGCTAGCTCAGCTCCAAGTCCAGTTGCCATCCGGCCGCCCATTGGCAGCTCACAGCCACTCAGCTCAAGGTGCCGTGTTCAATCTAGTTGCAGGTAGGCATAGCCCACCATCCCACGTGGGAGTCGAACCGGAAACCTTGTTGCTAAGGGTGTGTGCTCTAACCACTGAGCCATCTGGCCACCTGTTGGCAGCTCAGCGGCAGCTCCGCTCAGGCGCAGCGTCACTGACCCATGTGGGAATCTAAGCAGTGACCCTGTTGCTCATGCTCTTAACCAACTGAGCCACTCGGCTGGCAAGTACTGGCTTTTGAAGAACACGCAGTGTGTGTTCTTTCCTGTGGTTGCTTGTGGAGTGTGGGGTTTGCCCTAGGGGCTTAGTCATGTGGAATAGGGACACTGTCTAACTCCCATGACCCTGGAAAGGATTTAAGTTAAAATGAAAGTTTTTAATCTGTGTTAGATGTATAAGCCTAATAAAAATTCAATCTGAGTTCAGTGAAGAACTTGGCTTTTTTTCTGGAAAAAAAAAATCATTGCCTCTGAGTTTTCTATTAAATGATGCATGCCCTCTAAGCACTGCCCTTATTTGAGAGGATGCAAGTGTGTGTGGTATGTGGCATGTGTGTGTGTGTGGGGGGGGAGTGCTTTTTGGAGGTTCTTGGCTAACAGCATTCTTTTCCAGCCCCTAAACATGGACCTTGGGCAGAGGCATGAAGTGGCAGTTTTGAGAGGTTGGAAGACATAATGCCACTTGCCTTGTCTCTATTCTCTAAGGGAACCAAGAGAGAGAAAAAAGCAGCCAGGCTTGCAGAAGATGGGAGAATTCTAAGATGGTTTTCTCAGAAGTCTGATTGAACATGGGCAGAGATTTGTTTGTGGGGAACTCTCTGATTTCTTCTTTCTTTTAAATTTATATTGTTTTCTCAATTATACTGTTTATTTTAAGATAATTATAGAGCACCATGTAGTTGTAAGACATATTACAGAGAGCTCCCTTTTACTCTTTACTCAGTAACAGATCTTATGAAGTTATAGTGCAATTGGACAACAAGGATATTGATATTGATGCTTCCAAGATGTGGAACACTCCCATCCCCACAAGAAGCCCCCATGTTGCTCTTTTGTAGCGGCACCTACCCTCCTCTCCCCACACCCCCTTTCTTAGCCGCTGGCAACCACTAATTTGTTCTCCATTTCTATAGTTTTGTCCTCTCAAGAATGTCACATGAATGGAATCATATGACACATAAGCTTGGGGATTGGCTCTTTTTCAACCTAATTCCCTTTTTTCTTTAGTCTTCAGCTCCACCTTCTTTGTTATATATGCTCAGCTTTGTCACTTTTGAACTGTGGTTTCCTGAATAAGTTATCTAATACCTGGGCTTCAGTCTCCTGATCTGTAGACTGGGGAACATTATAGCTGCAATCTCATAGTTTGCTGTGAGGATTGATTGAGATAATACATGTAAAATGCTTAGTCCAGTGCGTGGTACATAGTAAATAAGCATTTATATACATATTAGCTTTTATCAGCATTATCATTAAAATAAAAAGTAACACTTTGGGGGCATTATTTTGTGTGTATTCTATTCCTTTGGGAGCCAGTGGGTCTCTTGTATGCTTGTGTCTTTTCGTTTGTTTTGTGAATACCACCTTGTCCACTTGAAAATTCCATGATGACAAGAGCATTTTCTGAGTAATAGAATCAATAAATAACCAGTGAACCAAAGCAAGCGTGAAATATTACTGAAAGATTTAGGACTGTTAAAAGAGTGTGGGTTAGCAGATTCTCTGGGGGCAATCCTCTGGTACTATTTAGAACCTCAGTGATAAAGGCCATAACTTAGATCTCAGAAAGATGTTAAGTGGTATTTGGGCACAGTTAGAGTGTGATGTACTTGGTCTCTAAACTGATGTTTTTCTCCTCCTCTCCCCCAGAACCATCTACATGCAAATATTATAACTAATAATTATATGGACAATGACAGCCTCATGTTTACAAATATCAGAATCATGGGAATGGACAAACAACCTACCAACTTTACTGCCTTTGTTGAGAAGGATTTCATCTCCAAATTATCCTTTTCCTACAACGCTTCATTGAAGGTGGGAGATTGTTCCATCTTGCCATCCTGTGGCACCCTTGCAAAAGCCCTGGCCTGAGATTCTGAGAGCTAACTCTCCCTTGCTCTTTTGAGTTTGGACAGCCACAGAGACCACTAGCATGCTGGGAAATCTCCCATATCCTAGGCAGGATGCAGAAGGAGAAACGCGTGTGTGCGTCACACGGTCCCCTACATTTTGCTTCATTAGCGCTATGAAGAGGACAGTTCTTTTAGTGGAACCCTGAAGGAAAGCAGTTCTTCTCTAGGCAAATTTAGAACTAGACATGCTGCTCCCAGATGTGATGTAGTGTGATACGTTATTTGAACTATGTTATTCAATGCATTGGCCTAGTTTGGACAGTATTTACAAATTTACCCTGTCGTTTAAGTTAAAGACTCTCTTGGAGATGTAGCTGATATTTTATCTTAGTGTTTTAAGCTTTTTTATATATCATTATAGAGAATGAGAGTTCAGTAAAACACAAGGAGTAAATCGTATTGAATGATTCCCTTACATGACAATCTCGGACAAAAGGTTCCAGTTGTTAGTTGAATATTCCAAGCGCTGAGAAGTCCACTATTTCTTAGGGCACCGCCTTTCCATTTTGCCAACATATGGAGCAAAGGATGGGAGCTTGGGTTCTAGAGTTAGATGGAATGGGATTCCAATCCTAGCTCTAGCACCCCTTAGCTGTGAGATCTTGGGCAAAGCATTAAACCTCTGTGAACCTCAGTTTTCTATTTTGTAAAATGCAGATAGCCCTATTTTTCACAGCATAGGATAGCTTTATAGGATTAATAGAGATACTACATATGTAGTGGTTATCACAGTTCCTGGCCCATGTGCAGGCTCAATAAAGTTTAGCCATTGTTATTATCATCATCATTATTAAAATGTATGCGCATCACTCTCAGAAGGCAATGGTCTAACAATGACAACCTTGCCTGTGACCTGTACTCCTGAACATGATCGAAGCCCTTCCCATTCAATATTCCATAGTGACTCCATGAGGTGAGAAAGTTCAGGAATATGCCAAGTGCGTTTCCTGACCGGGACGTCAAAAGCCCCAGAGGCGAAACAATGACATTCCACCTACCCCATGGCAAAGTGACATGGGATGAAGGGCTAGCTGTCCCAGTCCTGACTTCCAGGCCATCAGAGAAGGACATTATCCAGGTATCTCTCCCTCTCCTCATTTTCCCCCATGGCCTCTTTTCTCTTTCCTCAGATGGTGGTAGTCTCTGATCTCACGAACCTGGCCCTGGGGAAAAATTTCTCCATTAAGTGGGATCTTCCAGTCAGTGACCTGGAGAAGTTCAACTGCTACCCTGAGGATCCCGCTGTTTCTGAGGAGACTTGTAGGCAGCGGGAGTGCCTTTGGGAGGTAAGGAGGAGGGCAGATTACCACAGTGAGCTGGAAACTGCAAAAACTGTCCCATGATAGGCGCCTGGAAAGCGCTTTCCGAATGCTGCTGGGCTGCACAGGAATCATTCTTTAGGAGGAAAATGACACTGTGCCAACGGATGTATTATTTGGCCAACTCCGAGTGATAGGTGATCAGCGTCTTCCTCTGAGATCCTGAGTCAGGAGAGGCTCATTGCTGCTCTGGCTTTCTTTCCTCCAACCACACTATTTTAAGTTCCACTTTTATTTTTTATTGTTATTTTTAAACTTTATTGGAGAACAGTGTGTTTTTCTAGGACCCATCAGCTCCAAGTCAAGTCATTGTGTTCAATCTAGTTGTGGAGGGCGCAGCTCACTGGCCCATGTGGGAATCGAACCAGCAACCTTGGTGTTATGAGCACTGCGCTCTAACCACCTGAGCCAACTGGCCGCCCCTCCACTTTTATTTTTAACAAAGCAATAATACATTGTGCATTGCATATTTTAAGTGATCTTTTTCCCCCATCTATTCGAGAGTCCAAGCAGGAAGGTAAGGTACAACTCTTTCTCTCCATTTGAAAAATAGAGAGAAAGAAAGCCCAAGAAAATAAGTGATTTCCTCAAGATCACAATGGGGGCAATGAGGACCTGGGGAGCAGAACCCTACCTTATAGGATTCCAGTCTCCAGAGCAGGCTTCTGGCTGACCCTTCATGACTGACCTGTTATAGGAGGGGTGTGTGTGTGTGTGTGTGTGTGTGTGTGTGTGTGTGTGTGAAATGAATGTATTCATTTGCTAGGGCTCCCATAATGAAGTACCACAAACTGGGTGACTGAAAACAAGAGAAAGTTATTATCTCAGTGTTTTGGGAACCTGAAGTTCAAGATCAAGGTGTTGGTAAGGTTGGTTCCTTCTGAAAAAACAAAACAAAACAAAAACAAAAACGCTGAGGGAGAATCTGTTCCATGGCTCTCTCATAGCTTCTGGTGGTTTGCTGCCAATCGTTGGTGTTCCTTGGTTTATGAAAACATCACCCCAATCTCTGCCTTCGTCTTCACATGGTGTTCTCTCCCCGGGTGCATGTCTGCCTCTGTGTCCAAATTTCCCCTTTAATAAAGACACTGGTCATGTTAGATTAGGCCCACCCGAATGACCTCATTGAACTAGATCATCTGCAAAGACCCTATACCCAAATAAGGTCACCTTCACAGGCACCAACGGTTAGGACTAAACATCTTTGGGGGGAATGCAACTCAACCCATAATCATGGACATGGTATAAGAGACTTGCTCTGTGTTAACCAACTTCTTTAGTAATTAGAGCCTCGGCTGACCGAGAATTTGTCCTCGTGTTCCAGCCCACAACTGTTCCTGGCGTGCCCACCTGCTTCTATGACACCATCCCTAAGTTTGCTGCCAGTAACATTCAGTATTTGCCCACTGGCATCACCACAGACCTTACCCACCTGATGACCCTTGAGTCAGCAAGAGTGGCATCACCACCACAGGACACGCAACCCCCATCCGCAGCAAAGGCGGCCACCTCGGATCCTCTCTCTGCAGAGATCAGCTTCCTTCGCCTCAGGGTGATCTATCACACAGAAAACATGCTGCAGTTCAAGGTAATCCCCGTGTTGCCGATTCTGGTCCTCAGTGTGGTCTAAACTTAGCGCTCCGTGCGGATGGAAGTCATTGAAGTGTCTTTGAGTCCAAATCCCTCCTTTTACAGATGAGGGTGCTGAGGCCCAGAAAGATAAAGGTCAGCAAATTAGGTGATAATAGAGCCAGGAGGTCGCCTTCAATCCCCCAGGGCTGTGAATGTCCTATAACAATGGGAACTCTAAGGCATAAACGTCTTCAGAAAACCATCCCTTAGCCCTGAGAAAAATGTGTCTGCTCTGTGGTAAACTCATGAGTGGCATTAATTCACTTCCAGCATTAGCATCATTTCTCTGGGGGAGGTTCTGCAGCTTTAGCAGACATCAGAATTACCTGCAGATCTTACAAAAACTCAGATGGCTGGGCCTCACCCCCAGAGTTTCCAGCCCAAGAATTTGCATTTCTAATAAATCCCCCAGTGATGTTGATGCCCCAAGTTAAGGGGCTGCACCCTGAGACCCACTGCCCTGCTCGGATAGAAATGCAATGGGAGCCATATAAGTTTTCTAATAACCATATTTTTAAAACTATATTTGAAAAAAAAAGTCAAGTGAAATTGATTTTCGTAGCATTTTATTTAACCAATGTGCTAAAATATTATCACTTCCCCATGTAATCCAAATACCCTTCTGGAGATACTGTAGAATCTTTTAATCATACTGTGTCTGCAAAAGCTGGTGTGTATTTTGCACTTACAGTGAGTCTCAGTCCTCAGATTAGCAATTTCAAGTGCTTAATGGCCACATGTGGCCAGTGGACACCACCCTGGAAGCTCTGCTCTAGACATTGCTTTCTCACATTTTAATGTTGGATGAATCCCCCCAAGGGAGCTTGTGAAAACAAAGATTCAGATTCAGAAGGTGTGAGGTGGGGCCTGAGATTCTGCGTTCCTAACAGGCTCCCAGGCACTATCACTGCTTTTGGTCTGAGAAACAGAGTTATGAGAAGTAAGGCTTTTGATAAGACTTGTCCTAACTAAGCGTTATACGTTGGCTAATACCATGACGAGAAACAGGACGGCCGCCCCTGATGGTGGTGCCCCGTGACCCTGTATTAACACCGCGCCCTTCTCTCATTGCTCCCACACAGCAATCCTCTTAGGTAGGTGGGAACAAGTGTGGGTACAGAAGAACAATCTTAGGAATGGAAACGCTGGGCATTCCTGTCTGGAAGCTCCACTAAGTAAGAAGATCTCCAAGTCTGTATGAAAACCCAGTGCTCTAACGTCTAACTACACACACGTGCTTGCACATCATCTTACAGTTACATGCACATGTATTCATGTGCCACATACTCATAATCTCTCTCTCTCTCTCTCTCTCTCTCTCTCTCTCTCTCTCTCTCTCTCTCTCTC
>NW_017731828.1:1318772-1344444 GCF_001890085.2 Hipposideros armiger
CATTCTTCAGAGGGAGTCCCTTCCCTGCCTTCAAACGCGTATTATGGAGGTGTTTTTGCAGTTCAGGCTCTGTGGCCAGTATAGGAGATGGGTAGGCCTCACATCAGTTGATGCCTCCTGATGGGAACTGAATTTGATGAGTGGGCATGAGGGGTTTTTAGGTTTGAGATTCCCTCAGAAAGGCTCCTTCTCTCTCCTTCGTCAGATCTATGATCCCACCAGTAAAAGGTATGAGGTGCCAGTGCCTCTGAACACCCCTCCCGCTCCTGTCGGCTCCCCTGAAAAGCGTCTGTACGATGTCAAGGTGCAGACCAATCCTTTCGGGATTCAGATTCAACGGAAAAGCTCCAACACCGTGATGTAAGCACTGTTTATTTGGCTCTCGTCAGAATGGTTTTAGATCCAATTACAGTGGTTCTGATTAATGCAAGTTTAAACTTGGAGACTCCATGTGGGTTTTTGTTTTTTAAACAGAGAGGTTATCTGTTTCACCCTACCTCAGTGGGGATGTCATTTTTTTTGTTCTTTATTTATTTTTATTTATTTATTAATTTTTAGCTGAGCCATCCTGCCACCTGTTGGCAGCTCAGCTGCAGCTCAGCTCAGGCCGGGCATCGAACCGCTGTTGCTCAGAGCTTACACTCTTGAGCAAGTTCTTAACCAACTGAGCCACTCAGCTGGCTGGGATGTCATTTTCAATGAGTCATTAACTCAACAAGAAAAAATAACCAAAGGTTTAAAAATACTAAGTGTTGCTTGATTTTAACAAAAGAAAAATGCATGTTCTACTCCTTGCTCTTTTTGAGTACAACAGATAACGTAAGATAGAAATTCTTTCTCTATGTGCCTCATTAAGAAAGAGTCAGGAGAGAGGGGCAAAGGTTACTAAGGAAAGTGAAATGGCGTCTGATAGTTTGGGCTTCTACTGACTCTATAGATGTAAAGCCTTTTCACGCTGCTTATTCCTATCCGGATGCTCAATGGAATGAACTGAAGGCCTGGGTTTGGCCTGGGGCTGACGTTGCCCATCTTAGCAGGAACTGTCACCCGCATGTGCGCATGGGGACAGCCTCCAGCTCTCTTTGACTACATGTCTGACTGTCTGTTGACCTCTTTGATAAGAAGTTCTTTGGTCAAATCTAGAATCTAGAAAAAAGTCAGTTTAAGAGTTTCACCCTTTTCTATTGGAAAATTTGCTTAGGCCTTAGTCATGTATTCATACATTTATTCAAGCGGATCTGCCAGGCCATGAGAACGAGAAATACAGAGAGGAGCGAGACCCTCAAGGGGCTCAAAACCCAGAGAAGGAGTTCTCAGTCTTGCAAACTACATGATAAAAATGTGAGCAGAAAACCGTGGTTGTGAGTCACAGCCATTCTTAGGATCTGGGTCATCTCACAATGTTTGAACCTGGATCCAAATGGGCAGCAACTGAGGAGGCATCTGAATCAACCAGGCAGCCTAAGTGTCTTCTCTGTTCGCGCTGGCCTGTGGGCAGCCCGGCATGAAGTGTGCCTTTGTGTTGCAGTTGGGACTCTCAGCTCCCCGGCTTCACCATCAATGACAAGTTCCTTTCCATCTCCACGCGCCTCCCCTCTGAGAACCTCTATGGCTTTGGGGAAAGCGAGCACACGAGTTTCAGGAGGAACATCAGCTGGAACACGTGGGGAATGTTTGCTCGAGATGAACCGCCGGGGGTAAGCATACACACGTATATATATTCCCTGTGAACTATGCCTTTTATTTGTGTCATAAACTTTTTATTACTCTGTCAGGCACACGTAGAAAACACAGCCTTATTTAATAAGACACTGTCTTTGTTCTCGAGAGGCTTATAGGCTAGTAAGAGAGATGCAGGACTAATGGTAACAGTGCAATCAGTGCTATAATAATAGAACCATGTAACAATCAACGAGGAGGGCGTGGAGGGGGTGGCACTTAGCTTTTTACTCGGGGTGGCAGGGAGGGTCAAGAAAGGCTTTACGAAGGCTGTGACATTGTGCTGAATCTTCGATGTGGAGTAGGAGTTTGCTGTGTGGGTTATGAGGTGGAAAGAATTGCTTAGATTTTTCTCTGTTTGATTACCTACCTACTCTCCCCCATGACTGTCCCAGTACAAGAAGAATTCCTATGGCGTCCACCCCTACTACATGGGACTGGAGGAAGATGGCAGCGCCCACGGAGTGCTCCTGCTAAACAGCAACGCCATGGGTAAGACTTTCCCGTGTACTACCGGAAACAGCAGTGACCCCTTTATTGAGCTCTGGAATACCACTAGAAATAGGGAAATTCAAGGGCAAGGGAAATAGGACAAATGAACTGACCTTTCATTTATTCATTTATTCAAGATTTATGAGGAACCCTAGGCCAGGTATTAGGAGGAAAACATTCACTAAACCTGGTCCCTACTTTTCAATGGCCTTGTTTTACTGTGACCTTTTAACTCTCTTTCCCAGAGTGATATAAAATGCTGAGACTGAGATTATCTTTGGGGTACCCAAAAATCCATCTCTGATTCCACTGTAGGACAGAAGACTTTTTAGAGGAGGTGGGCACTACAGAAAAAGTGAAAAGAACATATTTTAGGGCAGATTCCCTATCTGGGTAATTTATAGTTTCAAGGATGCTCCTCATCTTTTTTCTTTCTTTCTTTCTTTTTTTTTTCTTTCACAGATGTGACACTCCAGCCCACACCTGCCCTGACGTACCGCACCACAGGAGGGATTTTGGACTTTTATATGGTTTTGGGGCCAACCCCCGAGCTTGTAGCTCAGCAATACACCGAGGTTAGAAGTCATTCTACTCATGGATAGACCATTCAATGCTTATTGAGCATTGCTGCACTCTTAGCACTGAGAAAGGCCAATTGTTTTCTTATAGCCTTTGGGTGTCTCCACTGCAATATCGCTATCTTTCTGAAAGTCAGGTTTTACTGTGAAGGGGCTCTAAAGGCATATTGATATCCCGAATGTCTCTGAATTATGTGCTAAATAGGCTTTCTAAGAATCTCTAGTCAGTAATAACCACTGAGCTCTCAGGCTTTCTGGAGTTGGATGCTCTAGAATATAGGGAGACTCTCTATCATTCTGCATTCCCACAGTTGTTGCACGCTTATTTGACTTCTTATTTTTCTGGAGTGAGGCCTCTTAGATCAGACAGTACTCATTAGATGTGCTCAAGTTGTTTCAAGCATAAGCCAACTGTATTTTCTTTCCTAAGAAATCTACTTGGATCCATTTTTCTTTTTTATTCTAGTTGATTGGCCGTCCAGCAATGGTTCCGTACTGGGCTTTGGGGTTCCAGCTGAGTCGCTATGGATACCGGAACGCTACTGAAATCTCCGATTTGTATGATAAAATGATGGCAGCCCAGGTTCCCTATGTATGCAACCCTCACTCAGCCTGTGGTTTAATTAGTTAAGGGGATTTGTGGCTAATTATAGGTTGAAATGATATTCATAGAAATAATTGATGACTACTTTGGTACAAAGAAAATGCAGCTGTAGAGACTCCTGTGTGGAAACGATTACTTTTTAAATTTATTTGGTGCTACCTTTTTGAATCAAGGGTTCAAAACTGAAGGACGTTAATCCTTCAGAAGCTAACAGAGGGTCTTGTTACTCACTGTTTCTTGCCAGGAATATCCTATAGTAGCCATGACTGGGCTTAAGCCATGACTTTAGGAACTTCTTAGTGATAATCATGTCAAAACTATGACAATTTTAGGAGATTCGACTGTGGCTATCCTTGGAGAGGATGGATATAAAGTGACAACATGAAAGAAAGTCATTAAAAACAAGCCTTAAGTTCTCTTAAACATGAATATGCATACATGCATATCCTACAACGATAAGCTCCTAGAAGTGCAGTTAATTGCTGTCAATAAGCAGAATTCCACAAATAACGTGCTCTTTCTCCTCTTATAATGATCAAATTCTCATCACTCATTCTCTTCTCTGGTTTTAATTCACCTCCTGAAATTGTGGAGGACAATTCATGTTTGGAAGATGAGAATAAAATAAGGTCTTATGAGGTTCTCATCTAAGGTAATTTGAAACATTCATCCAGACTTAATTTTTTTCTTTACATATACGACTATACTAGATACTAAATGTAAATTAGAAAAGACAGGAAAATTAAAAGATGAAAAAAAAATTCATAGATCTACCTCACCAAGTCAATCAGTATTAATAATATGTTGGTTCACTCCTTTCCAAACTGTGGCTCATGCATATGTCTCTAGTCCCTCAAACAACTTTTACCTAGAGTAGTGAGGCAATACAGGTGATTATCACCTTCAGGCTAAAAGGAAGCATCTCTTTTTTTTAACTTAATATTAACCGCTTCAGCCATCATTCAGCAATCTCTGATTGAGTGCATTTTATTTGCAGATACCTGGGTTGGTAATGTACAGAGAAAGGGGAAGATGAGGTTCTTATCCCAGGGGTCATCCAGACAAATAGGGATGGTGAAAATAGTACATACAATTTAGAATGCTATAAAATAATGTGGTTGTATATGTGAATAAATTCAGTCAGGTTTACCGAAAAAAGAAAAAAAGGAAAACAGAGATGCAATCTTTTCGGTTTCTCTGGGAGTCCTGCTTTTGAATATTTAACTAGCATGGGGTTTTTTTTGTTGGTTTTTTGGTTTTGTTTTTTTTTTTTGATAGCTCATCGAGTTTGAGATTTGAAGAGTAGATAAGACATGAACTGAGGGAAGGAAAGGGGAGAGAGTTTCAGTTGGGGGAACAAAAGGGGAAGGAATGGGGACATGTGATCTGTATGCAGGAATCAGAAAGAGTTTTTTTTTTAATTTTTAAATTAAATCTATTGGGATGACATTAGTTAGTAAAATTATATAGGTTTCAAGTGTACAATTCTATAATACATCATCTGTATATTGCATTGTGTGTTCACCACCCAGAGTCAGTTCTTCCATCACCATATATTTGGGCCCCTTTACCCTCTTCTACCACCCCCACCCCCGCTTACCCTCTGGTAACCACTAAAAAGCAATTTGAATCAGATGGAGAAGCCCACCTAGAAGAGTAATGAGATAAATTCAGAGGGACCTGGCCTGGGGTCAGCCAGCAACAGGACCTGCCTGGCAGAGAAGTGTGGGTGCCCTGAGGGCTACTCTGCAGGACCCCAGACACCTCGCTTGCTCCTTCCTGTAGGATGTTCAGCATGTCGACATAGACTACATGGACCGGAAGCTGGACTTCACCCTCAGCACCCACTTTCAAAACCTCGGTCCCCTGATTGAGCGAATGAAGACAAATGGCATGAGATTTGTCCTCATCCTGGTAGGTCTTTAGAAAGATTAGATCGCATTTTCTGCCTCTGTGTTCAGGGTTCAAAAAAGTACCTTTGAGAGGAACTAGAAGAGGGGTACACAAGAACTCCCTGCACATTTTTGCAACTTCCTATGGATCTATAATATTTTTTTAAGTTTTAAAAAGCAAATAAACAAAGGAGGACAGGACAAATGAAAACGGGCTTTTAAAAGATGATACTTTATAATATTTATTTTTCCGGAGTGTCGTTGGGATGTAATTTATCACTGCCGTTCTCTTGAAGAATTAGAACTATGGGCTAAAATACTAAGTTTCACAACAAAAAAAAAGGTTTACTGTTTCAGACTGTGCCTCGAAATAGCTGTATGTTAGTCTCATCTTTACTGTAGGGGTTGCAAAAACCTCTGAAATCATGTTATCACCCAGCAATGGTGAGGCTCAGGGGTTTATTTCTCCTTCATTAAACTCAGAAATAACCAAGCGAAGATCCAGAATATCAACTTATTATTTTACATTGGAAGTTATATCTTGATTAAACACAGAAGTAGTTACCTGCAAATGATCCTCCCTTCTAGCTTCCAAAAATTAGGACATTATTTGCTGACTTTTGTTCGTTAGTTCATTTGTTCATTCATTCATTCATTCATTCATTCATTCAATGTATTTATTAAGCACTGGGTCTTTGAAAAGCACTATTTTAAAAGGTGTGTGTGTGTGTGTGCATGTGTGTGTGTGTGCATGTGTGTGTGTGTAATTTAAATTAATAAGACAATGTCCTTTTTCTTATAGATTATATTCTACTGAAGGCATATGGCCAATAGATAAACATTAAACATATAATTTTGGATAGCAGTAATTTATATGGCAATTGTGAAATAGGATACTGTTATAGAGAGTAATTGGGGCAGGAAAGGGATGGGGTGGATGGGAAGCCCGCTTTAAATGGACAAGGTGGGTCACAGCATCGAAGAAAGAAGTTTCCTGTTCAGAAGGAATATTGCTATTATACTGTACATGAAACACAATACATTGGCTTCCCCCACCTGAGGGTAATGTCTTGTTCATCTAGTTTATCTCCAGGAATTGTTTTCAACCATTAGCATGATGTCCTTCCTCAAGAATTTTTCAGAGAAATATCAGTATATTTTTTTACCTCTCAGCTACCCAGGAGACATAAGACAAATTATCCATGGATTGTGTTTTTGTTTGTTTGTTGTTTGTGTTGAAGTTCATCATTTCTTTCTGCACTGTGAATTGTTAAAATTTTGCAGGGGGTTTTTCTTCGAAATGTTTTTCTCATGTTTTCTGTTTTAAACCCTCTTATTGCAGGATCCAGCCATTTCTGGCAACGAGACCCAGTATCTCCCATTTACCAGAGGGCAGGAAAACAACGTATTCATCACATGGCCCAACACCAGTGATATTGTCTGGGGAAAGGTAAGGATTGGGAGAAGGTGCCTGTAATTAATCAGCACCACAATGTCTTGATTGAAAGAGACTCTTACTAAATCTTGGCAAGAGACATAGGGTAATTTATAACGAATGAGTGGAACTCTGTCTGACACTGATTAGCTCAATAAACATCCATAAGACCAAGGTCACAGGTCTAATCCTCTAAAATATCAATGAGCTTTGTTTTATTGCCTGGAAATATTCTTAGTCCCACCCCTGAGGTATGCCACCTGGTCATTTAACACCAGAAAATAATCCCTTTGAGAATGGCTCTGCAGTCTGTGTCTACCACTCATCCACACTGAAAACTTGTACTCATCTTTGGCCTATGGTGCTTAATCAGCCTCCATATTGAATAAATCACTAACTCCTATAGGTTATCCTCCCTCTCCTGTCTTCTTTAATTCCTTTTGTGGGGCCCCATCCTCATTTGATTTAGAGCAACATAATTTTAGGTGAATTTTCTGAAGTCAGATGACTGTAGCTCTGAGCCAGGATTCAAATGCTGCTGTGTCATTACGCAACTTCCTCTTGCTCTGGGTACATGCCATGTTCACTGTGCCTTTGAGTGTTGCCTTCTCAGGTTACCCAAATAATACCTGCACTTTAAGACCAACTCAAACATTCCCTCTTAGGAGGCGTTCAATGGCTAGTTTAGTTCTCTCTGCTCCTCCCTTTTCTATATTGTTGCCCTCAGAGAGCACAGCATACAGCTTAGCACTCAGGTTCCATCTTTGAACTCTTAGAAAACAAGGCCTGTTTCTTATTTAAATCTCAGTAGGCACAGATTATAGAAGAGTGCGTGACCTAGAGTATGTGCTCAATCAGTGTTTCCTGAATTAATTAATTACTGTACATAGTTAATGCCCTTCTAATTATAGTTGAAATTAGTTGATACTTTGGATTTTTTAATGCTTTACATACTCGGAGTTCCCCAAAAAGTCATGATGCTCCTTAAAAGTATTGAGGCTAAGTTTATGGGTTGCGAATGGAAATCAGTCTTATTTCTTTAGAGCCATACCTCACATTTGTTATTGATAAAGGGAATTTTGTTATAGGTCCATGACAGGCATATCAGAGAGCTGAGTGATCATCTGAAAGGTGATTGTTCCGAGAATATATTTTCAATGGTTGATCGCTAAGTTCAAAAATGAAATTTTAATAACTTATGGAATGAATCAAGAGACCTAGCACTCAACAGAATTTTATATATTTAGACTTTACAATTAATTCAATGGCAGAGATCCTCAAGAAATTTATTGAGGATGCCTGTAATTAAATTCTAACATGTGAAACATCTCATCGTCTATATGTAATACTTTTAAAAGGTCTATTTATTTTTATTTTTCTCTAGGTTTGGCCAGATCTACCCAACGTGAATGTGGATGAATCCCTTGACCATGAAACTCAGGTTAAGGTATTTTTACACATAGATTTTTGTCTACATTGCCCGAAATATCTGGATACTTATGAGTTTTATCCTGAAGTTTGTTGAGTGTGCTTGTCAAATGGAACTTTCTTGGCCAAAAAAAAAAAAAAAAAAGATTCTCAAATGCAAAATTCAACAAGCATCTCAACTGGAAGTGTGTAGAAGGAAATCATAAATGAAAAGCCTTCACATGTGTGCCTTGATAGGGTTGTATTTTGTTTGAATCTAATGTTGCTTGAGAAATAATGAACCAAAACCTAGAATGTTTTCACTGGAGAGGTTCTGAACAGACTGAGTTTTAATGAATTGTCTTCTTATAAAAGCGAATGTGAGCTAGTTAAAAGAAGCAATGTCTGATGTCAGCCCTTGATGCCACATCAGCTTGGGCATCGAACTTCCCACACGCTCTGCAGCTCACTTTTCCCTGGGTGACTGCAATGCCAGTGTCGAAAAAGCATTGGGATCTCTAAAGTCTGATAGTTGAGACACTGACAGTTAATTTTCTAGTGCGTATGTTTAAATGGCCAGACCTAAGATGAATCCCATGTTTAAAAGGGACTTAAGGCTATCTAGCCTCCTAGGAGAATAAAGATGAAATCAGCCTTCCGGGATCTCTTTGTGTCCACAGTAAACCCCGTGTAGCAGCTGCAACAGACCTGGGTTAGGCCACACACGGAGGGGGTCACTGCCTTGTATGAGCACCTGGTCCCTCTTCCCATCCTGGTCCCCACACTCCCCTTCCGGGACAGGCTCAGACTCAGCGTGATCGTATGTGTTACTCTTACAGCTGTACAGAGCCCACGTTGCTTTTCCTGACTTCCTGCGTAACAGCACAGCTGCATGGTGGAAGAACGAAATCAAAGAACTCTACATCAACCCTCGAGAGCCAGCGAAGAGCTTGAAGTTTGATGGATTGTGGATCGTAAGTGCATCCTGAGGGGGTTTTCTTTGGAAATATTAGCAGCCCAAACACAGGGAGGCAATGCAGAGACAAGCAAAGCAGGGAGCTAGGGCTAGAGGAATAAAAGAGAGGGATGCTGTTACTAAATTGAGGTGCTGGGACCACCAGGAGAAGCAGAGGCAATTGCAGGTCTGCTCAGGGACATACTGTCGGTGGAAGATGGAGACTATGCAGGGGACATGCCACCACTGGAGATGATGTCAGAGAAAGAGTCAGCAACTACCCTAGGTTCTCTTATCTGCCACCCTCCAATCTCTGGCCAGAGCCTCCCTCTGGCCAATGTATCCAGAAGCCAACACTGAGGGAGCCTGAGAGCCCATCCTGTGATACAGAGCTGAACTGGGAGCCGGCAAGGCCGGAATCTGAGAGGAAATAGATGTTCACCATAACGCTGGGGGAGACTCCTCTGCGGGAATGGCTTCAAAGGCCTGTTCAGATATTTGTTACCCACGGCAGCTGGGCTCAGGAGCAGGGCTTCCTGAGACGTCTCTGGGACATGTTCCAAAAGCTCTCCTGGTTGTGTTTTTCTAGGGATGGGAAGCAAATTAGCATCCTGGTTTCCTTCCCCAGTGCCCAGTGGCCTGAAATCCTGAACTTTCTATGCCTTCGGCCAGCTCTGAAGAGCTCAGGTCTGGATTGGGCTAAAAAAAAACCCTGCGATTCACCAGAGACCAATGTCTAAGCCCACAGGCCGTGCTGGGGCTTCCCAGGCCACTCACCTTAGGTCGGGTAGGCACAGTGTAGACATGCGGAAGAGCGCAGATTAACCCAAACAGGCAAAGCACGCAATGAAGACCTGTGGGCAGCTCTGCGGAACAGACATACCTGATGGCGTGGTGGGTTTTGTTCCACTGGAGGGAAAACTTAAGGTGAAGAACTCGAAATAGTCAGTAGTTTCCAAAATACTCACCTTTGTCTTCTTGAATGTCCTATTGAATATTGTCTCGTATCCAGCCTTGTTTCTGAGTTCCCTGCAGCTTTTCAGGCCTGCATCTCCTGCAGGAAGTGAGTCCCTCCCCCTTGTTTTGGGGCTGTGCTGATGTCTGAATTAGTCCAAGCTATTGAGGACAAGGAGGGGAAGAAGATAGTAGTAATCACTGGCCATAGATGAAAAGTGAGTAAAAACGTGTGATAAGGCTGGGGGACTTGAATCAAGAGGACCCAGCATAATCTCACTATTTTTGCCCCTCCGAAATAGTCCTCACAAGTTTCACAGTGCAGAGTAAACTAGGAGTTTAATGCTCTCCTTCAACCAATGTGAATTCGTAGAGTCCACGTGGGTCGACGCTGGAGGTTAAACAGAGTCAGTGAAGCGACCAGCTAACGTGAGGCTTGACTAAGATGCGTTCATCTCCGCGAGCTCAGTCTCCCCCCAGCAAAGGCCGTACTGCCTCTGACATCACGGAATCTTCTTTGCTACCTCATTTCAGGATATGAATGAGCCATCAAACTTTGTGGATGGATCTGTCAGGGGTTGCAGTGATGAAGCTCTTAATAACCCACCCTATATGCCACGTATGTAAAATGATTGCTTCATCAAATTACTTCCCTGCTCGAAAATCCTGGAATTGTTCCCCTTATTGTCAAAGTGAAGCCCAGTGTGGGAGACAGAAAGCACTCTTAAGCATGACATATCAATCCCCCCAAAATAACCTTGAATCAGTACCAATAAATAAATCACTAATCAATCATAGAAATAATGGCTTAGATGTGGTGTGAAAGAAACCAAGCAATGCAGGGTGCCTTCGATTACATTGATAGCTATCAACTGATAGCTAAGACTTTAAATAACCACCTACATGCCACAGACACCCCCCCCCACACACACACACACACACACACACACACACACACGCTCTTTAATTAGAGAATGCAAATCTGGCCCCTGCACTCTTCCGGCCGTGTTCACAGATAGTCTGTGAAGGACACACCCTGGTTGTCCTGCGTTTACAAGCAGAAATAGAGACAGGACCTGGGGATCAAAAGGTGCCTCAGAGAGTTGAATTCTCACCTCACAGAAACCTAGGGAAGGAAGTGATTCACCTTCCTGAAAGCACTTGATCAGCCATTTGTGGGATGGACTCTGGAACTCAAGCTTCTTGATATCCAGGTCACCGCTATGCTTCCGGTTGCTCGCTAACTTCGATCCTTCCTCCTCTTTAATTTAATATTTGTGTATCAGGCAAATGCTGACAAATCAGAATGATTTAGCAACATTAGTAATACACAGTTGATTGAAACAAGATCTATTCCCTTGAGAACATTACCATCTAGTGGAAGACACAGTTGTAACAACAAAGGAGTCTATTGTGTTGATAACTGGCTGTGATAGCACTCCGTAACTGTTAGAGTTGGAACAAAAAGCAGGGTGCCTCTACCAGCTCTACACGCTACCCGTACCCCTCGTTAGTTACAAGGTCACAGAACACTGATTTTTGTAGACGAGAAATATTCTTGAAATTGGAGCTGTTCCTGGCAACAAAGTTGTTGATTGACATAGAGAAATGCCAAGACGATGGGCATTTCTAGCGAATGTGCAGATCAAGTGACTCAGGAAATAACTCAGCATGTCCTCCCAGATCTGGAGTCCAGCGACAGGGGCCTGAGCAGCAAAACCCTGTGCATGGAGAGCGAGCAGATCCTGCCAGATGGCTCCCGGGTGCGGCACTACGACGTGCACAGCCTGTACGGGTGGTCCCAGACCAGACCCACCTACGAGTGAGTGTTTTTGTCCTTATCTCTGTGATGCAAGTTAAATTGATGAATGTCAACATAACCAGGCATGGTTTCCCAAGCAACCACACCACCTCTGAGTTGTATTAACCAAGTAGGTCGCTACATGCCCCTATTTAAAATGAGCAGCTACTAGTTATGGCTACAATGGCAATCCTATTACAGTACATAAATGTATCCGGTTAACATGCTGTACACCTGAAATTTACACAGTGTGATACGTCAAATATACTTCACTAAAAAAAAAAAAATAAGGTGAGCAGGTAGGTTGTGTTGAGTATATTCAGAGGGTAGCTAGAGTGCAACAATAACTACAATTCAGTTTTAGAACAAGTTCGTCACCCCAAAAGGAAACCATGAACCCATTAGCAGTCATTCCTCACCCTTGTCCCCACCTCCTGAGCCCCAGTAAACACTGATCTACTTTCTGTCTATATGGATTTCTGTCTACAGGGACACTTCATGTAAATGGAATCATATAATATGTGGCCTTTTGTCTTCTTCATTTTCAAGATTGTTTTAGCTATCCTGGGTCCCTTGTATTTGATATGAGATTTGGGATCAGCTTGTCAATTTCTGCAAAACATTAACAAGTATTTTGATAGGGATTGCATTGCATCTGTAGAGCAGTTTGGGGAGTATTGCCATCTTAACAATTATTAAGTTTTCTGATCCGTGGACATGGAATGCCTTTCCATTTCTTTCTATCCCCTTTATTTCTTTCAACAACATTTTGTAGTTTTCAATGTATAAGTTTAATTTCTGCCCAATATTTTTTCAAATATTTTTCTACCCCTTTCTCTTTCTTTTCTCCTTCTAAGATTCCAAATGTATACAGAGGGTGCCAAAAAAATGTATACACATTATAAGAAAGGAAAAAACTGTATTAAAATTGTAATACTCAATATATACCTATAACAAGATGAATACAAGTCATGTGTATAAATTTTTTTTGGCACCCCCCGGTATATGTGTGTTGGTACTTTTGAGGATGTCCCACAGGTCTCTGAGGTCCTGTCCACTTTTCTTCATTCTTTCTTCTTTCTGCTCTTTAGGCTGGGTCATGGCTATTGACCTGTCTTCAAGTTTGCTGATTATTCCTTCTGTTAGCTCACATCTGTTGAGCTAGTCCCTCTAGAGAATTTTTAATTTTAGTTAGTGTATCTTTCAACTCCAGAATTTTTATTTGGTTCGTTTTTAAATAAATTCTGTCAGCTTATTCACATCTTCTGTTTAGTGAGAAATCATTGTCGTACTTTCCATTAATTATTTATATATGCTTTGCTTTAGCTCTTTGAGCATATTTGTAATAGCTGACTTTAAAGTCTTTGTCTACTAAGACTCTCAGCAGTATTTTCTGTTGGCTATTTTTTTTCCTGTGTATGCAGCATACTTTCATGTTTCTTGGCATGACTTCATTTTTTGTTGAAAACTAGGCATTGTAGACAATAAATTGTAACAGCTCTGGCATCAAACCCAACCTACTACAAACATGCAGGGTTTTTTGTTGTTGATGTTTTTGTTATTTTACTTATTGCTAATTTGACTAGGAACTTTCCCATCTAATTCTGTAGCCTCTATATTCCCCTGTAGTTGTGGACACTGAATTCTCTGCTACCCCTTTTTTTAAGTTCTTTTTTATTTTTTAAGCCTGGCTTCCTTGAGTACCCCTGGATCAGTATACTTTAGTTGTCAGACAATGATCAAGATTTCCTTTGTCAAAGCAAAACTTGCACTGGACAAAGTTAAACAGTTTATTCAAGGCTATTACAATAAGGGAGAGAGACCAGAATTCAGTCTGAGCGCACCTTCATTGAAACAGATTTTGAGAGCTGGAGTGGGAAGTTCTTAAGCCACCTGTGTTTGCTCATTGACCTCACTCAAAGGAAAAGGAAATTTTCTCCTTTCTTCATGACAGGAGGTAGTTTCACAACTTGGAGGGAGGAGACCCTGCTGAAGTGAGTGAGGCTCCTGGAACTCCTACAGAGACAGGGGATGGGGTCACGTCTTCCTTGCTAATTACATCTCAAAGGGAGGTCTCCCAAGTCCCTGAGAAAGACACACTCAGGTTGTAAAACCAGCAAGGGACTTTTAAAAAGATTTATATCTCAAAGGCGCAGAGAAAGAATTTCCAGTTGAAATTTTTCTGAAGTAAATGCTCTCAAAGGGAGGTCAGGCTCCTAGAATCAGGAAGAAGCTTGCCTGAAGTTTAGGCAAGCTGAAGAGAACATTAAAGCCATCGTTGTCACTTTAAATGCCTTACCTCTGTGTCTTTTACCCTTTGCCAAGGGGATAGGTATGAGAAGGCTGACTTTCAAACTTGCAGTTTGTAAGACAGCCTTACCTTTGACTCCCTGTTTGCTCAGGGGTGAGCACAGCTAAAAGTGAATCAATGGAACCTTTTACTTCCATGCCTCTTCCTTGGGCATACATAAAGCCTTGTGCACGTGCTGTCCTTTAGATCCCCGGGAATATTAGGAACTCTACAAAGTTCTCTATGGCTCCAGCTCTCTAGGATTCACTTTGAAATTCCTAGCCTAAGCTAGGAAATCACAGCCTGAGCACCTATGATGTTGCCAAGAAGTTGTTATTTTATGAATTCTCTGGGAGTGGGAATTTTTTCTCCCTGCTGAGTTGATTTCGGAGTTAAATCAAATGGCCACAACACCCTGGGATATAGAGATTTTTCAGGGGACTGGAAGATAGAAAAGAAATTGTGCTCTAGGGATGGTGATTTTAAGGCTGCTGCTGGCTTTTGGTGCCAATGAGCTAGGGAAGGAGCAGGCTGGAAATTGTCCCAAATTAAAATCCCACACGACTCACTGTCTCACCAAGGTTTAGTAGTTTCTCTTGGAGAGACGATTTTCATTTCTTCCTACGGCTGATTAATTTCTAGAGTTCTGAAATGGTCAGTGACAAAGTGCTCTGCGTCACTCACATCCACCCTTACTCTATAACCCTGCCTATTTCAGGCCTTTGTTATCTCTCATTCAGATGTCTGAGGGGGGAGGGCTCATGTCCATCCATTTGGGGATTTATTTCGGTGTGAAATATTGGAGACGACCTAATGGGTTAAGTTTCCACTATAGTAGCTAGCTTCCTTTCCTGACATCATTTATTGAATAATTCATCTGTGTCTACTGATTTTGATGCTTTATTTAGCAAATATTTGAATTGCCTTAAATGCAAGCCTCTGTAATAGACTTTCACTTTTGTTCCATTGATTTTTCTCTCACACGATTGTTTTTGTTTTCCGGCTCAGGCTGCAGGCAGCAGATCCACCTTCAGTCAAGAAATACTTAAACATCTTTCGTGTATATTTGCCTCTGTGTGCAAAATTTATTCTGCTTTTCGAGGAGTTGTGTAGGAGAGAGAATATTGCCCCCCAAAAGCCATAGTCATATATACTTTTATTTGGATCACAGACCTCCCTCCTTGCCCTTTAAGTAACCTTCGACAAATTATCTCGCTTTTCTGAGCCTCAGTTTCCTAACAGTAAGAAGAGGTGACAGAAACCTTCCTTATGAGGTTGTGAGACAATGCCCCTGAAAGTGACGAGTATAATACTGGGAACAGTCATTCCATAAATACATCTGTCCTACACCTCGCCCCACCCCTTCCTCCTACCTCTATGTAGACAGCTGGTTAATTCACATTTTTTGAAGAAAAGGAAGTCCACATTTTAGGTGATGCCACATCTCCAGTTGTCCTGCTGTGAAGTTGCCTGGGACCCTTAGAGCGTCACTTTTAAGTAGCAGATGCTTTCAGGGAAGAAACTGTCTGGCTGAAACGGAGCACCGTGCTCCAGGCTGAAGCTGCTCTCTGTAATGAAGTGCCAAGCTGTCCACCCTCAAGTTCACCGTCATTTCACCTCCTTGTTCCTCTCCAAACAGAGCTGTGCAGGAGGTGACGGGGCAGCGAGGGGTTGTCATCACCCGTTCCACATTCCCCTCTTCTGGCCGCTGGGGAGGCCACTGGCTGGGAGACAACACAGCTGCGTGGGACCAGCTGAGGAAGTCTATCATTGGTGTGTGGGCTCGTTCCGGGGCCCTCTGCCGGTGGGGAGGGGCCTGGAGTGTGTGTTCTTCAGCTGCACTGATTGTGTCTGATCACTGTGCATGTGGGCGGTGATAGCAGCAGGGGCTGAGTTCCCTATGGGCGTGAGTTTTCATCTAGACCCATTTTTCGGTGTTTTCACCATGTGTCACCCAGGGCTTTCAAATGGGCTGTAGAAGAGACAGGGCCAACCTAGTCTCCCAAAGGTCAGCTTCGTCCAACACAGCTGTCTCTTCTCATTGCAGGCATGATGGAGTTCAGTCTCTTTGGAATATCTTATGTAAGTCATATTGGGGCCATTACTGATTTACCCAGTCAGAATTCAGTGTGTCTGCAACCTACGAAAGCCCCACCTCTGGCTCTGATTTTGCATCTTCTCAGACAGGAGCAGATATTTGTGGGTTCTTTGGAGACGCTGAATTTGAGATGTGTGTTCGCTGGATGCAACTGGGGGCCTTCTATCCATTTTCCAGGAACCACAACAGCATCGGGACACGGGTGAGGTGGCAGTTTGTACTGCAGCTGTTTTGTGTCCCCTTTAACCCTCAAAAGTATCACAATTATTTGTTGAGAAAACTCATCAAAATCACCAGAACCTCCATTTCTTGGACAACTCACAGAGGTTAAAATCCTAGAATTACCAGCGATTCTCAAGAATACAGTTTTTCTCATCTCTTGGGGGCTGAATGCCTGTGAGGAGAGAAATGTCTATGGCTCCCTATGAGTCTGGAATCAAAGAAGCTTCTTTTGCCTTTAAGGATAGTGAGTTTGGACTTGGCTCAAAGCCATCCAAGATGTGTTGGTGCCTCCTAGAGACCCGTGTCTCTACCCACGCGCAGGGCCAAGGCTAGACCTGAGCAGTAGACTCAGGAATCCATGGTAAAGAGGAGGAAGCAAGACGCTCTAGTTTAGTAAGACGGCAGGAGAGGAAGAAAGGGTAGGCTAGAAATGAAGGGAGACGTGGTGTGCAGCCTACCTATGGGATACGTGCCCACTGGTCCTTTTGGAATACCACTAGGATGGAGTAAAGACGAGATGGTCTGGCATACTTTATCCCTTTAGAATCAAGATCCTGTGGCCTGGAACTCGACCTTTGAGATGTACTCGAGAGATGTCCTCCAGACCAGGTATACCCTGCTGCCGTACCTCTACACGCTGATGCACAAAGCTCACGCTGAGGGCAGCACTGTCATCCGACCCCTTCTCCATGAGTGAGTGTCGCCTGCTTCCTCTGCAGCAGGTCTGGGCCTGCCTTATGAATAACCCTCTGCAGCAGTCGTAACAGTGTCCGTAAAACTTTTATACTTATTTTTTAAGGTTTAGCGGTGACAGCACAACGTTGACGATAGACCGTCAGTTCATGCTGGGCCCTGCCATCTTAATCAGCCCCGTGCTGGACAGTGTGAGTTTCCCATCACAGATCTCAAATCCTCCAATCGCATAATCGAAAAGCAGAAAGGGCATTTTAAAGGTCATCGTGTCCAGCTCGCTGGTCTTTTTCTTTTTTCAAAGTTTCCATGAATGAAAATGTAGCCTCAATTGATTTCTCCTTTTAATGTCTTGTCACTGTGCATCCTTATAAAGTGGACCTTTTTAAAAATTTTATTTTTCTGTGTCTATGAAGACGTGCCCAGGACCTTTCTCAATACAACCTCCAAACTCTTAACGTCATGAATAAAATTCCCATTTTTATGCTGATTCTACAGAAAGGATTTTAAAAACTAAAGTGAAGTTATTGGACTATTCATAATGGCATGCGGATTTTATGTTTCAGGGCACCTTTGAGGTCCTCGCTTATTTTCCCAGAGGCCGTTGGTATGACTATAGCACGGTAAGAACTCACGTAGTTTGTGAAGAACCGTATTGTTCCATGTAAGCTAGAGGTGGCTAGCGTTTTCTCCTGACTTCCAGGCACCTATTTTCTAAGGCAATCATTTGCAACCTTTCAGCCATGCAAGGTGTGTTTAAAGAAAAGTACCCATGAAAGCATAACTAGGTAAAACCTGACACCCCTATCACATTGACTCCTCCTCCGCTCTGCACTTTTTCTGGATAATAAAGAGAAACGACTAGATTTCTAGTTTTTTGCAAAGCTGAAAATCAGAGATTTTTCTCCTTAGATTTGTATGTAGTGTTTCTCTGACTTTCCAGCATACTTCCTTTGGAAGGAAGGACTGGCTATAAAGCGTGCATCCGTTTCATCTGTTTCTCTGTCATCAACCCTTGTGTGTACCGTCCCTTCAGGAATCGGGCAGTGTATCCGTAGGTGGGTGGAGATCCCTGCAGGCTCCGCTTCACCACATCAACCTTCACATCAGAGGCGGCTACATCCTGCCTTGGCAAGAGCCTGCCATGAACACCCACTCCAGGTAAGGAGGGAGGCGGTGCCTGATGGCCTCACTGGCCCCACGGAGGCAGCCTCTCAGGTGCTGCCCACCCCAGCCTGGGCTCTGTGGGTCAATAAACCACATCACAGACAGCGTCCCTGACGTCATTCTGTGAGTGCCTTTTGTGTGGGACCTGGATGAGGAGGAGATCATGAAGTCGATCTTGGGGAGATCTTTTAACTGTAGCTTTGTGTCAAAGGTCCAGGGCAAAACTTTTCCTGAGGGCAGCAGCGTGTACCTCTTCCCACACTAATAACAAAAAATAGGGTTATTAATGAGCTCTTTGATTTGTGATGGCTATGCAGGGATTTCATGCTCATTCCCAGGTCAACTCTGGTTAACTCAAAGAGAAAGTGTACATTTGTATATATGTATGCATGCATGTACTATGTAATAGGGATGCATACACTCATCCATATTACATTAAGGAGAGCCCACGATATCAAGAGCGACATACAGAAAGAACACTAACTCAGAAGCAGGTTAACTTTTAGCCTTGTGGTGTGAAGTATGGTTTCAATATGAAAGCAGGCTTTGCGATGAGTCTTGAATAATAAAGAAGGTTTGGATGTTTGAAAACAAGGGAAAGAGATATTCTGGGAGGATTAAAGAACTTCATAGACTGTGTATGTAGATGCCTGACCACTGCGCTATACACTTGAAGCTGAAGCAGAATAATATTGAATGTCAACTATAAATAAATAAATAAATAAATAAATAAATAAATATATATATATATATATATATATATATTCACGGGATGTAAAGTACAGCATAAAGAATGTAGTCAATGATATTGTAACAGCTATGAATGTCAGAGGGGTAGTAGATTGGGGGAGGTATCACTTTGTGAGGGGTGTAAATGTCTAGCTATTACATTGCTTTGTACATCTGAAATAAAAAGATAAATATAGCATTTTACTGAAAGAAAAGAACTAAAGGTATAAAGTGAGTTGGATTTGGAGAATAATAAACCACCCAGTATAACTGGAGTGTAAATAAATGAGAGAGAGAAAATGAATAAACTTCAAGCAGGTTAGCATTAGGTCATGGAGAGTTATGAATGCCAGGATAAGTATGTTTACATTTCATTCTGTAGCAATCTGGAAGCTACTGAAGGGTGGTTTTTTGTTTTTGTTGTTTTATTTTTTTTGGGGGGGGTGTCTTCTTTTTAAAGAAGAAGTGGCTTCTTATCATATTACTTATAATATGTATATAAGTAAAGTATGTGTATTTGATTTTTGAAAGTTGAAGTTTTACCAAATGTTTCATTAAATGGTTTTTTTTTCTGTTAGCTTTTTAAGTGTCTTGTATTTTATCTCGTTTTACCTATGTTTGGAGGTTTATGTGCATTATTTAATCTATTACCTTTCCTTGTTCTGGATGAATAATATTTTCAACAGAAGGTATCCTTCATTCTTATAACCTATAATCTAGAAAGAAATAACTCTTTTTTTTCTGTAGTCGACAAAAATTTATGGGATTGATTGTTGCTTTGGATGACAATGAGGAGGCTGTAGGCCAGATGTTCTGGGATGATGGACAAAGCATTGGTGAGTAGGAGCTTTCCAGGGTCCCCAAACAGCACTCAGAAAAACCACACCCTAGAGGCTCAGGATATGTTATAATTCACATGAGCTGAAAACCTCTCGTTTCTGCTACTGTTAACAAAGTAATGGCAGTGGGAGAACTTTTGCAACTTTTGCCTGATCATTATTACAGAAGAGTATGTGGTCCCCAGCTTTGTAGGTCCAGCAACTGATGTTATGGATACAGCGAGGGGAGATCTATCTCTGTATACCTGTCTCAACGCTGATAAAAGAGTGTGGATGCAACCATGAGGCTGACAATTCATTCTCAGTGGTTCACAACCCTGGCTGTATTATTCGGGCCATCTATCTATTACCAGGCACCGTGTTCCTCCTAAGTAGGCCCACTCGTGAGACAAATTAGAGCTTAGACAATTCCTTAGAGTCTCAGACTCAGGCAATTAAGTATTGTCAAAAGGATATTTCTATCAACGAAATATTACTATGTATGTGTTCTTTCCCCAATCTAGGGACATGACAGTTCTACCTTTGATAATTGGTATTTGTCACTATAATCAGAACACCCTCTTCCTCAGATATTTCTACAGAAATATCGATACACTGTTACCAACCAACGCCATATTCCATTACTTATTACTGTAGATGAGAACATTCTAATCTTGTAACAAGTCACAGTTTCCAAAATTAAAGCTTAGTTCTCACTAGTAATATTTCTAAAGGTTTCCTCCTTTAAGTTTTCTTCATTATAAGGGTAACATATTCTCATAGAAGAAAAGTATTTTAAACATAAGAAATTAGGAAAACCGTAACCGCTTTTAATATTTTTGCTATATGGCCTTTTCTTTCATATTATTGTACTTAAGACAATTCTTAATTTTTTATATTGCTGAAAACATATTGC
The DNA here is from genome assembly GCF_001890085.2 of Hipposideros armiger. Lineage (NCBI taxonomy): Eukaryota > Metazoa > Chordata > Mammalia > Chiroptera > Hipposideridae > Hipposideros > Hipposideros armiger. Next base: position 1,339,540 of record NW_017731828.1, read on the forward strand.
CTATTTAATTTGTGAATCCCATTTCTTTGCACTTAACATACAACAGAAATATGGATCCTATCGCCATGAGCGATAAGGTTACTCTCTCCATTTGAAGGATGATACAATGTCACTTGCCTAAGTTTGCACAACTACTAAGTCCAAGAGCAGAGATTTGAATCCACATCAACCTGACTAGAGAGCCTGATCCTATCTACTTTCCTCTGCTTTGAACCTTTATCATCACAGCCATGGGAACTCTCACGGCTACCTGCTCGCTAGGTTGGCACAGAAAAAAGCCACCCAGTAACCTCCACACTTCTTCGCCTAGGGTAGAAGACCTTAGTTCATCCCAAGTTCTCTGGTCTTTGCCACCTCCTGACCCTCACCTCTAAACACCCTTTTCCATATGCATGTCTCCACACTAAGCTGGGGTGAATGATTCCCTCAGCTACGATCTTCGGTGCTGCTCAGAAAGCTCATATCCTGATCAATAATTGTTATTCCATTGGGACGTTTTCCGAGTGTATTAAGATTATATGCTACAGCTGAAATAATGAGTGGCTGCTTATTTTTTTTTTCTTGCATGCAGATACCTATGAAAATGGCAACTATTTCTTGGCAAATTTTACAGCAGCTCAGGTAAGACTTTTTTATTGAGTTGTATAAATCCTCTTTCAGTTAGCTACAGGTCAGATGTTATCAGTGAACTGTATAAATACTGGGGGTGCCAAAAATATGTATACACATGACTTGTATTCATTTTTTATTATCGGTATATATTGAGTATTACAATTTCAGTGCAGTTTTTTCCTTTCTTAAAATGTGTATACATTTTTTTGGTACCCTCTGTATAATATCCCACATCTTAATAGGAGGACCTTCCTGCCTTTATAATTCAGGCCTGTTGACATCCAAATATGTAAGAAACAGTCCTTATTTTGATAATTATTTAGTATACCATTACTCTATAAAATGAAACTTGTAATTCATATAATGCTGGGGGGAAAATGAGTCCTTAAATGTATAACATTCCAGGGATGAGAAAGCATTTTTCTGGCTGATAAAATTTTGAAGGATAAATGCTAGCTCAGCTGTCTATTGCACAACAGTGATGCATAACAAACAACCACAAAATTTCAGCAGCACGTAACAATAAATACTGATTTACCTCACGAGTTTGCAGTGTTAAGATGACCTGGGCTGGTCTTGGCTGATCTTGGCTGACTCACATTCGTCTGCCATCAGCCATGGGGCTCTTAGTATATTTGGGTGATCCTGGCTGTACTCACTCACATATCTGGGGGGTCAGGTGGCTATTAGATGGTCTAACATGGCCTTATGGGCAGGTCTGGGCATGACATTTTCATGATTATGGAAGTGGGGAAAAATAGAAGTGGAAACGCCTGATTACTTTTTTATTTTTTTTATTTTTATTATTAGTTTCAGGTGTACAGAACAATGCAATAGTTATCCTTTTCACCCCTCAAAAGAGCCTGATTACTTTTTTAAATCTCCGTTTGCATAATATCCCATAAGCAAGGCAAAGTCGCATGGCCAAGTCCAGACCCAAAGGTGGGATAGAATACTCTAGAGAGGGAAGGCATTGAGAAATTACTTGGAAAGGGCATGGGTATGGAGGGTTGAATAATTGGAGACAGTGAGGTAATCAATCCACCGTGCACATTTAGTGATTTCATGGATAACCTATATAATTCTAATTAGAGTGGGAGTATCGTTCTATGTCAAACGTTGAATCTGCTTCTCTGTAGTTTTTCCTATTGATTTGAACTAAGGATTAGTATAGCACAAATCTATTTGTCTTTTATACATAACAGTGCTTCAAGTATTTCAAGAGGTCTGTCATATAGCCCTTCTATTTTCCCTTCTTGGAATTATATACCTCCAGGCTAACCTCACATTTCCTCCGTTATGTGCTTATACTGTTTTCCAGGTCTGATTATTCTGGTTAGTCTATAATTAGTGTAGATTTCTCTTAAAATATGGTGCCCAGAATTGAGAGAGTATTTTAGAGCTGCAATATCCAATATGATAGCTACACCAATATGTGGTATCATCAAATTTATTGTAGCAGGTACTCAGAAAGTATGTCTCCATGATGTGTTTAATTAAGAATAAAACAGCAAACTAGTACAATAGTAATTGGAGGTCTCATAACATTTTAAGGTAGAATGTAGTTTATCAACAGGTGTTATGTATTTTTTCTCCTTATACATCCTTTATAGAACATATTGAAAATCCACACCATACACAATAAGTATTTGAGTGACTCGAATCCACTGAAAGTTGGATATATTAAAATCTGGGGAATAAACTCTACTTATGTGTCACAAGTCAGTGTTACCTATGACAACAAGCAATTCGTGGAGAAGAATTTCTCGAGTGACTACTTCAAACAGGTATGTCTCAGGGGAATGTTATTATATCATAAGTTAATTTTATTATCCTGCAAAGTTATCATCACCGTTACTATAATTTTTATATTTACTTGTACTTGAAAGGTTATAGATATGTGCAATAGTTATGTCCCTAAAAAGTTGGAAGTGTTAAATCATGTTGTAAAATGCACATGACATGAATGGCCTTCCCAGTGTAGTTCAGGGGTCAGTGATCAATCGTCTGATGAAATCCTTTCCACGGGTTTCCCAAAAGAAACTGTGCTATGTGTTAAGGTTGGTCTCTTAGGCTAGCATAACAAAACTTATTTACATCAGTGGCAGAGCCTCAAACAAAGGCAATAGTGATCCCATCAAACTGTTGTTGGAGTTTTCCCCCCTCTTTCCTGAAATTACTCATATCCCTGGTCAAATATATCTATTTAGGTTGGTGAAAATTGACAGTAAACTGTGGTCACCATCAAAATGAATCTGTCCCCCCTGTGATATGAAATAAAATGTTTTGGTTAACAGAACAGTGACATAAAGAGGAGACTCTACTAGACCCTCTAGTACCGTCTTTGTTAGTTGCCAGAGCCAACTAATCTGAAGACACATTACCAGTAGAATGACCAAGAGGAACCGCAGAGGGTAAAGTAACCCACTAGATCCAACAGAAATATGGATCCAATAACCCATAGGGGGTGACTTAGGAAAATGAAAATGGAAGAGTATAGTTTCTGTTTTCTAAAAGGTATAAAGAATACCCTGCTAGCAGCTGGATTTTGGAAAATGACCCTTGGACTGCTCAGAAAATTCTCTTTCTGTAGGCCCTTCTAGTTCTCTATTTCAAAACATTTTTTCCTGAATGATTGAGTTCAAAACCACCCTTTGCAAGTAAATACTTCTTCCAGTTAAGACTTATAGAGAAAGTCTTTGAACACCTTGTCTTTGGGAGGCTTGGTAGCATATCAGATGCCTATTTGTTTTGTGCTGGTCTCAGCCTATCCATAACCAGGGTTGTGGTTGGACCAGCTCTTGTGGTTCTCTTCATGATTGCAAGGCACCCTTCGGTAATAACCATCAGGAGATTTTAAAAAGATACACCTTTATAAGTTATCAGGCCTAGAAATTACACAGCATACCTGGGACCGCACGGTGAAGTTGGGGGGAGGGGAGGAGAGAAAGAGAGAGAGAGAGAAGAGATCACAAGCACCTAGGGTTCTGCTTTTATTGGGGTCAAGGGTGGGGTGCGTAGGGCTCAGTCTTTATTGGTGAATTTAAAATATAAGAGTGGGAATTTAAAGCACAGGAAGAGTAAACAAGTAACCCAAATGGTCAGTTATTGAAATCGACAAAGATCTCTAAAACAAGGAGCCTCGATGGGCTTGAGGTGGGTGCCTCTTTGAAATAGACACCTCTGGCAATCAAAGCTTAAGTGAGGTACTTGCATTATTATACACACACACACACACACACACACACACATATACATATATATACAATGAAATACATAGAAAAAATACGTCATGACTTTTCCGACAACTGTGTGTGTGTGTGTGTGTGTGTGTGTGTGTGTGTATCAGGGCTTACATTACATTACTATGTGGCTGACATTATACAAGGTATTGGGGATGGTGAAAACATGAAACCAGCCTGCCCTCAGAAAGTTTAAAATCTAGTGGCAGAGCAAAGAGATTTTTATGAACACTAGTTTTAATCAAACTGCAAATACTTGCAAGCAGTGTGGTTCTGACTAAATGAAGTAGAAAGAAACATTTCTAGCACAGGGATTGTGCACACAGCATACCTCTCTATATTTATCTGTCCAGAATCAATATGACCTGAAAAGGAATTTTTACCCTTCTATTTACTCTCTGTGAAAAGAATAAATGCATTATTTTTTGTTAAATGCAAGGTAAAAGTGATGTTTAAGAAGTTCTAAAATTTCAACTTTATCTCTTCTTTTCTGGCAGACACTAACTATTCAATTAACTGACAAGATTATCAGCCTGGAAAAGTTAACTGAGGTCACTTGGATTCACAGTGATCCCATAGTTCCGACTACAATTATGACAACGACGTCGGTACATCCTTCTACATTTACTACTAGGGCTACCACTTCTGAGACTATTACCACTAGGTCTGCTACTACAAGTATTACTACTGCGAGCACTAGTACTCATTTTCCTATCACAACCACTCCGTTCACAACAAGTACTACAGAAGTTACATCAAGTACTACTATTACTGATAGCACTACTCCTCTGCCTACAAGTACTACTACTGTTAGCACTAGTACTCCTTTGCCTATCACAACCACTTGGTTCACAACAAGCACTACAGAAGTTACATCTAGTACTACTATTACTGATAGCACTACTTCTTTCCCTACAAATACTACTACTGCTGGCCCTAGTACTGCCTTTCCTCTCACAACCTCTGTTTTCCCAACAAATACTACAGAAGTTACATCTAATGCTACTATTACTAATATCACTACTCCTTTCCCTACAAATACTACTACTGC
>NW_017731828.1:1346031-1404413 GCF_001890085.2 Hipposideros armiger
TTTCCCAACAAATTCTACAGAAGTTACATCTAGTGCTGCTATTACTAATATCACTACTACTTTCTCTACAAACACTACTACTGCTAGCACTAGCACTGCCTTTTCTATCACAACCACTGTTTACCCAACAAATGCTACAGAAGTTACTTCTAAACATCCTATTACAGATAGCACTACTCCTTTTTCTACAAATACTACTAATGCTAGCACTAGTACTGCCTTTCCTATCACAACCACTCCTTTTCCAACAACTATTACTGATACTAGCACTGGTACTACTGTTCTTATAACCACTACTCTTTCCCCAATAGGTACTAATGCTACTAACACTAATGATACTGTTCCAGTTACAACTCCTTCTATTACAAACAGCCTCTCTACAGGCAGTACAACAACTGGTACCCTTAACTCCACATATACTACCTTTTCTATAACAACTGCTACAGACACACCAGTCTCTACTACCCAGTCTCTATTTCCCCCTACTACCACCAACACCACACAGCTCACTACTCCCCATTCTGCTACTACTGCAACACAGGCCCTAAGCCAAACAACATTAATTTCCACAAATTTTCCTAACCCAGGCACCATCAACACTACTTCCGCAAGCACTGCATCCACTAGCATGGATTCAGTTACTACCAGTACTATGAGGCATACAGGGCATGTAGTAAATATTACTGATACCAATGGTACCAGCAGTGTTCCAGGTGACACGACACATGTTTCTATTCCAAATTCAACAGATTCAGACACACTAACGTCTGCTCTTCCAGCTACAGCCACTCATCATCTAGTAACAAATTCTACAACTAGTTATTTACCTATTATTGCAACTAATACTACCACAGATATTACAAGTATTACCATGTATACTTCAAATACTACCACTAGAATAACCAATAATACCAATACAACAACAACAGATGCTTCTACTACTGCATCTACTCCTATTGCAAATACCACAAGTTCTGCTGTAGTTCCCTGATTACTACTCAAAGCAGGATACTTACTACAGACGTCTCTTAAAAACATTCAAATACAGAAAATCAATAAGCAGGTACATGATCTTATGTTACGTAAGTTATCACAAATATTAGCCCTAGCTTTTATAGATGTGGCTACTCCTGTAGACGTTGAAGATATATCTAGAGATGTATGTATTAATAACTTTGTGGATACTTCTTTTGGAACCAAAATATATACTACTACTTTTAAAATTACAACTCCTAAGCCCCATCGGTTAAGCTTTACATTTTTTATACGTCCTTGCTATAGACTTCACAGATGATTTTGATATAGTAAAGACCGATAGTAAGACCACATTAGGATCTGTGAATGCTATTGCTTTAGATGTAGTCACTGAAATAACCCCGCCTGTCTTGGGTCACAGAACATAATGCCATAACTGAGAGCACTGGTGATACCTGGCACTCCTATAACTGCTGTAGCAATAGTTATTAATATTACAGTACATTATTTAATTGCTAATGCTAAAAACCACACTTTACTTTCCTATGGACTTTTCCAAATGTCATGGCTACCAGTATAGTAATTTGCTATTACACATACTGCAAATATTATTGCTTCTACAGAGATCCTATCTATAGCTATCAAAAATGCTACCATTGTAGGTCTCCTAGACACTTTGACTCCAGGAATTGAAATAATTAAATTAGTAACATTATAGGTTTCCTTTACTATCATAGAAAATAAAAATATGATTATAGATGTTGAAAATATAACTTCTCGAACTTTGCAATCATTACTGCCATAGGCACTACTGACACTCTTTCTACAGATTTGATAAGTACTTCTATGTATAGACTTTAAAAGTACTTCCAGGAAATTACAATTAATCTTATTTATGAGATAATCATAGGCCCTTGCTGTTCGCGCTGATGGCTGGATTCATTTACAAGGCTCTAACTCTTCTACAGACCAGAAATCACCCAGACGGAGATGAGTATGTAAAGACATAGTGGAGGGGAGACAGTGTTAGCCCTGGGGTCAGACTTCATAACCTTACTTGCTTTTCTTTTTTTCTACCAGCTTTTCCCTTATTATTTTACTGTCTAGACCCCCCTTTAGTTGTTAGGACTTTCAGCATGTTTTTGCTCTTTCACATCCAAATTCACCAATATCTTTGGTCTACTACTTTCTGAGATCACCCAGACCCCCATGGATAGATTTACAATCATAACCAAATAGAGGCAGTTGGGTGCTATAGAAGGCTCAACCCTAGGACAGTATTTTCAAAATGGAGTTTGGGAACCCATGGGAGGCCCCCAAACTCTTTCTGGGGTCCACAGGGTCAAATCTATTTTCATAATACTATGTTGTTATTTGCCTTTTTCACTCTCATTCTCTCCTTAGTATGCAGTGGCATTTTCTAGAGACTCTGTGCTATGTGGTGTCACAATAGATGAATATAAAAGCAAATACAAGAATCTGTCTTCTATTAAGCCACTCATTAAACAGATGTATAAAATATAAAATAATGTCTACCTTTTCACTAATTCTTTTGCTTTGGAAAATATAGCTTTTCATAAAAATATATTATTTTTGTTAACGTGTAGTTGATATATTGTTATTTTTAATGAGTGAAAAAATAAAATACAAACTATTTTACAAGTGACTCAACTTTAATTTCTAATGCAGTAAAAATACGAGTCAGTATAACCCACCTAAACCCACAGGACCGTCACTAAATTTGAATGTAAAGGGGTCCTGAAACCAAAGAGTTTGGGGATCACTTCCCCAGTCAAATGTACTATGAACTTTCCCAGCATCTAGGAACTCCAGCATCTGCGGCTTAAGGTTCTGACGGTGCAAGAATGTCTGCCACCCACTGTGAACACATTTGCACAGCCTTCTGACCTACTTCCATGGCCGTACTGTTGTCTGGAGGGCTTGATGATGTTCTGCGTGAGGGACACAGATCATCAGTTAGCTGCGTTTGCCCTTTGGAATCTGCCCACAAGTAGCAACCCTCTGCACCAAGTTGATAGACCTTACACCAGAGTATACATCCCTCTTAACTTGACCTTCCAACTCAAAGCAAAACAAAACTCCTAATTCTAAACTGTATGATGAACTTGGTCATGGACTCCTTCACTCGTATCTTCGCTGAGGGAGCTTCAGGGCATTTATCTTGCTGACGCCACAAACCCTGATATGGTACAAAGTGCTCTGGGTCCTTCTGCCAGCCCCACACCGGGGCAGACTAATTGGACAAAGGTTTCACTGAAAACACTTGGCGTTTGGTAAACTGAAAATTTGTTCAAGCAACCATAGTTCTGTAGTTACTGAAATTCAACTCTTTGTGTATGTCAACCAATGGTAATTTAAGTATTATCATTACCGTACTTCTGAGGAAAAAAAAAAAAAAGAACAACAGCAGCAACAACAAAACAGAAAAAAAGAAAACCTGGACTTAACTTCAGACATTTGAAGAAATTTGAGAATTGAAACTCGAAAGTCTACACACAAGATATGGTCCTGGAACCAGGCAGAAAACCTGGAGAGGGAAGAGGTTGAAGCAAATATCAGTGTGCTGCTTCCGAGCCCTGAGCTCCGCTGGCTCCTGTGTTTCCGTCAGACCCTAATACATACAGGTGACTCCATGGGATCCTCAGAGTACCACCTGCTACCAGGCTGACCCAGAAACTACAGCTTCAGATGCACATTCCCTGCCTTGCCTTGCCTCAGTTTCCTCATCCATAAGATGGAGTAAGCTTCAGAACTGCAACATATGTGGAAATGCACTTTCAGTCTGTGAAAGTCTGTACAAAGGTTTATTATTACTGTTATTATTACATAACTCCTTGAGTGTTCTGATGTGTATTTAAACTTTTTCCTTCTCCTTGGATCTCCTGATAGCAGAGCAGATTCTCCTTACATAACCACGATATAACCAGCCAAAGAAGGAAATGAACATTCATACAATCCTACCATCTCATGCACAGACACCAAGTTTCACCGGTCATCCCAACAATGTTCTTTACAGAAAACGCAAATGACAGCAGCAACAACAAAAGGATTTGAACCACGAGCACATGTTGCATGTTGCATGTAATTGTTTAATTGGATTTTTGTTTGTTCTTTTTAGTCTACTCTGTCACTATTCCTCAGTCCCTCTTTTTCTTTCATGATTTTGACATTTTGAAGATGACAAGCCAGCTATTTGTAGACAATCCCTCATTTTGGATCCAGATTTTGTCAGACCCGCCCATGTTTCTAAAGCTTTCAGGGATGAATGGCATAGCTGGCCTTGAAAGAGCCTGTGTGAAGCACATGCGATGCCCAGGCCTGCAGCGTCATGGCCTGGGTCATGGGAAGGGGCACAGGCAGGGGCCTTTGGGGAGCCAAAGCAGAGGGGAGTTTCTGTGTTTGATGAAGGGAGGGGCCTGGGGATGTGACATGAGGAGACAGTAATCAGACTCCAGCCTGCAGGGTGGCAAGGAGCCAAGAGATGGCCCCCTGCCCCAACAAGAGGGCAGCCAGGGAGAGGCACCTCACGGTGGCGGTGCCAGAGCCCGAGAGGGCTGCTGGTGCAGCCCTGGCGCCTGCAGGGGTTTTGTCCTGGGGTTCCACTTTGCCTCCGGAGGACTCCAAGCAGGGCCCCCGAGGGGTAGGGATGATTTCTGGAATCCAGCCTGTTGTGTTTTCCACTGCCTCCTGCAGGAGAAGGAACACAATTGCAGAAAGCTAGAAGCCTCTCCATCTTGTTTCTGTTCCTCAGACCTTAGTTGGTTGTCCCCAGTCCTTGTGGCCTCACAGGCTAACTGGGAGACCCCAATCACTGCCCCCCAGCCCAGAGCTGCATCAGTCCAACTTTCTGTTTCCCCAACCTCCCCTTCCCTGGCCCAGCGTTCCTCTCATTCTTCTCTGTTCCTGGCTTCACCTAACACCATCTCACACCCCTCCTCCCTGACCCTGAGAGGCTGGTGTCTCCTGGGACACTAACTTCAATGGTCTTTATTATCACCATCTGCTGGGCCTCCTTGCAAGCTCTCTCAGCCTTCTTAATGCTCTCTGGTGTCCACTCGACGTTGTTCATGGCCATCATGCCCTCCATGGAACTGCCGTGGGTGGGGGAAGGGGGCAACAGACAGTAGTTTAGGGTCGACTGAAACCTTTGACAAAACATGTATAAAATATCCTCACTTTTGTTGGCGTCAGTTCCATGTTGCCATAAACCAATAAGGAATGTCTTGCAATGGAGTGAGATAATCATGAGTTTGGCAGGAGGAGAAATATGAGAACTCAAAGATGAGAATGTTGAAAGTGAAAAAGAGAATCTTCTGACTCTTTAAAGGAGTGGTTTTTAACGTGGGGGCCGTAAAGTCCCAGGAAGTTGAGAGAGTGACTGCAGGGAACCTGTAAATGCTTTGAAATTGTATGTGGAATGTGTGTCTGCACAGGGGTGCATTTTTCTTGGAAAGGAGTTTCAGAACTTTCATCAGAGTCTCAGAGAGGACCCTCACCCCCAAATAATGCAGGGTCACTACTTGAAAGTAAACACAGTTTTTGACTGGGTCGGACAGTGCAAGAGAAAAAGGCAGACAAAGAATTTGTCCAAAAGTGACCTAATTTCTAGAGGTCACACTTGAGGGTCTCATCGTCCAAGGCTGACTCACTCTGATGCCTCCTCCCCCAGCTCATGGGCCACATAGAGGATGTCAGGGTACCCCATGCAGCTGGAGATGTTGTTTCGGGGATAGTAGAAGAGGAAGACGAGGCACATCTCATTAATGGTGCTGGGACCTCCCTGGAGAAGAAGAGAGAGACAAATGGGGAGACAAAGATACAAAGGCATGCAGAGCGGGGGACAGGGCAGGCAGAAACTGTTTAGGGTGGTCATTCTACCCATGATGCTGTTCTCCTTTCCCTGTGGCCTAGAGCCAGCTCACTGATGGTTACTTACTACTCCTTACTACACCTCTTTCTTCCTCCTCTATTTCCAATTGGTGGACAAGTATTGATATTGTTTCTAAAGAAATCATCCCACACGTATTCCCTGTCCTCGACATTTTCACTGCTATTGTTCTGGTTTGAGAAGGTGCAACAAGATACTGAGTTTACTGAAAAAAGCCACTCCCTCTTGAGCTTCTCCAGGATTCCCCATGTCTACATGTCTAAAGCAGGACACAGATCTGTCACATATTCTCTTCACTGTAATAGGACCTAATGGCTTTCCCCTGTGAATTCCCCTAGTGCATTATCCCCATTCTTCTTTTATGGTATATGTCACTTTCTACCTTGTATTATAATCATGTGCATGTTTGTATTTTCTTCCTCAATAGCAAGGAACCCTGTTGAATCCTGCAAGCATGGAACCATTCCAGACACACAAAATGGGTGGTGTTCCTTGTGACCATAATAACAATAGTTACCTATAATTGAGCAACTACTACAGGTCAGGCAATGATTTAGATTTGCACATGTAGTCATCAACTCTCACAACAATCTTATGCTAGAGATAGTGTCATTAATTGTTTTATGAATTAGGAAACTACGACACAAAGAGATTGAATAACTTGCCTAAGGCTAGAAAGCTACCAATGACTGTGTTGGCATTGAAACCCAAGCAGTGAGGCTCAGAGTCCATGCTCCTAGTCGCAATAACATGCTATGTTTTTATGGTCTTAGCAGGTCATTGACAGAGAAAGGGGGGAATCCTGTACCCATCTTATCATCGCTGGGGTGTGAGAACATAGCCCATGTGCATGGGTAACACCATTGGAGAAAGGAGGGTGCTTCAGCTGGAATAATTGGAGTCAAGGCCAGGGATGGGGCTCTATTCTGAGGCTATTGCCATGGTGGTCGAGGTGAGGAGAGAGGTACTTACAAAAGTCAAGGAGTCGCGGTCTAGTGTCTCGTAGTGACACTCTACCAGCAGTTCATCCCCCTATTCAGAGTGAAACACAAAGGCTGAAAATAAGACACAGAGGGACTGGACCAATCTGAGAGCGCTCCTGGCTAACAGGAAAGAGCTCTGAGCCTGTCAAGCCCCCAACTCCAGCCATGCCTCCCCCCAGGCTCCCACCGGCTTGATCTCCACTCGATGGGGTAAATCTCGAGTCTCCTGCAGATTGAAATCATAGGCATCATCTTTACAGATGGTTCGGAGTTGTGTTCCATTTCTAGAGGGAGAGAAGGGGAGGGGACAGGAATAAAAAGAGGATGAGGTGGGTAGGGGTTCTATCAATAAGATAGCCATGTGTGGAGTCACACTGTGGGTACAGATTGTCCATGAAACAAGAAAGCTCCCCCTTCCACCGTCTTCCTTCTGTCATCTCTACTCTGTGGACGTTCCAGCTCCTCCTTACTCCCAACCAAGTATAACCTTATGCTGCAGAATAGAGAACTACTTCTAAGATTGATTCCCACGTGCACAAGGGAAAGCTTCAAAGCCATGTCTCCTTTCCTTACCTGTACTGCACAGTTCGCAGAGCCCGCCCAGCCAGGTGAGTGTGGAGCAGGTAGCCATATATCTGTAGATCGGGAATGGGGGCCCCATTCATCTGTGACAGGGGAGGAGCATCCTGTTTGTGAAGACTCTCATCTTGCCCGCTCCTTGGTTTTCCTCCCTTAATATTTGACCCTTCCTCTTATGACGAACACAAACCCCGTTAGCTCTTGCTGAACCCTCCTGGCCCCGTTCCTGCCCCACTCCCCTTGACCCCAAAGCCCTGATTCCTTCCCTCCCTTTCATGATCCCGAACCCCAAGCTGCCATCATGGTCCAAGCCTGTGGCTCAGGCTGCGTGCGCTTGTGGATCAGACCAGCTCTGGGACCCTCAGGCAGGGTGTGCCTCCCCAGCTTCACCTCTTCAAACTTCTCCGTCTTACACAGCCCGTAGGACATGAAGGACTCGGCCCCCGGCGGGATGAAATGAATGGGGAACGTGAAGAAGCCCAGCTGCAGGACCCCCATGTCGTATTTGCGGAGCTGTGCGGTGTAGTACACGCGGATCCCCGAGGAGTCATACACACCTGGTGCAGAAAGGTGGGAGAGCAGGTCACATGGTGGGGAAGAGGCCGGGGAAACGGGCAGCATGTGAGCAAAAGCAGTCGGCATGCATCTCGCGGCACCTTCCCAGGACGCCAATGCCCTAGGTGCTCACCAGCAAGGTTGTGAAAATTACTGTAATGAATCTCCAGGCGGATCCACTGGGGGTCCAGGGGCATCCCAATAGAGATGCCCACATCATCTGGAAACTGGTAACTCTGTTGGACGGAGGGGGATTTGGCAAGAAGAAGAGCTGGGAACTGGGTACAGAGACTCAACCCGCTCCCGGCCTTCCAGCAGTCCAGCAGTCCCGGTTCCCAACAACATGCACCCCCTTAGACATCACAGGACTCACTGTGCCGCCGACAGCCCAGCCCACGATGATCTGTGAGCAGAGGGAGAAGGCGGGGTCAGCCCCGTAGCAGTCGCCGATGCCCGTGGGGAGAACGCTGGTGTTGCCACAGGCGTACAAGATGATGTGATGCACCATGGTCTCGTTGTGGTTGATCAACTTGGGCTCAAACTGGGTGGGGGGAGGCGGGCAGAGCACGGTCAAGATCTGTGTCAAGACCTGGTCCCCCGTTTTCATTCCCAAACAAAACCATTCCCATTCCTCACTTCTCTGTTTCTTTTCCATTTTCTCCATTTTTCTTCCCCAACCTATCATTTCCCCCCACTCTGTCTGACTCCTCTCTCAGGCACCCCCCCCCCATCACCCTTTTAAACCCCTTCCCTCAGATCACACACACTAAATCCCGAGCCTTCTGCCTCTCCCTTCATAACCTCATCAGTCCATGACATCTGAGCATGTAACCACTCTTTGTTGGATTCTCTCTCTAAAGAAAAAAATGGCTGCCACACATTTGCCACCTACTGTAAGATCATAATTTTATTTATGTTATCAAAGTTGAAATCACTCCAATGTGCAATCAGGCGACCAAGTTTGAGTTCCCTCTAGCCAGACTTCCCTGACCGGATAGTCCTTGGCCACATCTGTCACAGCCTACACCTCCTTCCGAGCTAAGAGCACAGTTCTGGGGCCAGGGTGGGTCTTCTCCTGTGTTCTCTGCAAAACTTATTAATTCCTGACCTTCACCAAAATCTCAGCTGCATTGTGAGGCTCAAATAAAACAGGGCTGACAGCAATAGCTCTGGGCTCCAGAAATTGTGAAACTACCACCTCTGCCAAACCTGGCCTGACCCCCATGTTGGCCCTGTTCCTTCCCTCCAGTGGTCTGATTGACACCATTTCCTCAGAGCCCACCATGCCCGCTGCGCTGCCCAAGCACCTTAGCAAACGTCCCCGCCTGGTTCACTGTACCTTGTAGATGTGATGCTTCTTGCTAACGATGGGGAGAGGGAGGAAGGTGCAGGCGTACGTGGTGTCATCCTCTGGAATGAGGAACTGGAGAAGGACACACAGAGGCCACACTGGGATGGCAGTGATGCTCCCAGAGAGGCCAGGGAAGGGACAGGAAGGGGACCGATGCTCATGTGAAGGCCAGGTTGGCCATCCTCAGGGGACTGAAGGAAGTCAGAGAAACCTCAGTCCAAGGAATGTACTGAATATCAGGTGCAACAGGGGGGTCTGGACTGAGTGGGAAGACGGTAAAGGAAGGGGTCTTACATCAGTGATCTCCAAGTCATGGATGATGGTGTCCTCAGGGACATCGAGGTCATCTGGGTGGACTATTTGTAGCAGGAAGATGGACTTGACAAAAGTCCGCTCCCGATCCAGCCTCGGTGTGTCATCCAGGCCATAGGCAGCCTGCACCCTCATGGTGTCGCTCTGGGGGTGTCATGGGCATTGAGGTGCCACTGCCCATGGGCAGCACTTCACACACACCCACACACCCAGGGACCCACACAACCACGTGCCCACGTCTCCACAGTGGAATGGGAAGCACTGCAGATGGGGGTCGGGGGAGGCAGAACTGGGTGGGTTCTAGCTCTGCCTCAGAGGCTGACTTGCTGGAAACGTTGAGCAAGTCCCACCCCCTCGTATCTACCCTCTCTGTGCCTGTGTCCACATGGTAAATGACACTCTAAAGTTCAGTGAAATCGGGCAAAGTTCTTTGGGAGGGGAGCACTGGAGAGGGTGAGGTGGGTGTTGAGTCAATGAGAAGCCCCCCTGTAGAGGGCTTGTGGATTTCAAGGGGGCACTGTTGGGGCAGTACTGGGAAGCCCCCCAGAAGTCCTAGGAACTGTGACTGGTTGCCTGAGATGCATGGTCACTCCAGTGTGGGGGTGACTGCATCTCCCTGGAAGGAAAGGCTACTTCTGGTCGAATGCTTTTTCTCTCCCCCATCCCACAATTTACCCTAATGTCTAGGTCATGAGGGTCACAGGAGCGGAAGGGCCTGGAAAAGCGCATGGTGGTATAGACAGAGTCTTCCGTTAGCTCCAGCAGCTCAGCATCCTGACTTCCGTCCTCCTCCAGGGTGTCTTCATCCACCAGGTGCTGATCCTGGGGTCCAGTGAAGGTCAAGGCGTAAGTACCAGGAGCCCCAAGTGGTCATGACTTAGGAGCAACCGGTGTTCCTTTCGCTCCCCCCCAAGGGATTAGACTAGGGTAGCAGAACCCAGGATTTCTTGATGATATGGTTGGCTCCTACGACAGAGTATGGCATCAAGGGTGGATGCTCGAGACAGCAGGACGGACAGTGTCTGGTGGAGTCGCACCACCTGACCTTGGTTTACTTCTCCCGTTTCAAATCTCATCTCCATACATCCTAATTTTCCTGTATCCCTAACCCTTGGAAACTCACAGAGCCTCTGAACTCTCTGTGCTATTCATCCAGCCATGTGGCTCTACCATGGACACTTCCCCATATAAATGCAGTTCAGATGGATGAGATCAGGAGGTGGGTGAGCCTCTTTGTCATCTCTGAAGTAGGGTGATACTCATTCACGTCACAGCCATGCTGTGAGGTTTAACATGCAAAGAATTTGGAACAATGCCTGGTTAATCAAAAGTACATAACCACCTTAAGCTATTATCAATGCTTTTGGCGCTGTTGTGATTAGACCGTTTTCTGTTGCAGTCTACCTGACTGAGCTTCAAGGAAATTGAGTATGAGGACTATGTCTCAAACAGCTGTGACCTGCATTGAGTAAGCTATTAGCAAGTACATGGTGCAGGGAGACCACGCTCAGTTAGTGGGTGCCCCACTTAGCACCGTAGGGACGTCCAGTCTGAAGGACCTCGACTGAAACTCTCCAATGGGCCAACTCTGAAAGGAGAGGTGAGCAGCCAGCAGGTGTTCTGGGCATGTGCCTGGATATGTTTGGGAAAACGTGGATCCTTCCTAGACTCAGAGCCATCCTGAACCCCAGCAAGAGACCCTCATCCTTGGAAGAAAGTCCCCCTCAGACTTACCGAGAAATAGACATTGCCGTCAGGCAAGACTCCTCCAACAACCAGATCGCTTTGCACGCTGGTGGAGCGATTCCTGATCCCTAAGCCCACCCAGCCAGCTGTCCGGACCTGGAGCTCGAAAGTGATGATCTCAGCTTTAAGGTCAAAGTCCCAGCGCAGGAAAATGACATTGGAAGGATCTAGGAACCTGGAGTAACGCAGGCGAGAGGTGGCGCGGGGGCGGTTGCCTTGGGACGGGGCTGCCAGGGCCGTAAGTAGGAGAAGTCCAAGGAGAAGGGCCCAGGCCATGGTTCCCTGGGTCTGGGACATCTCTCCTGCAGGTGAATGCTCAAGATGTATGGACTTATATGTGCCTCTCCCTGTGCCAGGCTCCGTGCCATGGGGGAGGGACAGACTGGGGCTCCTCTGATCTGATTATCCCCTGGGTTCAGAGTGGTGCAGGTTACATAACCCTGGAGGTATGAGGTGTCCAGAGAGGGTGCAGAGCAGATCATGCTCGCCCTGGAGTGGGCACCTGGCATGAACTCCTCAGGAGTAAATCCATCACTCTTCCGCCCCAACCCCATGCCAGGGTCCTGCCAATAGGGACCCCACAGAATCAAGGAGGATTAGTTCCTCCCTCTCTTCCCCTCCCCTCCCCTCCCCTCCCCCTGCCTCTCACCTCTCTTCTCCCTCCTGCCCTCCCTTCTCTCTCCGGCTCTCCCCTCTGCCCCCCCTCAGTGGCTGTATCCTTGGGTGCTCTGCCCCCTGGCACGTGTCCCCCACCCCACTTTTTATGGGAACTTTCTATTTTGTGTCTCTGTAGAACTGGGGCACTAGCAGGAACTGTGGTGGGACCACATGTGAGCCTGCCTTTCAGCCTCCCAGCCCAGCAGAAAGGGGAGAAGTTGTGGGGAGGGGGAGACGGGATGACTGTGATTTCCATCTCCTGGAGGAGTCTCTGCTACTAATCCCGGAAAGGACAGGTAGAGGTGAAGGAGCCATAATCAGCTTCCAGATGGGCAAGTCTGGGAAGCTCTGAGTTTCTGCATATTCCCGGGGAGGAGCAAGGAGAAGGAGGGGAGGCGAAGAAGACGGAGAGAACGGGGAGTACACGTGAACTTGACTTTGGGAGGCTTTGTGCTTTATCCTTCCTCCCAATAATTGCTCTTCAGAGAAGTCCACTTTAGGGACTTCCACTGGAGGCTTGGCCCCACACCCCCGCAGTTCAGCACTCTGGTATCGTGCAAATAATAAAAGGGAAGAAGGAATGTTAGAATATTAGAACACAAGAGTAAAAAGGGATTTTAGAGCCATCTAATTTTCCTAAAGTTCCCATCCACTTAATTTTTACATGAGGAAACAAACACCCAGGGGCAACATGAGCAGTGCCTGATCACCATCCATCAGAGGCAGAGCTGACACGGGACACAGGACCCACCTCCAAGCCAGCACTCTCTCCATCACTCCCTTGGGTCACACCCACCCACAGGGCACCAGCTCCCGCCATGCATTTCTGCCATGGCTTGTCCTGGACAAGTTGGAGTCATTGCTGACAGCTTCTTAGGGAGGAGACCAAAGCCTCAGCCTAACCCCAGAGTTCTGTCCTCCCAGGGTTGGATACAGCTGGCCTGGAGCCAGAAATCTCATCTTTGATAGCCACCCCCTCCCTGCCCCGGGGTCCTTCCTCCTTTAGACAATGGAGAGGCTCAGAAAAGCTAACAAGGCATGCGGAGAGAGCCTCCCCCCTCCCACCCCTCCCACCCCCGGCACAGAAACTGGACTGCACATCTCCACTCGGGAATTCGGCTCCAACCGGGATGGACGGGAGCTGGAGCCTCTGTTTACGCCTCCATCCGGGGCACGCGTATCACCTACTGAGTTCTTCCAGCTGGTAAGCACCCAGCTAAGGTTGTTTGCAGCTGCTGTGAGCACCACCTGAGTAGAAATTGGGGTGCGGTGGGGGAGAAAACACATTTCCCAAGAGGACAAGCGTAATGGCAAACTCTGGGCATGGGGGAGGCAGGAACTTTGGCAGCCACGTGGAAGGGAGAGACTCACCTTGGCCCAGACAGGAGCCTGGCCAAGACCAGAGGAGGAGATAACAGAAGTGTCACAGACACTCCGATCCCAATCTCATCTGGGGATTAAGGCTAAGGGACAGGGTGTCAGGGAGACAGCCAGCCCTGAAAACTGAGATGGGCCCAGGATCCCTTATCCTTCAATCTGTTCAGCAGGCCGAGCCTGGCCTCACGGAGAGGCAGGGTCACGGGGAAGAGCTGGGGACCGCGACTGCAGCTCAGGGCACCTGCTCCTCAGTCGGTCTGGCTTCCCCTGGGGCCTTTCGCTCCCTTTCTTCCTTCTTCCCCAGTACAGTCTTCTCCTCTCTCCCAGCCCCGGCCCTTCTACCATGTAACCCCCAGAGTGGCTCTCTCCCCAGCAAAGCTCAGAATTAAATGCACATGGCTTGCTGGCGGGGGGACACACCTCACTTGGCGTGTACGTTTTTCTGGTATTCAAGATGCACGGTTGTGGCAGTGCTTCCCAAAGCCGCATCCCTCTCCCTCTCTGAAGTGCTGAGGTTGGGAATAATAAGCAAGGGAGCAAAAGGCAGGAGTGACTCAGCATGTGTCACTTAGAAGGTAATGCAATTGACATTTTGTGCACCGTTAGATCATGCAATTCTGAAACAGCATGATACAGAAAATAATGAAGTCACTTTATGCACAAAATTGTACATAATGAAAATATCTCTTTTAAAAAATCAAGAAACACATAATTTCAAAGTTAGCAAGGCACGTAAATTATAAACTGTATGATGCTGCCACCAAATGGCATCAGTGAGTGTTATGTATCAGAATCACGGGAACGATATTGTTGTATGTATTAAAACTTCAGATTTTTAAAAAAAATGGTGAATCTGGGAGACACAAACCCCCAGGATGCCAGGCCACTGCTGGGCCCTGATGTGGGGACTCTCTTGGGACATGTGTCTGCAGTCCTGCCCTGCTCCAATTCCATGCTTCATTTGTCGAGTGTCTGTGATGGGCAGACACCCCGTGGAACCCCGGCTCAGATATCATGCAGTTTCAGGTCCCGAAATAGGAAAGCTCAATTGCTAAGCCTCCCGTGTCTCCACTAAGTCCCCCATGCCGCCTGTAAAATGCTGAGGTTGGAGAGGCGGTTGATATGGGCCTTATTGTAAACCTAATTTCCCGAATCACTGGTTTCCAACCGTTCTGAAAAACAAGGCCTCTTAATGTTAAAACGTTTTGAGAACTTGTGATTTTAATCTCAGTTGATTACTAAGTGATAGGCGATTAGAGAAAGACAAGAACTATTCTATCATTTGAACTGAATTTGAAATTTGCCATTAATAACAGAAGTCCACTTTACCGAGTGCTTCGTCTGTGCCAACCTTTCTTCTAAGAATCTTTCATGTATTAATCCATTTATTTCTATGAAATATGTTTCATTATTATACCCATCTTACAGATAAAGAAACTGTGGCCCAAGTTCACACCATTAGGTAATGGCAGCTCTATGAATTGTTGGGAAAAAAATAACTGAAAACAAAATCTTCTCCCAACTCAGAAAATCTCTCCACAAAAGTGGAAGACAAGGAAAGCAGTTTTTTCATTTTTTTCTCTTAGAGATCTATCTTTATCAACGTATAGTTTCCCCATTCTTTGTTACCATTGCATAGTGTCATATGGCACAAGTGTCACATAATCAATCCACCATTTCCTTTTTAATAAGAAAACCCATTTCCTTATTAATTAGTTCCAACCAATTACTATTACAAATAATACTCTAATGAATAGCCTTCTTTATATGTCATTTTCCACCAATATAATTATATGTATAAGGAACATTCCCAGATATGGGACTACTGGGTCATACAGTAGATGTATTTTTAATTTTGACATTTACAGCACGTGCCTCCTTAGGGATCCTGGCAATCGACTCTTCCAGCCAGCAGTGCACCAGAGCTGGCCTCCTACGGCCTCACACCCCAGCACAGTGTGTTATCAACTTGATCAGGTCATATACTTAAAAGCAATTAATATTTCCGTTTCTGTGAACATTTCGCTTATAGTTTTGCCCATTTATCTATTGTTGGTCCTTTTCTTATCAACTTAGAGGCATTCTTTACATGTTTGGGAGAGTAGCCCTCTGTCTATGATGTAAGATACAAATACTTTTTCTCAGTCTGTCTTTTGCTTTGCTTGTGGTGCTTTTTCTTCATAGAAATTCTTAAAAATATATAGAGAGAAGGATTTGTCAATATTTTATGACTTCTGGATTTTGAATCATGTGTACCTAGTTAAAGATTTCCCCATTGCAAAGTGATAAATCATTTTTATTTTTTTCTATGCCTTATTATGTGAGGTAGGGAACCACCTTAGTTTTGTTTCAGATGACTACCTACTTGCCAAATACTATTTATTAAATAGTCCATATTTTTTTTCTGTCATTGTTTTTGGATGCTACCTATAACATATACTAAACTCATTCATGTGTATGGGACAATTTATGTACTTTTTACTCTGTATCACTAGCTATTCATGCAACAGTCCCACACTTTAAATTATAGAGGCTTTATAATATGTTACAGATGCTCATCAACTTACCATGGGGTTACATCCCGATAAACCCATTATAAATTGAAAATATGGTAAGTCAAAATGTATTTAATGTACCTAACCTACAGAGCAGCACAGCTTAGCCTAATCTACCTCTTTAGTTTCACAGCTACACAGGTTGAGGGGCAAAAGCAGTTTTATTACCGAGTAAGCATCTAATCAGGATGGTGTACATCGCAGTCATTCTGTTAAGTGACTGCCGAGACAGGAAGAAATGTCTGCCTTTTATATTGGCCAGCAGACACAACCATTACACACATGTTCTCAAGATGAGCAATAACTGGTCCCCAAATGACAGGGCCTGACAGGGCCCTTTGTTAATCCAAGTTCATCCTAGAGTCACTGGGTAATTGGGGTGTCCCTCTGTGTTTGCTAACTGGCTTTAGCCAAGGGCACAATAAACTTGACATATCTTGGTGACAGGGAGTCATTCTGCAACTTGGTGTGAGACATCCATTCTAAGTCAAGTTCGGCTCATGTTCCTTGATGTGTATAGTTCAAAGAGATGATGACAGGTCCTTCAGAAAGACATTCCTGGGTCTTAACTCTGGCAGTAAGTTGCTTAGCTTTCAAAACAGCATATACACTTCATAGAGACAGAAAAAGAACAAGTTTTCTAAAGTAAGTGCTCTATGAAAAGGAATTAAGCCTCTTATGTTGTATTTGTATTTCCCTTATAGATGAACGTCTGCTGTCTACTGCCCAATGTGGCCTTCCAGCAGCCTCTGCCCCTTTGTAAAGCATAGGAGGACAGAGGTCTTTGTTCAATCTACTAGTGTCCCCCTTGGTTACACCGAGATATTTTAATCCTTTGGGAAGATCGGAGACACAATTCAGAACCAATGTCTTAGGAATCCCTGGGACACAGCTGAGACGGTGCAGGGCCACGTACCTTCACTAAGGCACTCAGTGAACCCCTGGAGGTGCTCGTATGTGTGTGTGTGAGTGGGTGTTGGTGCACAGGAAACAGGAAACGCTCACCGGTTTGATGTTTGAGCATCAGTGAGAAGATGAGACAGGATATTAAGTTTCCTGGAAAAGCCACTCCCTTGTGAGTTTCAGGCCCAGAGAGCATCAGTCACTAACTGCCGCCTTACAGTCCAGCATCCTGCTCTCTTGCCTGGCTGGCCCGTGTCCCAAGGCCCTCTGTCCCAGTGCCCTGCTGGAGAGGGCCTGTGGGACCAGGGAATGGTACCACTTCCCATTCTGTGGGGCTGGGTGCTCCTGGCTGCCGTGAGTACAGGTGAGATGCCAGGCAGAGAAAGCCGCTCTGTGGGTTGAGGGAGGGATGGAGGGGCTGGGTCACTGAGGCACCAGGAGGCACAGAAAGTTTTGCTCCCCGATCCCAGCCTTGCCACGATCCTCCCAAGCATTGCCCCTCACCCTGAGAAGGTATCCTTTCTGTCCCCAGCCATCTCTTATCGGCACTGCTCACGGGACCCCTCTTAAAAATTTGGCTGCACTAGTTACTTCTGGGGGTGACCCCCCCCCCCAGTACCTTCAGCCTGGCCTGCCTGTGTATTTCAGATGCCACTGCAAGCTTTGTGGAGCAAAGACCCCGATGGGCCCTGGTCCGTCGTGGACAGGCCAAAACCCTGCGCTGCTTCCTGAAGGATTCCCAGTATCCCTGGATGAGCTGGTACCAACAGGATCTCCAGGGGCAACTCGAGATGCTGGCCGCTCTGCCGAGTTCTGGGGACAAGGAGGTCATATCCCGTCCTGGAGCAGATTATCAGGCCACACGGGTCGATGACACGGAGCTGAGGCTGCATGTGGCCAATGTGACCCAGGGCAGAACCCTGTACTGCACCTGCAGCAAAGACACAGTGAGAAACCCTCCCCGGGTGGATGAATAAAAACTACCCCTGGTTCCCACCCACAGACCCAAGCTCCTCCTCCTCTGCCCTGACAGCCCCTGAAGCCTGCTTCCTGCCGGTCCCAGATCCTCCCTTCTGGCCACTCTACTGCATGTAGACCCTGCCTGCGGCTTCCTGTTGCCCTCAGTGAAACAGGCGGCCTGCAGAGCACAGCGATGAACCCCAGACTCTGGAGGACTCGGGAGCAGACCTTGGCTGTACCACCCATGAGCTGTGGGGAATTCATTTCCCTAATACTTAGTTTCTGTGTCTGTAAAGTACAGACAGTAACTCTACCCAGCTCAGAGGATTAAACATCAGAGTTAAGGTGAAGCCTTTAGTAGAAGACAGGGGTATCCAGGAAGCACTTCACAGCATTAGTTGTTGTCTCCACGGTCAGCATACAGAAAAAGTAGATCGCAATTAAATACCAATCTCAACGCCCAGAGGGGTGCAGGAAAGGCACCTGGAGAAATTCTGGGAGCTCAGAAAGGGGGCGAATGAATATCTCAATGTGTGGGGCCCCACTCCCACCCCTGGAATACGAACACCCATTTTTGCAATTAGATCCCCATTCTCAGTGCTCACCACCCCCTCAGCTTGTCACACCGCAGTCTCAGGTGGATCTTTTTAAAAGTAAGATCCTCAGAGAGGGCCTGGCCTAGAAAGGACCAGGGTCTGGAATCCACAGTGGAGGGCTTACCAAACACCTAAAAAGCCTGCACCTGAGTAAGGGGAGGGCCGGGCAAGGAGGTCCAATCCCTGCAAAGATCCAGGAACCACCTGCTGAGAGGTGCATTGTGGGAGAGAGGTGCGGAGGTGGGAGCCGCTGGGGTTGCGTCTAGCTCCCAGCTTCTCTGCGTCAGAGCTTCTCCGTCTCGGAGTTTCTTGGAGGAATTTGGTCTACCAAGTGAGCAGGTAATGGGGTGCAGGGTGGGAGTGAGTGAGGAGAGGGCATTTGAAAGGTTCCTCAGCCTCTAATGGTGGTGTGGGTGGCTGTGGTGCCGAGGGGCTGGCGAGCGCTCTTTCGTCGGCCCTTGTGGAGAGGGAGGTGGTTTTTTTCCACCAGGGGGTGCCATCTGCCCACAGCTCTCCATGATCTGTACAGACTGAGGGCCTGTTATCAGTCACAGGTGTTGGTCGTCTCTCAGCTTCCTCAGGTGTTGTGGTGAACACCTGGCCAGCTTTAGAGGCAAAGGCAGTGTGGGGAGCGGATCTAAGACCCTGGCCCAGAGCCCTGGGGACATTTTGATACCTGTGTTCTCTCCCTCCTCCAGGAAGGGCCCACCTCTGTTGGAGAACACCGTCACTGGGAGACGGCCGGGATGGGAGGGCGCAGACAACCTGACCATCTGCTCTTAAAGGTAAGCTGAAGCCCTCTGCTGGCAGCTCTTGAAGCAATTTACAGCCAAGCTTCTGGCTGCAGTGGTGGAAGGCACCGTTGCTCTGATGGGTTCCCTTTTACCTCGGCCCCTGAGAGCTCCCTGGAGACTTCCCAGATGCGGCTCTCCTCGCTTGTGCCATGAACGGTGCCTTGGTACCATTGTCTAGGCCCTTGGTTCCGTGGTGATTAAACCAGCCCTCCTAGACTGGCGGATGCTAGAGGTTCCAACAGTGCTTTGTGGTTGTCGTCGTTATTGTTGGTTTTTTGTTGTTGTTGTTACTGATATGTTAATCCATTGTTTCTAGTTTGGTTTGGTTTTGTGATCCAATCTGAGAATGTTGTGCTTATTTTTTTTTTCGATTACAGTTGGCATTCAGTATTATATTAACAAACAATGCTTTGATTGAATGGATTGTGTTATCCCCTCGTTATTCAGATAGGAAATATTCGTCTATGTGATATGAGTCTGCTGCTGTCTTCAGGCCAATAAGAGTTGGTTTGCTCGTGTCATTACAAAGTATATTCAACTTTGTTTTCTCATTCAGTACTTTGAAATACCTGGGATTCGACAGGACTGGATGGAAATAGAATTATGCTAATTAAATGTCATTTGGAGGGAAAAGTAATATGTTTTCTGATTGTATAAATCTGATTCTGCTCCATACTTGTCTCCGTAGTTTGAATCAGTCTTCAGATTGTGGAATTCTGGGACCGGCAGGAACCTAAGATAGCTGTCTGTTCATTCTCCTTTGTCCCAGACATCCGCTCAATTAATCAATAAATGTATATAGAATGTCGGTGCAGTTTTCAGTGTTTTACTAGATATAGTGTGACTTTGAAGAACTATAAGGCATCATGTTTCTTCCCCTTTACTTCCTCCAAATTTTACCCCTCTTTCCTTCCTTAATCTTTCATTTAGAAGGTCCTCAGAGGGCACAAAGCAAGAGTTCAAAATTTTACTTGCAGTTTTGAGAGGCAGAGAAAGGAGGATGAACATCTTTCTAATAATTCAGGTTCCTGAGTACTGAGCAGAAACACAGCCTGTATTAATGGGCCCATACGCCATCATTTCAGCGTTTCTGAGCAGGAGAGCAACGGGGGGTCTAATTGAAGGTAGGGGCTTAGATACAGGTGGGCCCGGGAAGAGGGGAGTTGATAATGGGATAATAATTGTTAGGGCTTCAGGATGGACTCAGGTCTCTTGATCTTAAGTACACAGCCATAGTGACTTGGTGGGGGCTTCTCACGTATAAACTGGGATACACTAATGAAGTTTTGGGATCCTAGGTTTTCAGCCTTGTGAATGGTGATTGTAGGAGGTATGTTCCACAAGCAATTGCACTGGACAGCCTTTCTTCAACCCACACTTATGACCTCAATGAGATTTCTCCATGAACAGTCCACTGGGGTGAAAAGACGTCAGCTCATTTATGCATGGCTGTGTTTAATACATTGGCTGTGAAGTCCTTTCTCATTCTTGCAACTTTTTTTTTTAATGGCTTCATAAACAAAGGGAACAATGGGACCAAATGGAACATATGCAGGGACTTATTGCAAGTCCCACCTGGTTGCCACCACTGCTGCAGACCCGATTCTCCATTGTCAGTGACCAACCTCAGCCCTGATATAGCACTGATCTAGTACTGTACCCCAGGTAGCCCACCAGCCAGGTGGTCGTAGGTGGGCCCCTTCTTCCATGGTAGAGGGAGTAGGTCTTTGTCCTTACTGAAAGTGACATGTTCTAGATTTGGATTTTCTTTTCCCTGCCATCATCACTCCCAGCCCCACCACCCTTAAACTAGTTGAATGACTTATGTATTCCACAGAAGAGGAATGTATTTTCCAACCAAGGAAGTCACCTTATGGTGATAGTGTCAGAAAACAAGCTGATGCCCATGAAATTCAGTGCCCTGAACATATGCTTCGTCTCCTAGAATCATCTGGCCTTTGAGGACACCAGTGTGACCTCTTGAAATCTTAGCACCATTTCAAGCTGCAGAACATCTCCAGAGGCTGAGAGACTCACCTGCAAACATCATGTTTCTCCCAGAGCTAAAATTTCCGTTAATAACATACATGAAAGTGAAGCTCTCACAATAGCACTTAATAATCCACACACAAAACATTGTTCTTCTACGTTGTAAGCTAGGCTTTATTGATTTAGGGGTTTCAGAGCCCCAAAGAGGACAGGATTTACTGCTGGAACTTCTTATTTATAAGCCCCAGTGAACTCTAGTATTAACCTCTCATGGCTCAAGTCCCTCCCCAAAATGCTGCAAAAGGAATGGCCAGAACCTGTGCCTGGTGTTGAGAGTTGTACGGGCAAGGAGAATCTTAAATGCTGTCTCACCACAATCTCCCCGTCCTTAAACCTCTCCCCTCACCCGTACTTCTATTTAGCTCGCCGCTCCTCAGAACCTCCTGTTTCCAATTAGCATGTGTAACTTACACATGCTCCCAATTCAGTGCAAGTACTAGGGGTTTTCTCACCCAAAATGGCTATCAGGTGGCCTTTTTTTTTCCCCCCCAGTAAGTCAATGATTAATTTGTTAGCACACAATCCCCATTTCATAAACTTCGAATGCCTAAGGGGTATTGAGTCTGCCATCTTCATTATAGGGCAGCGGTTCTCAACCTTTCACAGGGGTCGCCTAAGACCATCGGAAAACATATTTTCTTTCTTTTTTTTTAATATTTTTATTGGGGAATTGGGGGAAGGGGAACAGACAAGTTGCTGTCGTTTTGTTCTTCAGTCTAGTTGTGGAGGACGTTGCTTCACTGGCCCAAGTTGGTATTATCATTGCGCTCTTCCCAGGCGAGGCAGATCAGTCACCGGCTTCTGGACGGCCGCTCACTGCGGCTGCTGGCCGCTCACGCTGGCTGCTGGCTACACATGGTAGCCCATGGCAACCCACTGCCACAGGGGCTACAGCCTACGCCGCCGGCAACTCACAGCAGCCCAGCTTCAGGTTGAGCTGTTGTTCAGCATCTTAGCTGTGGAGGGCAGTGTCACTGGCCCTCATATGTGGGATCCGAACCGGGGCCCTCTGGCATCCCAAGCGAGTTCTTAACCATTGCGCCACTCGGCCGGCTCGGAAAACACATATTTTCGATGGTCTTAGGAACCGAGACACCGCTCCTCTGTCGGTCTCCAGGCCCACATGCAGATACGCCCACATACAAGTACCCGGAGACCCCTGTGAAAGGGTCATTCGACCCCCAAAGGGGTCGCGACCCACAGGTTGAGAACTGCTGTTTAGGGGGTTGTCATGCATAGTCACAGCACAGACATATACGAGTCACCCACTCTGTCAGGTGGAAGTGAGACAGGTGTGCATGCTACAGTAACCCAAGGAGTCTATTTAGATTTGATTGTGAGGCTGGACACGGGTACAGGCTGTGTCACATGGTCCAGAATCCCTGCCATGGAAGTTCAGTTGTTTTGGATTGTATTTTCAATCCAGGGCATGTAGCTAAAGATTTTGGTGTAGATGCCAACATCAGCTCTCAAAACGCATCCATCTGCAAAAGTCAGGATTCCTTGAAGTACTCCATTGCAGACTGCTGGGGCAGCTGCGACTTCCTGCCAGGAAAAAGGAAGCCGAGTTATCTTTCTGGCAAGAGACACAAAGAATAAAATGGGAAAATGAAGGTGCTGAGAGCACGTTACCTTGCAGGGCTGCCTTCTTCCTGGTACGATGCCCAAGCACAGCATACTTTTTTTGATGTTGTGGGTTTTATAGCCATCGCGGCACCGCGTCTCGGAGATGACGGAGATGTTTACATTCTGCAGGGAGTTGGGGTCCTTATCTAAAGGAAAGACAGAAGTAAAACTTTCTTAAGAGTTATTAGATACCCAACCTTTTTTTCTCCTTTCCCTCTTATTCAACCTATTCCTCCTTCTCCCAGCAGAAAGGAAAAGAGACCAAATACTGAGAGAAATCATAACTGTGCAGCTAGGATAGCAGGAAATTGTCAGCTTAACAATTGCTCGTGATACAAGTGTCTGTGTCCTTATAAAATAGATTAAATCCTTGGAAGTTACATGTAAATATGAGCGATCTCTGCAATGAAATAAAACAAATTATCTTAAAAATGTCTGGAAATCGAGGGCCGGCCGAGTGGCTCAGTTGGTTAAGAGCTCGCTCAAGAGTTTGAGCTCTGAGCAACATCGGTTCAATTCCCAGCCCAAGCTGAGCAGCCGCTGAGCTGCCAACAGGTAGCAGGATGGCTCAGCTAAAAAAAAAAAAAAAAAAATCTGGAAATCGAAACATTATTATAGAGTGTCCTTTGAGATGGAATTTTTATTTATTAATCTTGAACTTTCGTGTATATTATTTGTCTTATTTTAAATTCATCACTGACTCCTTTAATTTATTTATTGAGCTGTATTTGACATGCAACACTGTGTAAATTTAAGGTGTACCACATGTTGATTTGATACATTTCTATAGTGCAGTATGATTAGCATTCTAGCGATAACACCTCGATTGCATCTCATAATTATCATTTCTTTTTTTTGTGGTAGGAATAATTAAGATCTAGTCTCTTAGAAAGCGTGATTATAGCACAGTATTGTTATTTATATTCACTATATGTCTTCTTTACACTTAATACCATTTCTATCTTATATGAAAGCGAAGATGATAGAAAGCTACCGTGGGGGGAAAAGGTTGCAGGATCCCCTCAGTGAGGTACAGGGAGGATGAAAGGAGAGGGGAAGGCTGAATAAAGTGGTCCGAAGACACGACTAGGGATAATTGTGGAAGCCAATAGGAGAGAAGGGGTGAAGCATGTCCAGTTCTGAGAAAAGAGTATTATCCTGAAGGCACTCACAGACATCACATAGGTTGTAGGCCCAGGTGGAGACTGTGCACGCGGTGTCTTCAGGGGCCCATCCATTGGGCAGGTCGGCTGGTCTCACGTACTCATTGAGCTCAACATATCTGTTCAGCTTGATTAGCATGAGGTTATTCTCAATGGAAGTAACTGAGAAGCGTGGATGATGAATCATCTTCTCGTAGCCAACCACCTGTACATTTTGTTCAGTGAGGTTTGATGGGTTTGTAACTCCCAGTATCACGTGAAGGCTCCTGCAGCAACATGGGTGCTCTTGAGCGGCCTTAGCAGAGATGGGTGCTCCATCCCCTGGGCTGTTATTAGCTCCTCCCCACACTAATGCACACCCCCAGAAGGCCTCCCCAGTCCCGTGTAGTTGGGCAGTGATCCCGGGCAGGGGTCTGGGTCTGTGCTGAGAACCCCAAGCATAGAGGGGCACTGGGGGGCTTATTACTCACGGTAAGTTGCAGCTTGCAGCTGTAATCACCCAAAGAGGGTGGACCAGGACTCCAGTGCAGGGCAAGTAATAAGATTGCAAGTAGACCAAGTAGGGGGGAGTAATACCATTTGCATAATTTGGATCAAAGGCCAAAGCAACTGTAAAGAAAAACAGACAAGACATTCGGAGATTTTTTTTCAGGGGTCACTGGAAAAAAACAAAAGTAAAATTACTTAATAGGCTCCAGTTCCCCCTACCCTTCTCTCCAATACCTTTGCCTGTAAGTTGAATTTTTAAACTGGCTTACTTTGTTCTAAAACATGAAGGAAATGATAGAAACATATTTATTTCAAAAGATAAAAGGTGTTTTTCCTTTTAGTTGTCAATAAACAGCCCACAAATGAAAACACCAACTTTCTTAAATACCTTCCACCGCTCAATGGATACATGTTAAATCAACTCACGGAGAACTTAACTATTTTTGTCCTTTTTAAAATGGTTTGACCAATCTTATCCCATTCCCCCAACAGCAGTGCAAGGCAGAATAGGTGCCGTTTAAAGAACAGACCAAATGCTAGCAGTCTGAGGAGGGAGAGACCATCCATTCACTCAACAAGGAAATATTTTGCGCCTCGTATGTGCCAGGCTCTGGGCTGTATAGTGAACAAAACAGAACTGTCCCTGCTGACATTCTGATGCGTGGAGACAGTCAACAATAATAAACAGAACGCATAATTAAATGACACATATGTGAGGTGCTGATTAGTGCTGTGGAAAAAAAGTAGAACAAGAGGGAAAAGTAGTAGCAGGTGTGTGTGTGTGTTGAGGGCTTGTGCAGTATTACATCGGTAGTCAGAATAGACCTCGTGGGCAATATGAGAGATGACGATGAAAGGCAGCCGGGAGGGTTAGATAATCAGATGTCTGGGGAATGGGGCTGCAGGCGGAGGGAACAGCTGGAGTACTGAGTCTGAAGGCCTGTTTCAGGAGCGTCCAGAGGCCGATGGGGCTGGCGTGCTGAGCGAGGGGGAGAGGAGTAGGAAAGGAGGGTTGCAGAGCTTTGGAGAGTGCTGTGAGGACATGGGTTTGTCTCCTCAGTGAAATGTGGAACCACTGCAGGGTTTTGTGTGATGTGTGATGACGGGGTGATGATAATTTCCTCATGGAGGACTTTTGAGTATGAGAGTATAATGCAGGGAGGCCTGTTAGGAGAATGATTTGATAATCCAGGCAACAGATGGTGGATGGGACCGTAGTGAGCAATGGAGGTGGTGAGATGTAATTGGATTTTGGATATGTTTAGAAGATGGAGTCAACAAAATTTTCCAAACAAATTGAACGTGTGTTTGTGGTGGCGGGGTGGAGGGGGGTGAGAGAAAGATTTATGACTACCTCCAAGGTTTTTGCCTGAATCATTGGAGTCATGCCTGGACAAAACCCAAGCCTCGAGTGCTCTCCTGTGTCCATTAGTTGGACCCCTGCTTTCAACCCCTGCCTCCAATTCTTACTGTCTCATGCCAGAATCAATCCTGTTTTAGACAGGCCCAGAGGCAGGCCTCAGTCTTCCATAGGAGCAGGCCTGTTTTTGGGGTTTCGATGGCCATGCCTCCCCAGAAAGCATACAATGATCAGCCTGCGGTGCGGCAGGCAGGCTGTGCGACAGGAGGAAACCTGGTGAGGATGGTGGCAGTGGTAAGGGGTAGAGAGTCAGTCCTACAGTTGTAGTCTGGAACATTCTTTCTGTCTTTATCCATGTTTCGTGATTTCCCCAGA
The DNA here is from genome assembly GCF_001890085.2 of Hipposideros armiger. Taxonomy (NCBI): domain Eukaryota; kingdom Metazoa; phylum Chordata; class Mammalia; order Chiroptera; family Hipposideridae; genus Hipposideros; species Hipposideros armiger. The sequence goes on from NW_017731828.1 coordinate 1,372,346, forward strand.
ATTTCTCTCTGGCAAGTAAAGAGAAAAATGTGTAGACACTCACGGGGCAGGTTCAGGAGTACCCAGAAGAGGATCAACTTCATTGTGATGCCAAAAGCCTTTTCACAGGATGAGGTTCAGCTCAGGGTCTCTGGAAAGGATGGAGAGAAGAGAAGAGGGTAAAGGACTAAGTAAGATAAGGCAAGAAGGGCTCTAGGGTTGGAAAAAAATCATCTGAATTCTTTCAGTGGCAGGATTTAGTTTTAGAAGAGGTGTCCATCGGTCAGAGCAGGGGGTCAGACAGACAAGAACAAAGAGATCAGGTGACTTGGTCCCTGACACAGTAGAGAATGGATGAGCATTTTGCTCTCCTTCCTCAGGGAAGAAAGTACTTAATCTGAGAGATGTTGAAGCTCAAGGTGTTTCTACAGCCTCCTCCTCTCTGGCTCTCTGGTTCCCCCCTTTGTCAAACTCTGAAATCATGTCCCTCTCTAACCACATGCAGGATACTGGCCCCACCCATCTGTGTGATGCTAGCCCCCATTTGTGTGCCACTGACATTCATCCCCGGTAGCCCTAACCCCGCCCTCTCGTGCTGACTTTGACCCTAAACTCTTCCTTGAGATATATCAGCCCCTTCCTTCATGTCACTACTCAACCAGCCAGCTCATAATTTATATTATGTGTATGACTTGTGCTAGGCTCTGTGTCACTGTTGAGGATGACTAAATGTGAAGACACTGTTCCTGCCTTCAAGAAGCTTATGGCAAATTCAGCACCAGGGGAGGGCTCTCTTCCCGGCTTGTGGACAGTAGCCTTCTCACTGTGTCCTCATATGGCCTTTTCTCTGTGTGTAGGCACAGAGGGAAAAACAGCCAGCTCACTGGTGTTTCCCTTTATTAAGGACCCTAATCAGTGCTCCACCCTGATGACCTCATTTCACTTTCATTACTTCCTTGTAGACCCTGTCTCTAAATACAGTCACACTGGAGTTTACAGCTTCAACATGTGAATTTTGGGAAGACGCAATTCAGTCCATACTAACAAAAGATATGCAGATGGAAAATAGCATAGGAAAAGATTCTCATGTCATTTGGGAATTACAAATTAAATACCACCACACACCTAATATTATAGAATGGCTAAAAATCCCAAACGCTGACAGCACCAAATGTTGGGAGCATGTGGAACAAAAACTCTCATTTTTGCTGGTGGAAATGCAAAAGGGTGTGGCCCCTTTGGGAGGCAATTTGGCTGTTTCTTACAAAAGTGAACATAATTTTAACAGATGATCCAGCAGTTGTACTCTTAGGTATTACCCTAACTTATGTCCATAAACAATTGGCTCATGAATGTGTATAGCAGCCTTATTCATAATTGCCAAACCTTGAAAGCCACCAAGATGTCATTAAGTAAGTTAATGGATACACAAAGTGTGGTGTGCTCATACAATGGGAGATTTATTCAGTGATTTTTTTAAAAAAAAAATGAGCTATAAAGTGACAAAAGACATAAATGCATATTACTAAGTGATAGAAGCCAGTCTAAAAATACTATGTCTTGTAAGGTTCCAATTTATGACGTTTTGGAAAAGACAAACCGTAGACAGTAAAAATATCAGTGGTTGCCAGAGTTTGGGGCAAAGGGGAGAGGAATCGACAGGTCAGCAGAGGGTATTTTAGGGCAGTGAAATTATTCTGCAGGGTACCCTAATTGTAGATACATGACATTATGCATTTGTCAAACCCCACAGGACTGTGTAACATACAGAGCAAACTCTAACTCAAACTGTGGCCTTTAGTTACTAATAATGTGTCAATATTGGTTCATCAGTTATAACAAATATATCACATCAGGGAGAGATGTTAATAAAAATAATGGTAGAATTCAGGTGGTAGGTATACAGGTAAACACTGTAAAATTCTTTCAGCTTAGTTGTGTGTTTAAAGTTTTTCATAATAAAATTTGGGAGAAAAACTTAAAAATTGAGGTACAGTAAAACCTTGGATTGTGAATAACATGGTTTGCGAGTCTTCCGTTAAGAAGAGCAAACATTTCTAATATATTTTAACGTGGTAAACGAGTAATGTCTTGCAATATGAGTAGTTTGTTTCCTGAATGAATTATGCTCGCAAACCAAGGTATTACTGTATATGCCTCAGAGAACAGTGTTAAAGACACTTCTTTGGTCTGTTGTTTGGAAGGAAGGAGCAACCAGAAGTTACACTTTACCTTGGAAAGAGTTTGTCTGGCATAAAAAGAAGAGAAAAAATGATTCAAAAGAGAGAGAGAGGTTTCTATAAAGGCATGAATATGTGAAATAACATGGTGTGTTTGTAGGACTGCGACCAAATATTCTAGGGGGAGTTTTAAGAGCTGGGTGGAGAGATAAGCAGGAATTAAATCATGAAAAGCCTTATTATATAAGCCTTGCAGTATATAAGACTCGCATAAGTCTTTACTGTGTAAGAGATAAGGAGGCAATAAATTGGTTTTTTGACAAAATTCTATTGAATGTTATAGAGGAAAGGCCTGAAACCCCATATTTTATGTCCTGTATAATCTCCAGTTGCCTCCCCTTGAGTGTGGATGGGACCTATGACTTGCTCCTAACTAATAGAATATGGCAGAAGTTATGGGATGTCTATGTTAATATAAAGTATTAACAGGATATATATCTTGCTAACATGCATAAGAGATTGTTCCTCCTGGCTTGATGAAGCAGGCAGCCATGTTGAGAAAGCCCGCTTAGTAAAGAGCTGTATAAGGGGACCTTCTGTGCCCTAAGGACAACCTCAGGGACCTGAGGGTAGCTTTTGGCTAACAGCCAGCAAAAACTGAGGGTCCTGTGTCATATAATATGGCCACAAGGAAATGGATTCTGCCAACAGCCTGAATAAGCTTAGGAGCAAATTCTCCCCCTGAAGCCTTGCTAGACCCTGAGGAGAGGACCCAGCTAAGCCATGACTGCACTTGACTTATAGAAACTGCGAGATAATTAATGTTTCAAGCTGTTCAATTTGCGGGAACGCCTTTAGGCAGCCGTAGAGAACTAATAAAATGTATACTGTGTGCTGGCACTTTATTAGATATTGATGATTTAGTGGTAAGAGATGATGAGAGTCATGCCCTCATAGATCATAAAGACTAATGGGGAGACAGATGTCGTAAGACGTGCTGTCGTGAATGTCACAATGTGGGGAGTAAGGGGAGGTAGAGAAACACCTCCAGGTAAGGGGCAGGAGAAGACCTTAGGAAAGTGATGTCTGAGGCTTGAAGGATGAGTAGAAGTGAACCAAATGAAGAGATGGTGGAAGAAAGTTTTGGAAATATGAACCAGGACTTGAAAGAGAGCAGAGCACATACAAAAAGAGTGTAAAGAGAGACATAGAAGAACCCTTCAGAACAGACCTTTCCAGAATTGTCAAGTAAGACCTGCCTTCAAAGAAGAGAGAGGAGGCAGCCAGACTGGAGATCAAGGCAGCATGTCCTTGGGCTCTGTAGTTTAGCTGAGAGAGGCTTTCTCTTGCTTAAATGGTGATAGGCAGAAGCCAATTGACAGGGGAAGTTGAAAACTACAGAAAAGTAGAGCTAATCAATAAAGCAAGTCCGTGAGGAAGTCAGAGGCGATGAGAACCCTATCACAGGAGGAGACAGAAGCTGTAGATAATAGGACCTCGCTTCCAGGAAGGATGGGAGAAAATGAATAAGAAAAAACTGTTTGCAGGTTGGGTGGTGGGGAAGTTGAATGAGGTATCTTCTGATGGTCTCAACACCCCTCTACTCTCAAAGCAGAGGGCCTCTGCTGAAGGTGAGCACTGAAATTTAGAGGCGAGAGGAGGAGGTCTGACATGGCCATTATGGAGAATGACACACACAGTGGACTTGGAAAACAGGATTGTTGATAAGCGTTGGAGACATAATACTGGAATCAGAGGCAGGAAGCAGGGAGAAACTGGGAATGAGGCTGCTACAGGAAACAGACGGGGGCTTGTGGTCTGCGTGGGCCAAAGACGGCAAGAACAGAAGCATAGTGGAATGAAATGGCCACATTTGAGAGGTGACTTTTGTGTGTGTGTGAGGGTAAAGCTGTGTATCTTAGTCATACCCAGATCTTTTTTTGTTTGTTTTGCGTTGGTAGGGGATAGAAAGCATCCAGGCTCAGAGTATATCAGTGTCTAAGAGCTACCTCACCTCTGCAACCTCTACAGCAGACACATGGACTCACCACCTCCCTCATGGGGCGGAACTCCAAACCCCTGCACTCTTTGCAGTCTCTCTCTCCTATGGCATGATTCTCTCTCTTCCCATCTCACCCACCCTCTCTGTCCCTCTGCCTTTTTAACAGATGACCCCCATGTCACATTGCCCCTCCCCTACATGTAACTCTACGGACTCTCATATATCACTCTGGACCTCAACTTTTGTGTTACTCTGGATCCTCTCAGTTCTGTCTTTTTACGTATCTTGGTCAACGGGTCTGGGATGCTGTGCGTCTGAGAGAAGGATGGAGCGCCCAGCAGAGCTTCTCCCAACAGTGTGGAGCTCCACCAAAGCCTGAGCTGCTGCCCATAAATGCAGGACTCCCCAGCTGTTACTGCCCACATGTCAGCGGAGATCCAGATCTCTGCCTCCGGCTGTCCACTACAAATGGCCGCCTCCATGTCCTTCAAGGATGTCAACTACACATGCCCCAACTCTCCTAATTTGTGACCATGCTCCTGATCCTTTACACGAGAAAACATTGGTTCTGTTCATGTTATCTTTGGGAACCACCACCTATCCAGTTGCCCAAGTCAGAAACTTAGATGTTATCCCAGACTCTCCCTTTTTTTCTACCCGTAGTCAGTGCATCTAAATTGTACAGATGCTGCCTCCTGAATATCTCCCAATTCAGAAACCTGACTGTGTTCTCTGTGCCATGGAGGCATTAATGACACCTCCTCTGATGCCTACAAGATAAAAATTTAAATTCCTTTACTGAACGGGCCAGGTCCTTTGCTATTTAACACCTGCTCGCCTACAAGTAATAATCTGTCATCACATTCTCTCTCCTCCCCTGTAGACAATTTATTTTCTGCCCTCCAGTATGACTTATTTAAATATATTTTCCAAAGCATGCCACGCTTTTTAATGCTTTTCTGCCTTTTACTTAACTGTATCCTCAGTTGTATAATATCCTCCCCTAATTTGTCTGCCTCTTTGGTACACCTCCCCTGATGCTGCTACCAGAATGTCTCCTCTGCTCTCAGAGAACTTACTGCTCATCTCCATTATAGCAATTGTCACTAGGCATCATTATTGGCTAGTTGCTAAGGGAATCATAGTCACGCATATCCCTAGCAGATGCAGTGCCGACTAGATAGTGGCGATTCCATCATTTTTGAATGAACAAATGGTGAGGATGTTGCTCAATTTCCCACTGTTCTCACAGTTTATATGATGAAGTGGTCGGGGGTCACATAGCATGAGTTGTTAGTGTCATTTTTTTTATTGGATTCTGTTCAAGAACAAGGGAGATCAGGAGAGTTGTGGATCTGAAGTCATAAAGATATCACACTGAGGGGAAGGGGGAACAGACGCTCCTCAGTAGGTCTGAATGGTTTTCATGATCCATCTTGCATAGGGATGAACGGTGGTGAAGAATCCTTCATGTCCCAGGGTGATACTTCCTTTTGCCCAGGATAAAATTCCATGCACCCTCCCACTGCAGATGGCTGGAGCAGCTGACACTTCCTGTTAGGGACAGGGAACAGGGAGGTCAACATTGCTTTGTCCTCATGGGACAAGAATCAATTCCAAGGAGTGGCACATTCTAGCAGCAGAGGCATTGAAGGAACTGGACTCATTTTTCTTGAGAGATGACAACCCTCTCTTCATATCCACGTAGGTCTCAGCTCTCTTGGGTCAAGCTTGACCCACACCTGAGAGCACGTAGGTGGAGAAAGGACAAATGGTTCCACCCAGAATCTCTCCCACTCTAACAGAAGGGCAGGGGAATTCATGATAAACTCAGAGACCGAGCAGGGAGAGAGAAGAGAGGGCCTTAAAGCCTTTTGGATGAGACATTTGATGTCTCAGTGTCACCTCTCCTCCTCTTGGACCCCTTGCTATCTTCCTGTCTGGGGAAAGGAAAGATACCTTCATTTCGGAAAAGGTGTTTAGAGCCTGTCCTACACACATGATGTTGATGGTCTGTCTTTGGTCTAGCATATGCTGGCACTCCATGGAGGGAAGAGAATGTTGGTTTGTCCAAGTCAGGATGTCAGGGTCGCTAACTGGGAAAGAGAAAGAAAATGAAGTCCAGGGTTTCTCTTCTTATATATGCTCTTGTGATCAACCCCTAGTGTGTAAAGCATTATCCCTGAGAATATTAATTGCCAGTAGCAAACATCCCATCCTTCATAGGGTTCCTTGTTCGGTGTCTCTGCGCTGGAGCTGTGGATTCAGAGCATTAAGTCCTCCTTGTATCAGACATCAGCTCTGTAGTTCTCTCTCTACTCGGTATAATTTAGAAATTATATAATTTGAATATAATTTGAAAACTCGTGAGAAAATTAGGACTGACCATGAGAAGAGATGGCACAAAGCCTTTGATTCCAAGAAATCTTTATGTTTGGCACTTATTTTATCTTCTTTACATTTAATCATCAAGGGAGCAAACTGTTTTTAACCCTCTGTCGGGCACAACTGATCTTACAGATTCATTGCACACAAATTTTCAAATATCTAACAGCGAAGTATTGTGACTCATCACTTCCGTATCTTCCCCCTCTACCATAACCTATCGCCAGTTGTGTTTGTGACTTACTATTTCATAGAGGCATCTTTGTGTGCAATGAATCTGTGAGATCAGCTGCACCCAACGGAGGGTTAATGTGTCTAAAACTGATTTTTTTTTTTTTTTTTTTTTAGCTGAGCCATCCTGCCACCTGTTGGCAGCTCAGCGGCAGCTCAGCTCGGGCCGGGACTTGAGCCGCTGTTGCTCAGAGCTCAAACTCTTGAGCGAGCTCTTAACCAATTGAGCCACTCGGCCGGCCCTTAAAACTGCTTTTTAATGAGGTAGATTATTTATAAATGGATTGTTTAGAAGTGTATGTATATCTATTTTTTTCTCCTAAGAAACCACGTTGCTTATCTCCATCATTGCAATTGTTACTATACTATTAACCTCAGGATTCAAGGAGTCTAACCAAGGTATTACATAACTTTTATCTCTGGTAGAGAGTAGCAAGGAGAAAACAAAAAATTGACCAGAGGTTGCTCAAGCTAAGCCTTGTGTTACTTATAGAGCAGGATTTTTCTCATGTGAATCCAGTCCAGTAAAGCAGATTGGGCCAGAAAGGGTCAGTCCGAAAAGAGGAGTTAACATTCAATTTTAAATTTTCATGGGAATTGAATTGAAATACATAGAACAAGCTAGGTGAAAGGAACCTAGCGACTTGAAATCATGAATTCCTAATAACTATTCGGAGCCTTGCACCAGAGAGCTTACAGAATTACTTTGTCACTATGATTCTGACATGCAGAGCCTATGTGATAAAACCTTTGTATAGTTTTATTTTGTTTTCAAATGGTATGTAATAAAATACTTTTGTAAACTGTGATGCAATTACTTTGAATAAGACTTGTAAAGTCAAGGATAAAAATTATAAATCTTTGATTTGCTTAGAAAATATATTCTCATATTCCCAGGAATGTTGCTTCTAAATTGAAAATGAAGTTGCCAAATACTGAGAATATACAAGTTCCCACTTTGTATTTCTTTTTGCAAAGCAGACTGATTTTTAAGTTCCCGCTTTTTATTTGTTTTTATAGAACAGATGGCTTGCTCTGTAGCTACAGTGGAGTTTAAGCCTGATCAATATTCATGGCAGTTTGCCTCAGTGAACACAGCTTTGGCAAGCCAATCAATCAGTGTCACTTTTTCAAGTCAGCCAATCAGACCTTCCTCCAGTAAACATGCCTCAGAGCACCAACCAATCAGCATCAACCTCACCCAAGTAACCACACCTCTACAAATGATGTCAGCTCTCTTAAGCCTATGAGGGTCCTCCAATCCCTGTCCAGAAAGCTTCCCACAAACCCATGTAAGGCTAGTACTCTGCTCTGGTCAGCGAGGCCGAGCCTGGTCAGCATGCTCGTCCTTACTGTAATAAGCTATTGGGTTGTCGGAAAAGTCATGATGCATTTTTGCAATGGAAAACATAGAAAAAAATACGTCACGACTTTTCCGACAACCCAATATAAATTTAGCTGTATCATTTCAATTCAGATATCCACTGAGTGATGGTTCCATCATCCTTGGACTAATACCTAAAGAGAGCATAAAGGGTATTAGCAGCCACATGAAATAAAGGCCACCAGGGACCAACAAGTGTGTAAGAAAGCAACTTTCTTCCTAAAATACCCTTGACAAGATGTGATCCTGCCGAAACCAGACCTTGGCTCATACCAATTAGAGCTCAGAGGGTAGAGGGAAATGTGTCTGCAACATGGATTGTAGCAGTGTTTCCCAGAGGCATGTGAGGCCAGGGAGACACCAAGAGTGTGTCATAATAGCTCCTCTATGAACCCCCCTGATCTCCACCCCTAAGTGGGGACTGTTGGTGGAGCAGTAGGTCTGAGAGTAACTCTCTGCATGGAAACAGCTCTGGTGGCAGGAGAGGTGGCTCTTTCAACTACCCTCTTATCTCTCAGGGTCCACTTGGATGAATCACCTTCAGCATGGCTTGGGTTGTCTGTGGTGGGGGGTGGGAAGTATCCTCTGTTGCCTTCCCAGATCACACTTTTTCGTTTTGTTTCCCCACTGCTGTTTCATTAATTGCTTTGTGGATTTGCGGTAGCTACCCATGAGACAGCAAAGCCACGCCCCCACAAGATGCCTTGATATTGTCTTTAGAGTGAGATACTTTCCCTACCTTTATTTCAGTTCAGTTCCCTGGACTCTGATCTGGAATGTTCTAGAGACGTAACAATAACTGCCTGCCCCTTTGTTGTCTGATTGGTTGCCCTGTATCAATCTCTTTGGATTTTCTCTTTCGGCCTCTAATCTTGGTAGCATCAGGTCCTGGCAGTAATCGCTCTAGGGTCACGAATATTCCCCCTCATAGCAGCTATTTCCTTCAAGTGTATCCCTCCACATTTCCCCAGCTCAAAAACCTCCTCCGGATGAAGAGCACATAGTCAGACACTTACTGTTTTTGTATTCATTCCACCTCCAGGTTGGGATAAAGCAGGAATCGTTAAATGGTAGAGGTTCTAAAGCTATGGCTATGGTTCCCACACGGGTGTTGAGGGCTGCAGCCTTCGACAGTTTGATCATCATCAGGTCGTTTTCCAGTGTCTGTGCGTTGAATTCAGGGTAGGGCACGGCCAGTGAGTAATTTCGTGTCTGCTCTTTCTCATGTTGGATGCTAGGTTGATAAACTCCCAGTCGGATTTTAACGCTTTGGAAGAAAGAGGGCAGGGAGATGGGAAAAAACAGGACCACAGAATGTCAGAACTGCAAGAAACCTCAGAGGCGACTTTCTCCCGTCATCTTAATTTTATCTCTTAGACCTGAGGACTGAGGGGACCTGCCTTGGTCTGTAACATAGTAATAGCAATAGTTTACAGGATTATTATCTTAGAGTCAATGTACCTATAAGACCTGACATGGTATCTGCCTCCTAGAACACACACTGTCGTCTAGTTGGGATGATGATGATGATGATGATGATGATTTGGATAATCTGAATGAGCAGGTAATAGAGATGGGACCACACAATCCATTATTCCAGAGCTTTCTGCCTGTGTGACACTGTCTTGAACAAGCATATTGTACCCTCTGTTTCTAGACATTCTTAGGACCCGGTGGGGAATCTCCTCTCAGGCCCATGTCATTATATTTACCATGTGCCGTCTACACTGATCTTAGATTCACAAGACTCTCAGCAGCCTATTGGGACTCCCATTGGCCAGTTCCCATTATATTTCCCGTACAAATTCAAACCCACTCCCTTCTATTGCCAGGGGTCCCGTCCTCCGGCAGATACAAGAGCCATTCCCTACTGAAAACAGTTTATGCATGAGGTCTAAGTGAGGCAAGAACCTCAGAGTTCCCAACTGCGGTTCTTGGAGGGGATGAACTGTCTTTCTTTCCTTTGTATTCCTCGTCATGCACAGAACAGGGGCCCAGTGTGTGTTCTAGTCAACTGTCTTGAACAGCCAGGTGGCTGAGAGCTCTGACTCCTGAAGCTCTGACTAGGTCCCAGTCACACCACGCATTTGGTCCCCATCACAACAGAGACACTGAGCTTTGCAAGGGACAGCGTTCGTTTGTGCGGTGCGCCCTGGCCCTAGTCCTGTGTCTGTGGCCTCTGCCTAACTCCCCAGCTTCTTCCTGTGAACACCCCCCCAACTCATGACACTCAGCCAACACCGGTCTCTCCATTGCCTTTGCTGCTTCAGGGACTCTGTGCACTGTTCCCTCTGCCTGGAAGTCCGCCAGGCTTTATTTACTGGGCCGCCACCTCCTCTATGCTGTGGGGGTCACCCCTTCAGAGCCACCTGACAGGACCACCTGAACTAAAGCAGATCTCTTATTCCTGTACATTGCAGCTTGCCATTCTTGTTATGTTTTATTTTTGGCCATTTATTTGTTTTACTTCCTCTACCAGGCTGCAAGCTCCATGAGGGGACACTTACATCCATCTTGTTTCCTTGCTGTTCTCTCAGTGCATTAAGCAACCCCGGGCATATAGTAAATGCTCAATAAATATGCTGAATGAAGCCATATTTATTATTCGCCCTCCATGGGACAGAGTCCTCTGACACCTTTCTATTGACTGCCTCTTAAACCGACCAAATGCGAATGACTTTCCCCATTGGGAAGAAGATCCTCACGCATCCTAGGTCTTCTAATTCCCTTAGGATGCCATTAGAACTTGCTGGAATGCCTCACCAGACCTGCGTTTGTTTAAACGGATTCCCTCGCGGCTCCCATGAGCAGAGGGACACTTACGGTAAGGGGCAGTGAGCAGCCGTCAGCACCCACTTGGGGTGAATGAGAGACCCCACACAGGGTTCCGGGCTGGACTGCAGATATACCATGTAGGGAACAGTAAAATCGTCTTGGAAGTTCAACTTATCCTTTTCAGAATCTTTGGCCAGAACGACTCCTGAAGAATTGATGGGGTCATAGGAGGAAAGAGAGACAAACAGGTTGAGAGGTGAGGGTGGCTAGGGTAGTTTTTCCCACGTTAAGGTTTTCAAACATAGTATCCAGGTCTTCAAATTATTTTTATATATATATAAAATATATATAATATCAGGAGGAATCATGCATGTCCAAGCTATACACACTGAGGACACTGACACGTCTTTGCCAGCATGGAAGTAAAAATTAAATGCTCCCCGACTTTGGAGGTGAGAGGAATGGAAAGGCTTGGAATCGGGACGTAAGGCTTCCAGAGTCCCTGACCCAGCCCACCTTCCTTTCCTGCACTCACTCCTCTAACGTCCTTCTTCCCAGAGAAAGGGAAGATGTACTTGTCTTGTGGCTGGCCGGGAAACATGGCCAGCTAGGAAATCACACACTCAATAGTCCCAGAAGACAGCAGGGCACTTCTTAGGGCTATAGCCTAACAGGCTCCCAGGCCGGGGCTGATGGGGTGAGCTGTGCGTGGGGCGTGGGGAATGGGTTCCTTATGTTTCCTTCAACAGTTAATTGGAGGAAATGCCCGCTGCTTCCGGTCTTTGCAGTTGTGACCAGCTACGTACTTCCTTTCCCGACCCTTTTCTAGACCGCCCTGCCTCTCCCACGGCTGCCACGAGGGCCCAGACCCACCAGCGGCACTCATGAGAGTGAGGATGAGACAGCGCTTCATGGCAGGCTGTGATCTCTCCCGGGGCAGACCAGGTGGTTCCAACTGGAAATGGCCCCAGACAGTCCAAGTGCAGGGACAGCTGCAGAAGGAACATTCAGTGGACGTGACAGGGGAGAAGCAGTCCTCAGCCTCGTCCTTAGTAAAACCCACTCGTATAAGGAAAGCCGGGAGCTGCCTCTGTGGGCGAGAGAGGAAGGAGCCGACCAAGTCGAGCCCCCCGTACCTCCTCTCTGACCCTAAAAATCTCAGGAGTCATGATGTGGCTGCTGACCGTCCCCTCCTCTCTCTGTGACACAGCCTTTCTTTGTCCCACCTCTCTCTGTGACTGTGACCGCTCTCCATGCTCTCACTCGTCACCTCCCTTTTCCCTAGAGCCCCCCTGCCACTCTCAGACTCATCAAATCTCAGGGTAGGAGACAAACTTAATAGGTCATTTCCGCCCTGGATCTTAGTGACAGGGAAGCTATGGCCCTCAGGGAAGCTCGTGGCAAAGTTAGAGCCTGGAAGTGAGTCTGCAGATTTCCCCTGATAGGTTGAACTTTACCTGAGCTCCTGGAAAACAGCGGTGGGTTAAAAAAAAAAAAAAATTCCTGTGGGAATTTTGTATTCTGGGAAATGGCTTACCGGGAAGAATTATTACCCTTCCCGTATGAGTTAGAAGAGACTTGTTCTCAGTCAGGGCATCCGTAAGACTTCGATGCCTCCCTTTTTCACCTGTCGAGGTTGACCAAAGACCTCCCCCTTTAGCCTGAACCTGCTGACGTGGCCAGACACAGACCTCTAACTCCCCAGTCTTTGTCTCATGAATGATCAGCTGAGCTTAGAACTGTTTTGTCCCTGAAACTAGCGAAACATAGATATAAACAGCTAACTGACTGAGAAGTCCCCTGATTGCAGACCGACCTCAACCATAAATCCTCCCACCTGTAACTTGTCTGTTTCACCCTATGAGCGTCTAAGGTAAAACCATCCTGCGGAGACACTGATTCTTAAGTCTGAGGTGCTTTTCTTATTGCAATTGTCCGAATAAAACCAATCTCTGTACCCATTCAGTTTTTGTCTTTGACAAATGCACCACCTTCTTTCTTTTTGTAAGTTAGCTTTACATGAGGATTTCCAGCTGCCCCCCAGAGATATGTAATCATAGTGGGTTCCATCAGGGCTGTCGGTCTCTAGTTTTCTTGTAGGGTCCGTCTCTGGCTTTGGTGTCAGTAATGCTGGCTTCAGAGAATGAGTTTGGAAGTGTTCCCTCTGCTTCAGTTGTTTTGTTTGTTTTTTTAAGATTGGAGGATTGCATTAATTCTTCAAATGTGTGGTAGAATTTGCTGGTGAAGCTATCTGGTTCTGGGGTTTTCTGTGTTGGGAGTTTTTTGATTACTGTTCAATCTCTTTCCTCATCATTGGTCTGGTCAGATTTTCTGTTCATAAAGTGCTTAGAACAGTGACTCCTCGTGGCAAATAGTAAATGCTGATAAATGTTGTAAAATAACTGTAACCTTAGGATCCCATATAGTCCAGCCTTCCGAGGACGCCTTTTTATCTTAATGTCCAGATTATTGTAAAGTCCTTAAATCTTTGGAACATTTTCATGTTTACTAACATATTGGACTCTTGAGTCAAGATTCCACGGTTCAATTCCTGGCTTTAGGACTTACTAGCTGCCTTATCCTGAGAAAAACATTTCACGTATTTAATTCTCGGTATTCTGCCTCGGTATTCTGACCTATAAAATAAGAGGAATATTAGTACCTACCTCATCGGATAGTTGTGAGGATTAATTATTAAATACTATTTAAAAGCACCTAAGCATAGTGTGTGGCACATAGAAAATGCTTAATAAATGCTTGTTATTTTTATTACAATTTTGCCCCTTTGCAAAAGTGAGAACTGAGTCCTGAGTACTAAGAAGGAGCAAATCTTCATTAAGCCCCTGGCCCACAGACTTGTGTATTTCAGCTCCAGCACTTCCTGGAACATGGCCCCTCCTGAAGTCAAGGGTTCAGAATTATTAGGAATATGTGGGTTCAAGGTCTCCACAGTCCAGTCCAGTCCAGTCCAGTTCAGTCTCCTCCACTGAGAAACTAGGGCACGGAGTGTACCAATCTGAAGTAAAGTTACTTCTACCCAGTTTATATATCCTGTGTGAAAAAAGTACTTACAGCTAAGCTTCTAAATGCAGATACTGCTTTATTTTACATGGCTACAAAAGGTCATAAGTAACCGTGAAGTTGACAGTTGAGAGCCCTTTTCTCAAGAGTTTTCAGGAGCAAGTGATAAATTATCTGTTATTATAATTAGACACCAAGGCAAGCAAAACAAACAAACAAACAAAACTTTTGTCTCTAGGCGTGGCTCCTAATCTCAGATTGTTACCTCTTTACGTGTCCTTGATTTTTACTACAGAGATACCATGTCTTCCTGGATCTGATTGAATCATGACTTAGGTATTTATTGTCGTAAATATATTTCGGTGCGAGATATTGCTTCTAACTCTACAGTGTGGCTTTTTATTTTAAATCGTAGTATGTTTTCACAGGCCTTTGGGTATTTTTCTTTGGTTGTAGTTTATAAGCACATCTCTGCTTTCCAGTCATCCGCCCCTTTCTCCAGTTTGCTTTTCCTGTGACGTTTGTGTTGATCGGCATGATATTCTGTAGTCTCTATTTGTGTTCTGTTTACCCAGTTAGCATGTGTATGCCACGAAGACGGGGGTTTGACCATGTTCTTCCTCCGGGGTCTTCAATGCATAAAACAGGGTCAGGTACATAATAGACCCTCAGTAAGTGTTTGTAGAGTAAGAGTTGGATAAATGAATAGAATAGTTACACTGTCCACCATGTGAAATACCAGGTTTATTTAATCAATCCTCAATAGATATTTGGGTTGTTTCTGGGTTTTCAGGGTTATGTGGACAATGCATTAATAAGCATCCTCGGTTAGTCTAGTGGAGACCGTGGCTGCCTCCTTAACATCCAGTCCTCCCGCTCTTGATAACTCTTGTAATTATTCAAACATAACCATATAGGCCACATTTATTGCAGAGTGAAAAGCCCACCCCTCGCTCTGATGGTATGGCACTTAGCTTAATTGTAAATTCATCAGCATAATCCCATTCAGCGATTGGCTCAGGGATGTGCAAGTGACCAAGTTCGGTTAAGGAGACACCATTTGGTATCTGCTGGAGGCTTCTGGGAAAGAAGCTTCCTAGACCTTCTGGGAGTACCTGTTTCTCTCTCCCCAGATGCAGACAAGGGAGAGTATTGCTCCTAGAGCATTTCCATCTCAAGAGCTTTATCCTTAAGATGAAGCTAACAGTAAAGCAGAGGGCAGAGACAGAAATAAATTGGGTCCTTGGCAACATTTTTGAATTGCTAAATCAAACTGCCCTTGAAGCCCTATTTGTAAGCTTTTACTAGTGCATTTTTTAAAGACTGTATGATATTGGATATTCTTTTCCTTACAACTGGATTGATTTCTAAATGATACACTCGTCTTTATATAGAAAGGGTGGCAAAAAAAAGTTATATACATTTTAAGAAAGGAAAAAACTATTAAAATTCTAATATTCAACATATGCCGATAACAAAAGATGAATACAAGTCACGTTTGACTTCTGCAATGACAAGAGGTGCTCAAAGTGGTTGCCATCAGCATCCAGACACTCCTGATGATGGCGAACTACTGTGTAAGCAACATTGACCAAAGTGTCCACTTGTATATATTTTTTTGGCACCCCTGGTATATGCCTACATATATATTTTTGGTTTTATGTGCATATTTTAATGGGATAGATTTGTAGAAGTTAAATTGTTAGGCCAAAGAGTATGCAGACTTTACATTTTAATAGAAATTCACAAATTGTGAGTAGTTTTAAACAAAATGAGATAGAAAGTGACAAGATGTGCTAAAAAGGGACTTGTGGATGGCCTCAAGAAAAATGAATTTGTTTGCCCTTTTCATACGTTTTTGGGGCCTGCCCTGATCTCTCATCTTTTATGTGACACCTGACACTTAACTTGTCAGGGCTCTGAATCTCCTCTCTACCTGAGGTGGTTAGGTACACAGGTGTAATTTGGTGGTGGTGATGGGGTGGGGTAGGAAAACATTTCAGAGGATGCAGGGGCATCTTAAAACTCATTTGTTCCTGGGGAGAAGCCTGAGATGTTTAGTTAAGGTAAAACTAAGGCTACTTATTTTAACAAAGAGGCGTTACATATAAATTTAATTTTGGCCATATGCAAACATAAAAGTAACTCAATGAGAACTAAGGAAATAAAGCAGGACCTGTTAATTACAACCAAATATTTCAGAGCCTTGACTCCCAAACTCAGGAATCTGGGCTCCATCCTAGTAGCAGTGATAAGGTGATATTATCACCTTATTTGTAGGGCTGTTTCATACAAATGTGCCATCCAGAGTTACCAAGGGACAGGAAATTGGTGATGGGAACTGCATCTTCCTATACTCTCTTCTTCCAAGAACCCTGTTATGGACTGTGCATGTTTGTGTTCCCCCAAAATTCATATGTTCAAACCCTAACCTCTAAACAGATGGTATTACGAGTTGGGGCTTCTGGGAGGTGATTAGGTTTAGGTGAGGTCATGAGGATGGAGATTATAAGAGGAAGAGATTACAACTAGCTCTCTCAGCCATGTGCGGATAAGTGACAAGGCCGTTGTCTGTAAGCCAGGAAGCAGGTCCCTACCACTTCCGGCCGACACTTGATCTTGGACTTCCCAGCCCCCAGAACTGTGAGAAACGAATGTTTGTTGTTTCAGCCACTCAGTCTATAGTTTTTTAGTTATAGGAGCCCAAACCAACTAAGACACACCTCTCCTTCCCCTTATCCCTAGGGCCACAAACACTTTCCTCTTTTAGACCTCTTCCACCTACTGCAGTATTTCCATGTTCAGACTTCAGGGGTCTTTTCCCTTTACCCATACCAGATATATGAGCACACAGAAATCAGTGTTGGGGCTTGTACTCCAAACCATCCTCTGGACGATCCACAGAACAGCCTAGAGCTGGGGCGAGGGTGTTGAAGAGCTAAAGCGGGGTGCCTCTGCTGCCTCTCCAGAGAGAGCTGAAGTGAACAAGCAACACTACTGTAGCCGAAAATGACCTCAGGGTAATAAATCCACTTTCTGCGAATTTACCTGCATTTGCACTGGATTGTTTTTATTTTTTTTGCGTATAGTTCAAACTAGTACATTATTTGGGCTGGGATTGAGGGGGACTGATGGTGGGACAGGGGCATAGATTGCCTGGAAACATCATGGCTGCTATATCCCAGTGGGAAAATAAGAAAGACCTTAGAGAACTGGGACTTGGAGGTAGGTGAAACCTTGGCTAATGCAGGAAATCTGTGATTTTTAAAACTTCCTCCTTTTGGAGTTTTCCCCTCTTTAGCCTCACAGAGTTGCAGAGAGATTGGAGAAAAATTGGGCGAGCATGGTGTCACAGCATTTACAATGCACTGAGCATAAGGACAGCCCGAGGTGTCATCCCAGCTTTCCTGTGGGATGTTAATTTTAACTCTCTGCATTTTAGTGTCACTGTCTGTTTAACAATGTGATGGTAACAATAATCCTAACCTTATTCATCTTTATATCCTCAATGTCTCACACAGAGTCTGGCATATAGTAGGTGATCAGTGAATTTATTTTGGTTAGGTTGATTGAATAACTAAATAACCTGTCACATTCCATCCTCCTATAATAGTTCAATTCTGGGCCCACCCTCTTCCTCAGCAGCCAGTTTCAAGAGAAAGTGTATAAACACCAAGTATGGACAGTTCTTGGACATATTTGGTGCAGGACAAAATGTTTTTATTTAGATACTGTGTTCAGGCATGGGAAAAGGGTGAAGTCGTGTAACAGGATGGGTCATGAAGAGCTAAACGTGCTTAGTTGGCAGCGATGGTCTCCTGAATCCAGTCCACGTAGTTGCAGACCTTGGTGTAGACGCCAGGTCTGCCCCTCAGAGCGCAGCCATAGCCCCAGGAGACAATGCCCTGGAGTTCTCCGTTGCAGACCACGGGGCCGCCAGAGTCACCCTGAACAAGAGGGGAAAGCCAGTTAGAACTCTCAGCTATACCCAGACGGGAGAAAGGCTCAAGGATGTTCTTCCAGTATCCTGGAGCCATCTACCCAGGGTGCTGACCCCCACGAAGCACCTTCTCTTCCCCCTGGAAATGCAGCCTTTAATCTCCATACCTCCTCCTATTCTTTTTCCTCCCTTCTAGCCCCTCCCCTTTCCTTAGTTGCAGGCCTGAAGGGCCAAGAAGAGGTGCGGGCAGGGGAGTGTAATGCTGTCCAGCTAGCCTGCCCTTTTTCAGAGCCCTTCTACAAGGTATCTCCTCGGAAGGGCACCTGCATATGCTGTTTACACACCATCTCCTGTGTATCCTTTTACCTTCAATCCTAGCCATTAATATGGCAAAAAGAAAAAATTATCGTTTATCCTCAGTCTCTCCCTCACCCCCCAGAATCAGTCCCAGGGGGACAGCCTTTCAATCTTCCGCGTTTCAGGCAAGGGGAGATGTAGGGGAGATGCAGGAGGCTGAAGTGAAGGAGAAGGACTGCAAAGAAACGGACCTGGCAGGAATCCTTTCCGCCCTCCAGGAAGCCCAGGCACATCATGTTGTTGGTGATCTGGCCGGGGTAGGCACTGCGGCAAGCGCTGTCGGACAGGATGGGGGCATCCAGACACTGCAGGAGCTCAGGGTAGTCATCTGTGGGTGCAAGGGGGGACATGGAAGGTTACCACAGGATTCCCAGAAACCTCTTTTCCGCTACCTCTCCCCGCTTCCCGGGACTCCCACCCCTCTCAGATTGCCGGTAACTTCTATTTTGGAAGAACTTTTATCTGAAAGGTCTTCTAAGCAGTTTCAATCAAGTTGTTCTCTGTCTGACACTAGGATCCATGAGCACAGATCTCAGACCTAGAGCCTGACTTCTCAGGCAGGTTTATACTTCAGGCTGTGCCACGTCCCTTCGCCTCCCGCCCGTTTCCCTCTCAGTTTCTGGTTCTCTGAAATCACAAGTCACTTCAGCTGAATACTGGGCATCTTGATCATAGTTCATTTTTGTTGTGTTTTCCAGCAAAGGAACCTTCCTCGTTTTAATTCATATATTCTGAGGCTCCACACATTCACTGGCTATCCTCTCTGAACCTGGCCTTGAGTGACAGTTTGGACTAACTGCCCCTCCATATGCCTTTCACCTCTAGGTTTCTCAGAGTTGGCGCCTCTGGTCCAGGTGACACTTACAGCCATTGCTCTGGGTGTTGCCCCAGCCAGAGATGAGACACTGGGTCCCAACAGCTGCACAAGATCTTGGCAGAGAGACCGTGGCCACTCGAGAGCTGATGGTGGCGGGCGAGCTCAGTTTAATCAGCATGATATCGTTATCGATGGTGTTGCCGTTGTACTTGGGGTGGCGGATGACCTTGACTGAGTTAATGAACTGCTCATTGCCTTCGATGACGTCAATGTTGTGTTCTCCCAGACGCACCTGGATGCGGCTGGATTAAAGGACGAAAAGGCCCCTGAGTGTCCAACCTGAGCTCGTCCTGCCAGCACATCCCAGTCACGAGCATAAGCACAGACACCCTCCCCTTCACACATTCACAGCCCCGTGATTGTCCCTTAAGGTGGCCCTCCCAGACAGGGTGCAGGTTACATTGTCCTTGGGGAGGTGTCACTGCAGGCACAGACTCAGCCCACGGTCTTGTTAGGGTAGCCAGGGGAGGAAAGGGACCACAAGACACCAGTTCAACAATGGGAGATGCAAAGGGAATTGGTGGCAGTTAACCAGCACTCGCGTTTCTCCTCTGGTTGGGATTTCCAATCATTGATGTGGCAGGAATCAGAGATGTGACAGACTTAAAACTAAGTGGGGGGTCAGAACAGGCTGTACTTATTTTCAGTGTACTGGAAATTTTCTGTGTTTTATTTCCTCCACCTGCCTTTGTTTTCCTGGTTGAGCTGTAATGATTAGGACTGTTGACTATTGGCTAGGTCTAAGTATCCTTCATCACTCACTGTTTCCCCGCCTGTCTCTTTATCTGGAAGGACATCAGGGACCTCTAGGGTGCCGTGTGAAAGCCCCTTCGTACGTCCTATGATGTCTGGGAATAATGAGGCTCTCAGACTCTGAATCCTCACCCTCGGGGATCACTCTGCAGTGTGCCAGCTTGTGCGTTGGCAGGGCTGGGGGACACGTTGGTCTCAAGGAACAGGGACGTGAGTATTGGGCACTTACGACTTGTAGCAGTGAGCCGCGGACACCACCCACTGGTCGTTGATGAGGGAGCCACCGCAGAAGTGGTAGCCAGCATTCAGGGACACCTGGTAGGGGACGGAGTTCTCCTGGCAGGTGTAGCCCCCGACGATCTTGTCATCGTCGTCAGCGGGGAAAGCAGCTGGCAGAGAGAAGTGGGAAACTGCCTGTTAAACAGATCCATCTTCTGCTGTCCCCCACGTTTTTGCAGATGAACCAGAAAAGCTCGGATCATGTTTTCTTGCCACGCATAAATCAGGAGTTGGTGATTTTAATGTATTTTTTTCCCAAACCTTATTTTTCTATACCTTTCACACTTATACCCTGCTTATACCGTAAGTATCTAATTTTTAATTTATGCTTTACAATTGATAAATATACTGGGGGTTTTTTACATATGCAACCCCTCACCCCACACACAAATCAGAGACTCTTTACATACTAAATGCCCTGAACACCACCACCTAGCGATATAAAGAATTCTTTTTACGTAGACCTCATCAGCCATGCAAATAGATATTTAATAGAGCGTCACAATGACCAGGGTTATGTTTATTTGTGGTGACTGGCATAGGATAGATATCCATCCCCAAGAGGTAACAGACGGGGAGCTTTCAGAAGCCACCCAAGAATGTCCTGGGCTGGAAAAAAATGGGAATTTTGTCCTTTTGTTCCCCCAGTTTCTCTCCTTGGTCCTCACCTAAATTTTTCACAAAATCATTTCATAGAGCATTATAAGATGTTTACCTCCAACCTTTCCCCTTACTCCAGTTATCTTTCTAACATTTTAAAATTTATTCAGCATTGTGAAGTCTGCCCCAGTGACGTATTAAGATCTCTTGCAGCCCCAAAAGTCAGTGAAGAAATTATGTGCGTCCTGTTGTTCAAGTAGTTTAAAGTAATTTTGGGAAAAACATTTCCAGGTGTGTAGACAGGTGTATTGAATTTATACCTGGCCCAATTTGGAAAAATTTAGTAGTATGTTCTAGTAGTATAAACTTTAGTAGTCAAAACCAGAAATAGCCACGTCTCTATTTCTTTTGATGACCGAATGACATGTTATTTTACACTGGAGACATTTCATTTAGCAAATGAAGTTTGTAAAGCCCAGGCCATAGCTTTTATTCAGTAGAAATGAAAGTTCTTTGCCTGTTAAGATGCCCTTTAGTACAGAGGAGCCAGAGGCTCTCACCCTCACAGACTCTGTAACGAGCACAATGTTGGTCATTAGTCCCAATTATTAACTCCAAATCTTTAGAAATGCCACATTTCCTTACTGTTGACTATCATATCCTTTCCCCTCTGCCTTTGTAGGTTTTACCTTGAAGTTCGGGCAAGTTCTGCCCCTTTATACTTTGCACACTGATCACTCCTGGTCACCACGATCTTTCCCCACCAAGTGAGATTCATTAATCTACAGACATACGGACTATACACTGTTGCCTCAACATTTTAAGCTTCTTGAATACAAAGACTGCATTCAGCATTCATTGTTGCCTTCCAGAGTACAGACTTAAATGCATGATAGACACCTCCTGATTCATTTACTGACAGACTCACCAGCAGCTCCCAGGAGAGCGAGGAAGATGAAGGCCTTCATGGTTGCTCAGTGGATCTGGTCCGGGGATAAGGTGGAGGGCTTTCATCTTCGCCTATTTGTACCTCCAGGTCTGTCGTTGACACCCACGGCCACAGGTGCCAGGAAAGTGATTTCACTGGAAACTCACCAATCCAAATTTAGAATTCAGTTCTGTGCCAAATTGAACGTAATTCCGCATCAACTTTAAACATCAACTTTTGTCCACTATTTTAGAAGGTTATGGGAATGAAAGCAATGAGCCCACCTGGTAGGTACTGTTCCCCAGAATAGAAAAGGAAGGTGGAGTGAGATCGCAAAACAGAGCTACAGGTGTCCTGATTCCCAGACAAAAATCTTAGGTACTTAAATATCTCAACTGTGAACTTTTATCCTAAAGACTATCTTGAATGCTACACCCTTGATGTTTAATTAACATTGACTCTTTCACAATTATATAATGTTTCTTGTGGTAAAATGGTCTGTCTTGTATATTCAGGTTAACTTTTCAGTACGAATACGAAAAAGAAAAATTAACCTGATTTGAAACTATAAGAGATCTAAACGAGAGAGTGAAAGAATGATGATAACTTACATTTATTTAGAACTTACTATATATTAGGGTTATTCTAAATACTTTGCCTATATCAATTTAGTAATCCGCGTAACAACCCTTCAAGATACCCATTATCACCCCCACTTTACAGATGGGGAAACTGAGGCACACAAAACATAGTGGGCTTGACCAAAATCACATAGCAAGTCCCTGGTAGGCTCAGGATTCCAACCCAGGAAATACAGCTTCAGAGTTTGTGCTCTTAACCACTCTGCAACACTTCCCCGTAAGTTCACCAGGATCTGGAGACCAAGATAAAACAGAATTCTTGGCCAGTGATAACACAATTAAAATTTATGGAGTGCTTACTATGTGTCAGGCACTGTGAGTGGCATTTACATACGTCAACTCATTCAATCCTCACCAACAACTTTATACGTCTTGTTATATTGTTTGCCATTTTATAGACGAGGCTTAGAGAACTTAACATGGTTTGCTCAAAGTTTTATAGCTACCAAGTGGCCAACACATGGCTCAAACGCAAGCAGCCTTGCATTTCAGGGTCCATGTCCTCCAATGTGATGCCGTGAACATACACCCAAGGAGGCTGAGCTGAACTCTCCCGAGTTAAGGGAGCATAGAGAATTCTGACAAATCCAAGAAATGGGTTCCTGGAGCAGGAATTATCGTGATAATGGGGTACGCAGAAGTATCCAGGGACTGCTAACCTCTAGATATGTATCGTCCGATTCTGCACCCACACGTACATCTGAATGGCCTACCCCCTACCATGCTGTTTCTCCTTTAGCAGATCAGCCCCCCTGAAATAGTCTCTGTTTGTTTCACATTTGAAATTTTGCTGATACAAAGATGATTTGAGGGGGTATGGAGTGGAGCAGATCTGAAGTGAAAGCAGTTCCTATCCTAAGTGAAAGTGACTAGGAGAAGGCTTCCTGATGAAGAAGCCACACAAATACGGGGTCAGCACGAGGAGTCTGTGTATGAACGTGCACAGCTTGGTCATTCACTCCGAGTGGGTGAACAGACCTGAGGAAGATAACCTTGCGTGAATGTGCGGGAGCTTGGACCTACAAGGTTTCTGTCCCGAGGTCCTGTGCATCATTCTATGGAGTGTGACTCTGGAGAATAGGGTTGGAATTCCCCATGCTCAGTAAATATTCTTGCCTGCACTTCACATGTGCAACACATCTGTTCTCAGTAACGTCAGTGAATTCTCATTTGCCCTCCACATGGAACCTGCCCCGCTGTGTGTGGGGTATCCTTCCTCAGCCTCCTGGCACACACAGCCATCAGCTGTGCATGGAGACGGCCCATGTTTTCTCGGCAGAGTGTGTTACCACCTACTCCTCTTTTTCTAACCTCAGACATGTGGTGGCCCAGAGGCGTGTGTCAGTGTTTAATGAATCTGTATTTGTCACCTCTCTTTCCCATGCACATCGCTGAGTGACCTTGGAGGACTTTTCCAACTTGTGCCCGAATTGGAGGCTGATTGGGCTCCTGCAAATAATGTTGCCACTCGTCTTGGCAGGTGCAAGAGTCACTGGCTTCTCCTGGTGACTTTCTGCCCCTTAAGGGCGTCTGTTTGTCTCTTTCCTTAGCTTCTCCAGCCACCACCTGGGTTCCTCCATCACTATTCCCAGAGACCATGCCGACTCTTTACCGCCTCAGCGTGCGGGGAAATTTTAAAATAAGAATTTCTCTCTTTGAAAAAAGACGTGCAAAGAAACTAAAACGCTGAAGTAAACTATCAGGGCAGCAAAAGTACAAGCAGGGACAAGGTGCACACAGTATATGCTTGTGTGTCGTCACCTTGGTGCCACCCCCAGAGTCTGTGCTAAGCTGTATTTGTACGTTGGAAATCAGTGTTCGTGAATAGACTGTTCTTTCTGAGTTTGCTTGAGGACGCTGCTCAAGGATAGCATTAGGTTGGGGGACATTTCTGCCCTAGCTCCATGGGATTCTCGCCATAAAATTGTTCGCAGGGGTCAGCCAACTTCTTCTGGTTTCGGCTTTGCAGGCCATTCTGTCACAGCCACTCTGCTGCTGTAGCATGAAAGCAGCCGTGACAGTATGTAAATGAGTAAATGCTGCCCATGAAACTTCATCTACTGAAACAGGCTACAGGCCAGATTTGTCCCTGGGCCACCATGCGTCATCCCTGCTCTAGAAGCCAGGGAAGAAACCGTTCAGGTGCCCCATATCCAGCCTTGAAATCAAGTTGTGGATTGGTTTCAATAACCAGGGATGGCTTGAAATAAAATTAGTAATCTTAAAGCAAAAATCTCAGTGTTGCCTTTACTGCAAATCATGTTTTAGGGCGAAAGGAAGAAGAGCGGGATTGAGGGTTTAGGGCCTGAATACTGCAGTAACAGAACAGTGCAGGCAGAAGAAGGGATTGACAGACAGGAAGTTGTATCAGCGTAGTAGAAGCAATGACTTTGAGTACAAGCACAGAACCAGGGACACAGTCCCACGCATTGGTGGAAGCAGGGTGCTAACTAATCACTGTGGCGCCTTTTTTTCTCCAGGGAGCCTCATCCCGATTGAGGAGTCACTCTGAGATGGGGGCCCCCAGGGCTAACTGCCGCCCTCTGACTGTGTTTATCTCTAAGACGCTACCGCCTTCCTGTCTCCACGGCAGGACTGAGTCCTGGCACTAGTTTCCCTTTGGCCCCCAGGAGGAACTGTGACTCAGCTGAGGTTCAGGGAGCTCTGAGGGAGGCTTGAGAGAGCTTCCTGGATGGGAGCGGGTTAATGAAAGTCTGGTTTTGTTTACAACCCAGGAGAATGTGGTTGCAGAGGCCTCAGCTGCTGCTGAACTGTGTGAGGGGTTAAATAGAGAATGCTTGCTTTGTGCGGATCTGTAGGTGTTCCTGTCCCAGCAGAGAGCCTGGACTGCTAGACTGGTTGCTTGGGATCCTGCATGGGATTGGAAACGGCAGGGTTTTGAGGGGGTGGGGGGGAAATGGGATGGGGGGGGGAATGGGATCCCACAGGCGGTGGGCCCATTCCCAAGAGGACTAGGAGAGGCTGGGGGCTGGGCCTCCGCCTGCTGGGCTGGAAGCTCCTGGGGTTCAGGCCTGGAGCCCAAGAGGCCAGGGGCTCTTGCAAATCTTACAGAGATAGTGATCACCTAAGGACATCTATTGGGTTGTCGGAAAAGTCATGACGCATTTTTGTAACGAAAAACAGAAAAAATACATCATGACTTTTCTGACATCCCAATATTTACCAGGCCGAGGGAGACTGAGAGCCCCACTCCCCTCACTCCAGAGTATCAGCGAGTTAAGCTGCAAAAGGTTTTATCCTTGTCTCTCTTATAGGTGGTCCTCTATGCTCTTGGAGCAGGAGAGGTCTGAGCAATGAATGAGAGGGAACCCTCTTCCGGGTTTGATAAAAATGGTCCTATCACAATGTCAGCAACAGACTTCCTTCTGGACTCTGTCTCCCACTTCTGTCTCTGTCTACCATGACCCATGGAAGCCAGAATCGTCCAGACACGAAAACGCTTTGTACCAAAACACCTAGAGATAGAAAAGACAGACCTCCCAAGCAGACCTGAGACAGAGCTTCTCACTTCGTTTTCACTCAAGGTTTGTTTTTTGTTGTTGTTTTGTTTTGTTCCAACCTTTGCAATTTCCCTTGCTTCTTGGAAGTCCAAGAAGGCACCAAGTTATATTTTCTGTGAACTCGAGCTGGATGTAGCAGGGGGAAACCTCAGAACCTCTGTACATTCTACCCGATCGCTTGAAGTAAAAGTCTGGCCAGCTGGCCAAACAGCCTAACAGGAAAACTGCTAGCCCTTCTGTGAAGCCTAATTTTGTAGTTCTTCTTAGAATGGCACAGAGGAATCTGCTAAAGACAGCCAACTCATTTGCCTACACGTGAATCTGACTTTCTTAACTTTCTGTATTATGAGCCACTTGTAAAACCTGTTAAAAGCTATAAACATTAGAAAATGCAGGAACACACACTTCTAAGCTCAGTATTGGATGTTCTACATGGCTAGCTTTAACTTAAGGCTTGGGAATTTGGGGACCCCCTGAACCTTCCTCACCCCCACCTTCCACAAAATAACAAAAGTAAGGTAATATATAATAATCACGTTTGAAAGTTAAATAATGCTTGTATATCATGGTATTGCATTTAATTTTTGTTCAATGTTGCTCATATTACTTTCAAATGACTTAAAGATTAGTGATGACCCACATAATAATAGAAACAGTAAACGGGAGTGTTTTTAGAGGATAAATGAGATTCCAGTAGCTGAATGGGCAAATAGAATGAACTTGATTTCTGAAGGTGAGTGACCTGTCACAGGCTGTCCCATCTAGTTCTGAGCTGGATTTTCATTCAGAAAACCAATGGCCATTGGCTCACCTGCAGGCATATGTTCTCAAGAGTTGATGTGTATGTCGACTTTCGTATTTTTATCAGAAAGAAAGGGGATTTCTTTTCAAGGTCAGAGCTACCAGTAACTAGCAGCCAGCTGAGCAGAATAGAAGGGAAATCATGGCCCTTGTCCCTTTGCAGACCCTAAAAATCAGTTTTGAGCACCAGTGAAGAGAGAAACAGAATCTGATGAAACTGAAATCGTCATGGGATTCTGTGCCCAGGTAACTAAATTTGACAGAATTGGTCCCCTGAGATTTTCCTTTCATCCCCTTCTGCCAGAGCGCACAGCCTGGTGTTTCCCCTGGGCTCTCAGGGAGCTCGTGGGAGGAGACAGCTCTGCCAGGTGGAGGTGTGTCCTTGTTGAAGTCACAAAAGGCAGAGGCAGTGATGGAGGTCTTGTTTCCAGAATAGGAGGAAGATTTCACCTTTATAGCATGCCAACACATATGCCTTTTCCCCAAACTCTGGGGAATTGACCAAATATAAGCAGGAGTTTAAATATTGGACGGTCAGAAATATGACCACTGTCCAAAATGCGCATCCTGGCATCACCCAGCCCACTTCCCCTGTGTTCCAGCTCTTCTCCAGCCGTGCGCCCTTTCCCCACTAGTCCTGGGACTCCCCCTCTCTTTGTGGATGAAGTTATCTTCACGCTAAAATGATTACATTCTCTTCCCTCCTTCACATCCTTGCGGAGATTGAGCCCTGGCACGTCCCAGGCACCCAGCACCAGCCCTCTGCTCCTTCTGTAGAGGCTGCTCCTTCTCTATTTTAGCTGGACCTGTCAGCAGAGAAGGGGCAAAGAACCCATTGCTTGGTTCCCTTCCACCCTTTGGATGATTCTTGATAGACGGTGAAAAAGTCTTGCTTTCTAAGTCTCCTATAAGAAACAAAAAACAACTAGAACTAACATCATGTCACACGGAGCAAGTGTCTGTATATCCGCTTCATTCCCGCTTCTCTTGGAATGCTGTGCACCTGATTTTAAAGAGCGCGTGCATAAAACATTGTAGTACATAGTTCATCTGAAATCTACTCTTTAAGAATATGGCTGCTGCTTCGTTTGTTCAGCATCACTATTATGTGTAACCTCTTCTTTTGTTTTTACTATTTTCTTCCTTCCTCTCCGCCTTACCTCCCTCTCTTTCTTTGAAAAGCTTCACGTAGAAGCTGTGTGATACAGTGAGGTCGGTACTTCGGACATTGGATGCACAAGACCCACGAGCCCAGGAAACTTCGAGGGGTGCCTTTGGTTAAGATCATACAATTTTAAAACTGGACAGAGACTTGGAAATGGTATATGTCAGCCCATTGTTTTATAGATGTGGAAATAGGACACCATAAAAAGGACAGTATTTAACTGTTAATACCAAGTATACTCCGAACCTCCGTATAGCGTCTATTTTATAGTTCCAGTTTAGGGTAATCTGTGAATTTCTTTTTGCTCCTATAAGAATATAAGCATTATGGGAGTGAGAATATTGTCTTATTCACGCTTTGCACTAAGTAGCCATTCTGTGACCGCCATCAAATCAAGTTCAGGAGGACGGTGGTCGTTTCTGATTTGTTCACTACTGTAGCTCTAGTGCATGTTCTGTGTTCAGCTTTGTCTTTCTGTGAAGGAGTTTCACCAGTAGTTGACAGTTAGTGTTGCCAAACAGAGGGTGTGTGTGAGTGTGAGAGTGAGAGTGAGAGTGTGAGTGTGAGTGTGTGTGTGAGAGAGAGACCCCTCCATAGCCATCCTAGTTCCCTGGCCTTACTCCTGATTCTTGCTGAGTTGGGTTCATTAAGGCCCAGGGCCTGGCCCAAGAGGGCAGAGAGCTGAGAACTGCGCCTTGCTGACCACGAGGTGGCGCTGTGGCCCTACCAAAGCCTCTGAGGCTGGCGGCGGGGTGTAGGGGGGGGAAGGACTGCTGGAAGGAATAGAGGGGACCTTGGTTCTCAAGGAGGCAATGTCCGGAGACACTTTTGGTTGTCACAGCTGTGGGTAGGGAGTGCTACTGGCATGCAGTGGACAGAGAGCAGGGATGCTGCTAAACATCCTGTAGTGCACAGGAAGCCCCCACGGCAAAGAATCACCCGGCGCAATATGTCAGTAGTGCTGAGGCTGAGAATCCTACGCTCGGAATGAAGTTGTAAACTGTGTACCAAAAGGGAAGGCGGCCTGTGGACAATTCAAGGACAGTAAATCATCTCGCTTAGATTGGCCCCATCTTCCATGCCTTTATTCACCTCTGTAACCTCTTTGCTCCTGTCACAAGTGACTTCTGATTCCCTAGCAGCCTCAGGTTCCCAGCAGGGCTCTGGCCCTCAGACAGGTAAGGCCATCGCAGGAGCAGGGCTGCAGCCTGTCCTCCTCAAGGACTCATGGACAGAGCTTGCCCCCAACTAGCATTCATTCGTGCACTTTCAATGGTATGCGCTGGTCCTCGGGAGAGACCTCAGTGTAAGTCAGACAAGATGTGAGTGGGATCATCCCGCATTACTGGGAAGGAGACGCAGAAGACGCAGAGAAGGAAAACCAGGCTGATCCTGAGAGGAAGGGAGGAGGTGGCCGAGCCTGGGGCAGGGACAGCGGAGGGAGGCAGCTGCTGGCACAAGAATGACATCAGAGACATATCCTTCAGGCAACACACCCACCCTTACAAATTCCAAACTCCTTTGAAAGGAGCAAGAGTTAAAATTCCTTTAAAAGTAGGGAGTGCAGGACATGAAAAAGCAAGAGAACTTATTAGAGAGCCTGAGAATGCGGAAGTCATTCGAGGCTGTGACATCATCACAGAAAGCACCTGGCAGCTGTGGAGCTCTGCAGCCTGGTCTCCTTACCACTGAAGACCAGAATCCTAGCCTAGGGCCTCGCCTGTCGGCCCCACTTCACCATGGGCTCCTGGCTCCTCTGCTGTGTGGGTCTCTGCCTCCTGGGAGCAGGTGAGTGAGGGGCCCGGGTGGCCTGATCCACTCTGAGTCTCCAAGCCTGTTCATCACGCCTCCAGTGACAGGCTGCCTCTTGGGGCTTGTCTGAATTCTGCTTATTTCCTCCTCAGGCCCCTTGGACACAGCAGTTTTCCAGACTCCCAAATACCTCGTCACGCAGGTGGGAAATAAGAAATCCCTAAGATGTGAACAAAAGCTGAACCATAATGCTATGTACTGGTATAAGCAGGACTCCAAGCAATTGCTGAAGGTTATGTTTTTGTACAATAATAAGGAGCTCATTGTAAACGAGACAGTTCCAAGTCGTTTCTCACCTAATTCTCCTGACAAAGCTCATTTGGACCTTCTTATCAACTCCTTGGAGCCAGGAGACTCTGCCGTGTATCTCTGTGCCAGCAGCCAAGACACAGCCCTGCAAAGTCACTGCCTCCCTGTGCACAAACCTCCTCACCCAGCCAGGAAGCTGTGGGGACAACAAATCACCCACCCCCGAGGCTCTGTTCACCCCCCTGTGAAACCCCTGGCTGGAGTTTCAGTGTGTAGTTCAGCCCACGGTACACACCTGGTGGGGAGTTCTACATTTTATGCGCCCAGAAGTCTTACAGAATTCTTATCAGCTAGAGCAGGGCTGTCCAATAAATTCACTGAAGGACTCAGGATACCACAGACAGGAGAGGACCCTGTCCCATGCACTGAAGTCCTTAACCAATGAGATGCCATTCACTGCCTTTCTCTGCCGTGCATGTTGGTGCATATCATACATAACAATATGACTGAAAATGCTCTATTCGCTAAAAAAGGTTTGATGAGCAAAATCCTAAAGGAGAGGGGAAGGTAAAGTTTCTGAGACCAAAAGGAAATTCGGATTATCAGTGAGTTCCCTGTTTAATAGAAAAATATTTGGAGAAGCACGAAAGTCCATGGCAATACATAAACTAGAAAGAAAGGGTGGGAGATAAGCGCCAATCGAGGTGAGCATGTGCATTGCAGACCCCCTCCTCCCAGGAGGATGAACAGTGATTCTTCCTAGTTTGGACTGAGTGTTGTTATAGAAGCCTCTGCCCAAGCAGGTGGTAGCCAGATGATGGAGGATAGTATGAGGCATGGAAATAAAAGGCTTTGGGCACAAATCTTTGGCAGTAGCTAGTCTTCGGTTCTACTGTAAGTGAGATAACATGATCCAATTTGTACTTTGATACAATAACACTGGTAGCTGTATGGATCAGAAGGGAGATAGGTTTTGGGTGGAATGTACCATTAGAAGACTACTAACATTTTCTACGTGAAAGATCTTAAAGGAGTTTATGTGGGGCCTTGTGGATAATACAGCATAGAAGCCCTGGATTATGTTATTTTCTTCTAAAGCATGTTATGTTTTATTCTGGCAGGTTTGACGCTAGGGTTTCCCAGGATTTATTTTGGTTTTGCCGTCCTTCTTAGAGACCTAGCGTGTGGTCTTGATTGCTAGTGCATGGCCCTTCCGGGGTCTCCGTGGAAATCATGCCGCACTCCCCAATGAGAGTGTCTTCTGAAATCTCTATTCAGCTCTCTGTTCGCTAATCAGCCTTCCAGAGCCCTCCCCACTGTGCCTACACATTAGAAATGGCCCAAAAATAAAGGGGGATTTCCTTATGTATATCCTTGGGGCTCCTGTTCACTGCTCTATACCCCAAATCCCAGCTGTCTTGGAATCAGTTATGTCTTTTTACCTCCAAGCAACATATGCTATTACTGTTTTATTTAGACAGTGTTTACTTGAATTTACTTACACGTTTACCATTGCACTACTTCACTATTCCTTCTTGCAATTCAGACTGCCCTTCGAGTATTTTCCCTCTTCAGGCACACACCTAATTCAGATATTAAACTCCTCTTTCACACCTCCCCCCACCCCAGAAATGCTTCTGTTAGCCATTGTTTCGGTGCAACCAAACCTTTCACTTTTATTGTTCCAGGTTTCATTTTAAATTCTACTGTTTTTTTGTAATTCTTACTTATTGGGAGCAAAACAATGCAGTGAAATTTTATTTATTCAGACTTTTGCTGTTTCATGTAGAGGGCCAATCAAAGTGTGTTCTTGTTACAGTGGATGTCCTTCATAATAATCTTAATAGTAATAATCCTAGTCTTTGAACTAGGGTTAATTTTAGGTTCTTATCTAAGAATGGAATATCTCCAACTGTAGTGGATTGGGGGTCCATCATATATGTAACCTGTTCAGGGTGGAGAATATCCAAACCCTTTTTGCTTAAATTCTAACCCATATGCCTTTACATTTTCTGCTTTATGGGCCACATTAAAAATCCGATGAAATCTGTTACATTAGAAAAATGCTAATATGTTCCTCCTGACCCAGCACATCCCTGGTTAAAAGAAATTTAATTACCACCCCTTGACTTAAAGCATGGGCAACAACCCTCCCCACCCCCAATGTAGATTTATATAGATTTTCATT
>NW_017731828.1:1408648-1413356 GCF_001890085.2 Hipposideros armiger
GCCCCCAGTTCCTTGTTGAGTATTACAACGGGGAAGAGAGAGAGAGAGGAAACCTCCCAGATCGATTCTTGGTGAAACAATTTGGTATCAATCGCTCTGAGCTGAAGATAAGCTTGCTGGAGCTGAAGGACTCGGCCATATATCTCTGTGCCAGCAGCCAAGACACAGCCCTGCACTATCAGCATCCTACTGTACAAAAACGCCCCCGCCCCAGCTCAGGAAGTGACCGCGAGGGTGGCAGCTGCCAGCCCCATACGCTCAGGTTGGCTGCGGAAAGCAGACTGCATTTCCCAGGCACTCTTTCTGCTGCTTAGAGGTGTGATATGTTTTAATGCGCAGAGAAATCATGCAATATAAGTATTATGTTCCCCGTTTATGGATCTGAGGGGAAGTAACTTTCTTGGGTGTCTTATTTCATAAGTGGCAGAGCAAGACATCAAACTCAAGCCTGTTCCTCCAGACCTGTAGTTGTCCCCCCTCACCCCCAGCACTGTCCCCACACGTGGCTTCTCTTTTCCAGGTCCAGATTAGCAGGCCTGGGAGGGTCATGCGTCATCTGTGACTGTCATTCCCTGACAACTTCAAGAAACATTTGACTTCAAGGCAAGTAATATCCATTGATCCTCTATTGTGACAATCAAAAAAGGCACAATTTCCTGCACTGTAGCCCTCGCATGGACCTAAGCCATGTGATATCACTCACAGAGGCTGTGTGAGTAGGGACGTTTCTAGATGTGCTTTCCCAGATGCAGAGCAAAGGGAACAGATTATTTGCAAGGGAGAAGGCAGCCTTTCTCCACATGATACAATTGCCAAGGGAAGGGAACATGAGGAGCTGTTATCCCTTCCTTTGTTTCTTTTGTTCATCAAACTATTTCTGTTCCCATATTTGATTCAAGGTGTTAGATCACATAAAATAGAAGCCTTCCAGGGTTGTAAAAAAATGTAATAAGGTTAAAATAGAAGGAAATAGGAATCTGGATAGCTCGATGCCCTTCGTTCATCTCCGACAGCCTCTTGTACCGTTTCCTATGTGCATAAGTAGATATGGACACACTTTGCCTAGAAACCCAATAGCTGAGAACTTTAGAAGTGACAGAAACGGGAATGTTTATGCCTGGTGATTCCTTACAGAAATTAACTAGAGCACATAGCATCCGTTCCTCCTCAGGCACATTTACATCAACTTGATTGACACGTCAACTATATATAACAAACATCACACACTTTAAAAGAACAGATCAGTTATTTTATTTATATACATACATGCATACAGTGCCAAAAAAATTGTATGCACATTTTAAGGAAGGAAAAAACCGTGTTAAAATTACACTAATGGTAACCACTTTGAGCACCTCTTGTAATTACAGAACTCAAACGTGACTTGTATTCATCTTTTGTTATCAGTATATATTATTACAATTTTAATAGTTTTCCTTAAAATGTGTATACATTATTTGGCACCATGTATGTGTGTATGTATATATATAATATTTTCATCACCCAGAAAGTTCCTCCGTGCCCCTTTGCAATGCCTCACTTCATCGTGACAACCAATGACATGAATGCTATGATTTCTGTCTCTATAGATTAGTTTGGTCAGGCATCTTTTTAATGGAAATTTAAAATCCCTACCTATTAAAACAATTCCCCTGCAGCACGTAGTTAAATAATTAAGAGAGGTGCTTCTGGAAAGTGTATGGTTATAAAAGTACTTGAAACCAGGCAAGATCATGTCAGGAAAAAGTCTATCTGGAGACAGATGGTTTGTGAACATGACCATCAAAAGGCCTTTGCAGGTTGTAGAAGCTGTTTGCATAAAATTTATTTACTCATTTTCACTCATATCTTTTCTCATTCTCTCAAATTATTTTATAATTATATTTTGATAACCATTTCTCCTCTCTGAGGAAATTATTCTGAGTTCCCATCAGATGCACACACAGCCTGGCTTCATGTTGATACACTGTGTGCTGGGGCTGAGCAGACCTCCAGGAACAGCGACTTCACTGAGAGATCACTTTACATCCGGAAAAGAGTTCCCTTCACCTTGACCCCAAGTGTCCAACCCACAAAACACAGTCTTTAGGTGGAAAATCCCCCTTCTGTTGTGGCCTTGCCTGGGCACCGGTGTCCTGTGCTGTGTGTCCTCTGGTCTCCTGGACCAGAGAAGTCCTGGGCACAGACGTGGAACCCACTTGTGGGCTGGTCAGGTCCCAGCTCAAGGTGTGTTACTGTGGTTCCCACATCAGGCTCCTCCTCTGGTTCTGACTTTAGATTCTGTATCCTTCTCTCCCAGGCCCAGCGATGCCAAGTCACCCATCCCCGAGACACAAGGCTGTGCTAAAGGGGAACCAGTCCATCGGGAGGGGACCACAGATGTGAAACAGGAAATCATATTCTTGAGACCGGCTACATAATTTGCAGGGTCTATGGTCCCAACATTAAGAATGTGAGCATCATGACAGCAGAGCACTGAAGCAAGTATGGGGTCTCTAAGCGTGGGATTGTGTGCAGATTAGATACAGGTTTCCCAAGCACCATTCTGTTGATTATTCAATTAATGTCAGTGATTCTTCCCAAGGAGACATTCCCCCATGGAATAGATGTCTCCAAAAAAAGAACATTTTTCACTCACCCTGGACTCAGCCCCTTCTCAAGTCCCTCTGTCATCCTCAGTGCCAGCAGGCCTCCTGCAGCGCTGAGCAGTAGTCCTCTTGCCACAGAGAAAGGTCAGGCACCGGCGTGAGGCAAGCTGCTTGCTGCTGTCTTACTCCAAGCACGGGAAGCCAGTGACCGGGGGCATACAAAGGTGCTCTGGCTACGTTGGGCAGGTGTCCCACCTGTTCGTGAATTGACAAGAAGCAGAGCAGAATGACCCCTCATGTGGTGACGAGCCTGCTGCCCCTGAGGTGTGGCAACCAGAGAGCAGGGGATCATTGTGGATGGGGGGATGTTCATACAGTGGCGACCACTGAGCAAAGTAGAAAAGGATCCTTGAAGGGCTGTTTGGGACCCATGAGTCATACAAGGCACCAGAAAGCCATCAGGATTTCCCCTAAGATTCAGAAGTACAGAAATATGTAGATACACAAAACCAGAATCCTAATGAAGGTTTCTATCACAGGAATNAGAGTTATGAAGCTATGACTGAACTGAGCCCCTAATGCATGCTAGGTTTTGCATATATTATGTTTTAAAGCTTTGCACCAACCATGCATGCAAGTCAAATATTCTGATACCCACTTGGTAGAGAAAAAAGCTCAGAGACATGAAGTCATTTTCCCAAGGTCTCGTGGTTTAGAAGAAGCAGAATTGGGAAGTGAATCTGTCTGTGTTATAAAGTCTGTACTCCTTCCACGTGCCCAGCTGCCCCATCATTAACCTCCTTATCCGAGCCAGTAAGAATGGAGGCCCAGCTGCATTTTCGTGCATCCCAGTAGGCAGCAGTGGAAAGCTCACACATCGTAATGGTCATGCCTGCAGCCTCTTCCATGGCTACTTTGAATGAGTTCACACTGATTCGTTATCATTTGTATGCAGTCCTCGTGTCTTTTCCTAGTCTCTGTAGCTTATGTTTTCATATTTTTATAGTGTGTTTTGATGTACAAGAGTTTAGTTTAATGCAGTTTTTCTCTGTCTCTTGACTGAACAAATTCTACCTCATATAAATGCCTGAAAATATTTTCCTTAATTTATCCTAGTAGAATGTAACTTTTACTTTTCATAGGTAAAAATAAGCGTGCCTGAAATATATTTTCACATAAGGAAAGAAGCAGAGATCTAGGAATGCGAGGGAGAGACCTACGTTCCGTGCAGAAGACATAGCCTGTAAAAAAGACCCCTGAGGCAGAGAAGAACATGGCACGTATGAGGAAGTAACTGGACGTCAGTGAGTGAGGCTGGGGCAGACAAAGCAGAGGGAGACTTGTGCAAGATGGCGGTGGAGAGATGGGTGGAGGGCAAGCATGATGGAACCTTGCAGAGCTATTGCCCCCTAGACGAAAGGCAGCAGGGGCAGAGACCATCTGAGTGAAGGATTATGTTTGTGAGCTGAAGGGGAGTAGAGGGTAGAGGGAGGGGCTGAGGTAGATGAAGGAGACACTGGCTGGCAGGGGTAGTGACACCACTGATTGACTCCACTGAGAGCCAACTCTTATTTCCTCAACACAAACTGGAGAAACTCCCTCTCCAACCCCCACATTCTGACTCGACTCTGCTATGGCCTCCCGGCTCCTGTGCCGTGTGGCCCTTTGTCTCCTGGGTCAGGTGAATTCGCTAAAGCCCTTTCCTGGGCTCACTAAGCCCTAATCTAAGCCGTTACCTTGTGTCTGCAGAATTGGTGTCCCTCTTTGGCGCAATCTCTGCTTCCCTCTGTCACAGACTCCATGGATAACACACAAAGCAGAAATTCCAGAGGGGTCTGTGACTTTCTGTCATAGCCGGAAATGCCACCCTAGTGTCTGACAGTCTCTCCCTGACCCCTTTGTCCTCTTGTTCCAGCAGCCACCCCACAGCTCCCTCCCTCTACCCAGACAGGCCAACAGAAGATATGGGGGCTGGGGCTTGTCTTTATGGGGCTCTGACCCAATCAGGGTAAGACAGTGTCCCATGGGAGAATCCCCTGGGTTCCCCAGCATGGGGGCCCTCCAGCTCTGTGGGAGCTTGGCCTTGTGCTGAGGGAACCCTCGCAGGTCAGTCTCAGCCG
>NW_017731828.1:1415593-1422559 GCF_001890085.2 Hipposideros armiger
TGAGGCTCAGTGATGTCACTGTGGGAACTGCCTTGTGGGGACAAGGGACGTCCCTCGTGTTCTGCTCATGCTCAGAAGGCCCCTAACCTGTGAACCTCCCATTCCTGTCCTGACCCTGCCATGGGCTCCAGGCTCCTCTGCTGGGTGACCCTCTGTCTCCTGGGGACAGGTGAGTGCTCAGAACACCAAGCAGTTTCCGTGTGTGTGTGTGTGTGTGCATGTGTGTGTGTGTGTGTGTGTGTGTGTGTGGTGACTACAGGTGTTTTCCTCATTGCTCCCAATTTCTGTCTTCACAGGTCACACAGATACTGAAGTCTCCCAGTCCCCCAGGCACAGGGTCACAGAGAGGGGCCAGGATGTATCTCTCAGCTGTGATCCAATTTCCGGTCATACTGCCCTGTACTGGTACCGACAGACCCTGGGGCAGGGCCCAGAGTTTTTGATGTACTTCCAAAACGAGAAAGCCGTGGACACATCAGGGATGCCTGATGATCGGTTCTCTGCTGAGAAGACACAGGGCTCGTCCTTCACCCTGAAGATCCGGCGTGCAGAGCAGAGGGACTCGGCCGTGTATCTCTGTGCCAGCAGCTTAGCCACAGCATGGCACTGTCACCTCCTTCCTGCTCACAAACACTCATGTGCTCACCTCTCCTCCTAGTTCCCAGAACCCCCAGAGGAGTTGCCCTGTTCTTCCTGAGTCAAGGGGTCTAAGAGCCCTTGGGACTCCTACTGTTCTTCTGACAGTGTGAGCTCAGGAAAGAACCTTTGAAATACCAGAACAGGTCATGCTGGGTAGTAATAAAATTGCTTTGTGAATTCCAGGGATTCCTTTATACAATTCAAGATTCTGCGATTGACATTGAATATCAGAGCCTAGTCTCAGGTGTAGTGAAATATTATCTCATAAAACTATAAAGTTGCAACACATTTATAATAAACTTCTAGAACTGAGTGTCACTAGCTCAGACCACACTATGCCCAGGTGTGGGCCAGCCAATACAGAACATTGTTAGATGATATGCAGCCACCAGCCTTAAAAATAAATAAATTAGAATCCTTAGTAAGAATTGTCACTGAAATTCATTATCCAGAAGCAACTGTCCCCACAATAGTGTACATTAATGTATGTCCATATATTGCTTTTTAATTTCTCTTGACAATCCTGCAGTCATTCTGTGTTTAATTACCTTATTCTCTAGTCTAATTTTTAATAGAGACTTAAATTTATCTCGGTTTCATAAAATACAACCCCACTTGAGAAAAGGTTTAAGGGAAATGATTCAAAGACCTGATAACAGTCACAGTTGCCCGCCTTATCCTTGGGAATATGTTGCAAGACCCCCAGTGGATGCTGGAAACCATGGATAGTACCTAACCCTCCATATACTGTTTTTCCCTGTATATACACACCTTTTCACTTAAAGGAAGCACTTTACAGCTTCTGTGTGGCATATCCAAATTGCCGGCATCACTACTTTTGCGCTTTGGGGTCGTTATAAAGTAAAATAAGAATTACTTGACCAGAAGCACTGCCGTTCATGACGGTCGATCTGTTAACCGATATGGTTACTAAGCGACTAACAGGCTGGTTGTACACACAGCATGGAGACGGTGGGCAGAGGGGTGGTCACATCCCTCATGGGACTAAGCAGGATGGCACAAGATGTCACCATGCTACTCACTACTCAGGAGGGTGTGCGATTTCAAAGTTACTGTTTATTTAAGAATTTTTCATTTTCAGACTATGGTTNGTCAAGGTTAGATGAGTGTTTAAGGAAATTGAGCATACAACTTACAGGATACTGCTTCTGGGATATTCTCCCTGCTGACCCTGCAGACACTTCCCAGCATCTCTTGAGTCATTGTAGAAGAAATGATGATGAAACTTCAGTTATGGACCACAAGATGGCACTGTGATGCCACTGAGACTTAAGGGGTTCTGGGGAGCTTCTGAGAGAACAGACTAGGAGGGAAAAGGTTAAAAACTTAGGCACGGCTCCAATATTAAGCAGATGTTGAAGAAATTTTCAGTTATTGCTAGGCTACCCCCAGCTATGGAAGAGGTGGAAGGTTTCTCTGAACTTGAATGAGGTCCCCGGTTGAAGGATTTGGGCAAGGCAGCCTTGATGTCAGAGGCAGGTGCAAACAAGAGCAAC
Organism: Hipposideros armiger; assembly: GCF_001890085.2. Lineage (NCBI taxonomy): Eukaryota > Metazoa > Chordata > Mammalia > Chiroptera > Hipposideridae > Hipposideros > Hipposideros armiger. The sequence goes on from NW_017731828.1 coordinate 1,417,750, forward strand.
TGTCTCAGAGGAATGTGGGAAACCAAGGAGGTGGGGTGAACCCTAAACTCAGTGCATCGCAGCCACACCCCTTCTCCTCTGCCGACCATGCTTAGCTACGTCTATGAAAGGAGTTGCTGATTCAGCCTGAGCCAAGCCAGAAGGGACCCTGGGCCAGGGAGCATCTGCAGGGGTGGGGGCAGTGACATCCCAGGCAGACCTGTCTGTCCATTGGAGAAGGGCCTCTGAGCTCTCTCTCTCTGTCCTGCGGATCAGCGCATTTAGCAGGGACAGCCTCCTCTTGTCCTTATCCAATCATGAGCCCCAGCCTCTTTTGTGTGACTCTCTGTCTCTTTGTGTCAGGTGAGTTTGGGAGTCAGTAGGAAACCTCCGCCATGGGTCTGCACAGTCCCAGCTCCAAGCCTTTCCTTTCCTTTGCAGACCCAGGTTCCTCCTTAAGCCTTTTCTTTACCTTATGTCTGCCCCTGCAACAGGCCCTGTGAATGCTGCAATCACCCAGACGCCAAGATACCGTATTCTACAAACAGGGAAGAAGACAACCCTGGAATGTTCTCAGCATATGAACCATTTTGCAATGTACTGGTATCGACAAGACCCTGGACAGGGGCCAAGGCTGATGTATTATTCGGGAGGTGTCAACAGCACTGCCAAAGGAGATGTCACGGAAGGTTACAGCGTCTCCCGAAACAAGAATGAGCATTTCACCTTGATCCTGGAGTCAGCCAGCGCCAACCAGACTTCTCTGTACCTCTGTGCCAGCAGTGAATACACAGCACTGTGCAGCCAGCTGCTCTCTGCACACAAAGGTCAGCCACAGGTGTGAGGGATGTCTCCTCCCCGAGGGCCCTGTCTCACCAGGAGGGAACACTGCCTCTACTGAAACTTCACCAGACTTCCCAGCAATGGTCCCTCAGTCCCAAGGGCCTTGGGCGGCATGGATGTCCTTGTGTGCATATGTGTAAATGCAAACAGCATGTAATGTTATTCTCTAGATTCGGAATATCCTGGTAATTGAGTAANTGAGGTGGAAATGGCTTGGTAGGCCATCCTAGCTCGTCCCAAATAGGAAAGCCATCTAGAGCTGATAGGCCTGGTTTGGTGTCTCGCATTTTAGAAATGAACAGGGCTTTGGAGATCATTTCATGGCAGTCCCCATCACGCAGCAGTTGAAGAAATACAGTGTCACATATAGGAAGTGATTCAATCACTGAAATATTGACATTTCCTAAACATGATACGATGCATTTTATTCCCTGGTCGTTACATGTGACTATGTTGAATGACCCCATAACAGAATTTGTGGGTGCACATGATGTCTTGTGCTTGTTCATAGCTGCTGCTCAGGGAGCACAAATCAAGCTGGCCTATTAGCCCCCCCAAAAGCTATACTGAAGGGATGTCTGCAGGGCTGTGTTTTGTTCATTACTAAGAATCCAGACATAGGACACTCACTTTTTAGTCATCAGAGATCAACTAAGTACGTGGATGAGTAGTACTGTTGCCAGCTATTTTGTTGTTTCGGATGCGTCTTTCCTCTTCACACATCAAGGTCTTTATACCCATCACAGCTGCTCCCAGCCTGAATGAGGGATGGGTCTGGATTGCTGACCTGGGGTGGTGGGAAGAGGCCAGTGAACTGAGAAATGTGCTGCTTTGGCCACAAGGAGGAGCTGTGGCTCTGTTGAAACCTCTGAGGCTGGGGCAAGGGAAGGGGGTTGGGAGTGAGCGGAGGGATTGGGGAGGGGGGAAGCTAGGGCCTGGGGTTCTGTCCTTATGTCAGTTGGGAACAACAGTTGTAGACATCTCAAAGATACTAAACTGAAATCACTTTCAAGTTGATTTCCCTTTGTCTTACCCTATTGCCTTGTGTTCTCTTTTGTTCTAAGCCCAGCTAAGCCCTGTATCCTCAGTACAGAGGCAGGTTATGCCTTGTATGGCCCCCTCTGCACCCTTTCTGGTGTCTGGCTCCGAGCTGGCATCGCAGTTGTGCATTTTAAATGATGGGCACTGATCTATCCAGTCTCCCTCCCTCCGTGCAGTTGGGCAAAGGGACTCCATGGAGCTTAGACCCTGCGGGAAATGATGTTTTGAGTGATGTCCTGCTTGACTGAGCAGGGGAGAAAGGGGTTGAAGTGGAGATGGTCTCTCGCTGAGAAGGGGATCCTGGAAGGGAGGTGGCTGGACAGAGTCTGCGCAATTAGGAGGCAGCTAATAGCAAAAGAGCAAGTGTTCGGGAAATAACCCACCCCACGCAATTCAAATCTACCTTCCATCACAGTCTATTTAATGCATGAAAAGGGGCGGAAGAAATATCCCTTAGGTCTGGGGAAACTGTCAGGGACAGTGACATCAGACGCAAAACCACCAACCAGGGCCAAGGAGACCAGAGCCCAGCCCCCTTGCCGGGTCGTCCTGGTTAGACAGACGATGCCACCTCGGCCCGTCTGCACCATGGGCTGCACGCTGCTCTGCTGTGTGGCCCTGTGTCTCCTGGGAGCAGGTGAGTCTTGGGTTCATGGGCTGCCCTTGGACTCCAAGCCATTCCCCTGTGGCCGCAGCAACGTCCGTCCTTATGGGCTATGTCTGAATTTTGTCCCCTTCCCCCAACAGTCCCCATGGACACTGGAGTTACTCAGATACCAAAGCACCTGGTCATGGGAATGAGAAGTAAGAAGTCTTTGACATGCGAACAACGCCTGGGACATAATGCTATGTACTGGTATAAGCAGAGCGCTCAGAAGCCCCCACAGCTCATGTTTTCCTACAACTATAGGGAACTCAGGGAAAACATGACTGTCCCGAGCCGCTTCTCACCTGAATGCCCAGACAGCTCCCACTTACACCTTCACGTGGACGCCCTGGAGCCAGAAGACTCCGCTGTGTATCTCTGTGCCAGCAGCCAAGACACAGCCTTGCAGAGTCACCTTCTGCCTGTGCAGAAACCTCCCGGGTCCAGCCAGGAAGCTGTGGGGCCACCAGGGCTCCGCTCAGCATTTCCCGTGAGGCCCTAGACGGAACTCTCAGACCACAATAGAGCCTGTCAAGTCACTGGGTACAACAATGCTGAATTCCACGCACAGATACCAACAGCCTGCGGCCTGGCTTTGTCTTGAACAAGGCTGTGCCCGCAGTTGCCTGTAGGATAGAAACATTCGAGGTTAAGTTTTTCCATAATCGATTAGCTTGTGCCCCTGGGGAATCTTTCGTGAGACCCTTTACACTCTGGCCTCAGCAGTCCTACCAAGCCCCCTTCTAACACGTGCCTTTCCTGTCTTTTCTTTCCACCCAGGTTTGACCCTAGGTCTTAGCCCTGATCCCAGCTTCAAATACACCCAGACCTTTTCCCAAAACACCTCATTCCCTCACCGTGGGGCTTCGTCAGTTCCCACCACTGAGGACAATAATCCCCTCATCTGGCTTGGTTAGTTCTGCGCCCCCCCCCCCCAGTCTCTTTGTCAGAGTCCATGCCTCTGGACTGAGGCTCTGAATTGACTGTCAGAGAGGAGAGTGGGTCCCACCTGTGTGTTCAGGTCTTCACAGCTGGCCTTGCTGTCCAGAGCCCACATTCTCCAAGGGCCCCTCTGCAGCCCCAGTGTGTCACCCAGGGCTGCGGGCCTGTGCGCTCCAGCACTCATGTCTACAGGCACTAAGGCTCAGAGTGCCAGCTCTTAACCTGGGAACACCAAAGCATTGAGTTGGGGTATACCCCCTCACTCCCTGACCTGCCATGAGTACCAGGCCTCTCTGTTTTGTGGCCGCTTGTCTCTTGGGAACAGGTGAGTCCAGGTAACAGATGGAAGCTTTTGATGTGGGCTTTTCAATTCCAGATCCTCAGTATTTCCTTCCTTTGGACTTGCACCATGGCCAAGGCAAAAATCTTAGTTACCGCCCAGATACGCCACACGGGGGCACTGTGGGACGGCCGAGCTCCAAATGTTTCTGGGGCAGAGCAAGCCGACCAGGAGGGTTAAAAGAACAGCCTTGTTTGGTGCTTTTGTTTGCTACAGAGCTTAATAGCATAAACGCTAATTGGCAGGTGCCGTTCCAGCCGGGAGCCATGAACTTCAGCTGTGCAATGGTAAGGGAGATTCTCTGAGCTTACAAGGGAAAGTGATGGGTGCAGAGCTGGGACAGCCTGCATGCCCTGGGAGCAGGGACCCATAGAAGAACAGCTGCCTCAAAGGAAAGGCAGGGGAGCTGTAGGGGTGGGCACAATGCGAAACCCAGCCCAGCATCGACCAGCCCAGTTAGCCTGAGATATCATGGGCAGGACAGAAGGGGGCCTGAGCCAGCTGAGCCCAGGCCCAGGCAAGGGAGGCCAGGCTCGTGGGAACCCGCAGAGATAATGACATCACTGCCTATCTTCCAATCAGAGAAGGATGCCCAGAACATCAACCTGAGAGGACCAGAACTCTGAGCAGGGACACAGCACCCAGTGCTGCCCCACCCTGCCATGGGCTCCAGGCTCCTCTGCTGTGTGGCCCTTTGTCTCCTGGGAGCAGGTATGTCCTTGGTATAGGGGGGACATCTCTGTTCTAAGCCTGCCAGCACCTGAATCCAAGGCACCATCAGGTTCCCTCCGTGTCCTTTCTCCAGCCCCTGTCTCCTTCCCTCACAGGCCCAGTGGATTCTGGAGTCACCCAAACACCAAGACACCTGGTAAAAGCAACAGGACAGACAGTGACACTGAGATGTTTTCCTGTGTCTGGTCACCTCTCCATGTACTGGTACCAGCAGTCCCCAGGCGAGGGCCCCCAGTTCCTTGTTGAGTATTACAACGGGGAAGAGAGAGAGAGAGGAAACCTCCCAG
>NW_017731828.1:1429034-1434741 GCF_001890085.2 Hipposideros armiger
ATGAAGAAAAAAAGGTGGTAAATAACATCAGGAATTAAAAAGGGATAACTAAAAATAGAACAGAACTCAAACTGTAAGAAAAAACTATTAAAGTTGTCATTAAATTAGAAAAATGAGAATATGTAAAATATTAACGTAACCAAATCAATAGTGGATATCTGTCTACCTACCTCCCGAAACTATAGGCCCAATGACCCTGCCACACACGTTCCATCATTCTATACGCAGTGGTCAGCCGCATCTTGGAAGCACGTGATTCCAGGAACATGGGAAGATGTTTTATTCCTGAATCCTCTTTGCTTCGACTGCAGTCCTTCCCCAAGCAGACTTACAGGACTGTCCTCAGCTTCATCTCCTTCACCCACAGGCACCAGAGGCGGAGGCAGCCAGACCCTGGAACACCCAAGCACAGAAATGTGACAAGCAATAGCACTGGCATGAGAGCGCCGAAATCACAAAGCAGACACTTCTGACAATGTTAAAACGAGTCAATCACACAGGTCATCCTGTAAATTTGAATGGTCTGCCCAGTTATGGGGACGCAGCGGTGTTTCTTGGGCAAGCAGCCAAGACAGCTGACTCCCTTCTAGGGCAAGGCCAAGTCAGCCCCTCAAAGTGCACCCTTGCCTAAGACATGGGTCATGCTGAGCATGTGTGACTGGGAGAATGGAGTGGATGGTGACAGAAATGGAAGCTCACAGGGGACCCTGAGTGCAGACAAGACCATGACCGCACCCTTTGGTAACTTGTATTGGAAGCACTGTTGACATGTCTTGGTGAAATTGCCCAGCAAACAGAAGAGTGATTCGTGAATGAGAAGATGGTCTTGGAATTGCAGTGGGGGACCTGCATCAGGACAGCACTGGAGCCGGAAGTGACAGCCCATGCATCGATTTTGTTGAAAGAGGAGCTTATGAATATTTACGTTAGTCATTCAAGTGTGCTGTGATATAAACCATGTGTCACTGAGGTTGAGGGGATTGATAGAGGACATGATGTCACTGTGGGAGCGGCCTTGTGGAGACAAGGGACGTCCCTCGTCTTCTGCTCATGCTCACAAAGCCCCTAATCTGTGAACCCCCCATTCCTGTCCTGACCCTGCCATGGGCACCAGACTCCTCTGCTGGGTGACCCTCTGTCTCCTGGGGACAGGTGAGTGCTCAGAACACCAAGCAGTTTCTGTGTGTGTGTGTGTGTGAGAGAGAGAGAGAGAGAGAGAGAGAAATGATGATTACAATTGTTTTTCTCATTCTATTCCCACCTTCTGTCTTCACAGGTCACACAGATGTTGAAGTCTCCCAGTCCCCCAGGCACAGGGTCACAGAGAAGGGCCAGAATGTATCTCTCAGCTGTGAACCAATTTCCGGTCATGTTGGCCTTTACTGGTACCGACAGACCCTGGGGCAGGGCCTGGAGTTTTTTATTGCCTTCCAAAACAAGGAAGCCGTGGACACATCAGGGATGCCTGATGATCGGTTCTCTGCTGAGAGGACAGAGGGGACAGAGGGGTCATCCTCCACTCTGAACATCCGGCATGCAGAGCAGAGGGACTCGGCCGTGTATCTCTGTGCCAGCAGCTTAGCCACAGCGTGGCACTGTCACCTCCTTCCTGCTCACAAACCTCATACTTCTCTCTCCTTGCGGCTCCTAGAGACCCTAAATGGGTCATTCATTGCTCTACATTCCGCAGCGGAAAGAAGTAGATTTGGACATGAGCTGTCCTTGGGTAGAAAGAGGCCGTCTTAACTCCTGAAATACTGTGACTGTAATCTTTGGTGGATGGAAACAATTATGGCTCATTGGGTTCTAGGAGTCCCAGAGTCAGCTCCGAGCTCCCAGGCCATGATTGTGCATCCTGGACACGAACAGTCTCCGCGGGACTCCAGGGCTACTGCCCCCTCACACAGCTTTGGTTCTGAGTCACGAGCAGCGCCTCCTCCTCTGTCCTTGTTGTCGGCATCTGGAGAGTTTGTGACGACCTCCTCTGGCGTATTCTTTCTGTACAGTCTCCTCTAGCCCTGTCCCACTGGAAGCTTTCTGCAGTATGTTATCAAGCCTGTCTTCCTGTTTGAAGTAATGTCTTCACTGCCTTTGTGTCTATTAACTGATAAACGCAATACTGATAGCAAGACTTCATTTCCTCTGTCTAGTTGAAGCAACCCCTTTTCTTTGTTTTGTTTTCATTTTCCCACTGCTCCATCCTGAGGGTTAGACTCAAGCCTAGTTGCACAGCTTCTCCAGTTTCATCTTGATTCCATGAGTAAATCTGACTTCTAGAGACTGTTTTATTTGGTGCCCTGGCCTTTGGATTTGAAAGAATTCCCCTGAATTCTTTAACTCAAGAAGATGGGGTATTTTCTTGGTAATAATGCACCTATTCCTTTTTGTTTGTCTGCTATATTGTTTGTTCTATTTGTTATAAACAATTATATTAGAAGTAACATCTTTTACCTGTCTCTGGGTGCAGCCGCAGTTCGTATTATATCTAAAGCCCTGGGCACCGGGGTTGGGATTATGGATTATGGATTATGGTTTCCAGGAGTCCTAAGAGATAACCGGATGCTCCAAAACTGGGATTGGATGTCACAGACGCAGCCATGATAGAGCTGCCCTGAGCCTTGCACAGCTGGAAAGGGGAGTGACAGTCCCTCCAAATCCACTTATCAGAGATTGTGNTATGGTTATAAAACTACTTGAAACCAGGCAAGATCATGTCAGGAAAAAGTCTATCTGGAGACAGATGGTTTGTGAACATGACCATCAAAAGGCCTTTGCAGGTTGTAGAAGCTGTTTGCATAAAATTTATTTACTCATTTTCACTCATATCTTTTCTCATTCTCTCAAATTATTTTATAATTATATTTTGATAACCATTTCTCCTCTCTGAGGAAATTATTCTGAGTTCCCATCAGATGCACACATAGCCTGGCTTCATGTTGATACACTGTGTGCTGGGGCTGAGCAGACCTCCAGGAACAGCGACTTCACTGAGAGATCACTTTACATCCGGAAAAGAGTTCCCTTCACCTTGACCCCAAGTGTCCAACCCACAAAACACAGTCTTTAGGTGGAAAATCCCCCTTCTGTTGTGGCCTTGCCTGGGCACCGGTGTCCTGTGCTGTGTGTCCTCTGGTCTCCTGGACCAGAGAAGTCCTGGGCACAGACGTGGAACCCACTTGTGGGCTGGTCAGGTCCCAGCTCAAGGTGTGTTACTGTGGTTCCCACATCAGGCTCCTCCTCTGGTTCTGACTTTAGATTCTGTATCCTTCTCTCCCAGGCCCAGCGATGCCAAGTCACCCATCCCCGAGACACAAGGCTGTGCTAAAGGGGAACCAGTCCATCGGGAGGGGACCACAGATGTGAAACAGGAAATCATATTCTTGAGACCGGCTACATAATTTGCAGGGTCTATGGTCCCAACATTAAGAATGTGAGCATCATGACAGCAGAGCACTGAAGCAAGTATGGGGTCTCTAAGCGTGGGATTGTGTGCAGATTAGATACAGGTTTCCCAAGCACCATTCTGTTGATTATTCAATTAATGTCAGTGATTCTTCCCAAGGAGACATTCCCCCATGGAATAGATGTCTCCAAAAAAAGAACATTTTTCACTCACCCTGGACTCAGCCCCTTCTCAAGTCCCTCTGTCATCCTCAGTGCCAGCAGGCCTCCTGCAGCGCTGAGCAGTAGTCCTCTTGCCACAGAGAAAGGTCAGGCACCGGCGTGAGGCAAGCTGCTTGCTGCTGTCTTACTCCAAGCACGGGAAGCCAGTGACCGGGGGCATACAAAGGTGCTCTGGCTACGTTGGGCAGGTGTCCCACCTGTTCGTGAATTGACAAGAAGCAGAGCAGAATGACCCCTCATGTGGTGACGAGCCTGCTGCCCCTGAGGTGTGGCAACCAGAGAGCAGGGGAGCATTGTGGATGGGGGGATGTTCATACAGTGGCGACCACTGAGCAAAGTAGAAAAGGATCCTTGAAGGGCTGTTTGGGACCCATGAGTCATACAAGGCACCAGAAAGCCATCAGGATTTCCCCTAAGATTCAGAAGTACAGAAATATGTAGATACACAAAACCAGAATCCTAATGAAGGTTTCTATCACAGGAATCAAATATACCTAAAGTCACACATTCTTTACAAAAAGGTTAAGGACGGCCTGTAAGACTTGTGTCACGTCAGACAAAAGCGTTCTTCCCATTCTGAGCTGCTCGTTTGTACATTTTTGATTTGGCCTTCTGGGGGAAGGGGCGTGGTCCCTTGTGACAGGCTGGCTCTGGGGTCCAGGCAGTGAGAGTGACATCACAGGGTTGCTCCCTGGAGAGCCACATCCCCCTTTCATCAACACACAGACCCAGACAACCCGTGTCTGCCCTGCCCTGCCATGAGTGCTGACCTCCTGTGCTGTGTGGCCTTTTGTCTCCTGCAGGCAGGTAGGTGAGACCTGGGCAGGGGCCCTTCTATGAGAATGTCCAGGTCCCAGCACTAAGCCTTTCCGTGGTGGCTGCAGGATCAGCTTCTTCTCCTTCTTCACAGGTTTGGTGAATGCTGGTGTCACTCAGACCCCAAAATTCCGGATCCTGAAAACAAGACAGAAAGTGACACTGACATGTGTCCAGGATATGGACCATAACTGCATGTACTGGTATCGACAGGACCCGGGCCATGGGCTGAGGCTGATCTATTACTCAGTCAGTACTAGTATCAACAAAGGAGATGTCCCCGATGGGTACAGTGTCTCCAGATCAAACACAGAGAACTTCCCCCTCACGCTGGAGTCAGCTACCCCCTCCCAGACATCTGTGTACTTCTGTGCCAGCAGTGACTCCACAGCGCTGCACGGCCGCCTCCTCTCTGCACAAAAAGGCAGGGGGAGACTCCGCACCCCAGACTCAGCAGAGCCTGTGCAGCCTCAACTCCCACCCTGGGAGCCTTGGAGTCCTGAGTGGCCTGTGCATACAGGGTGAACCTCGGTGTGTGCCAAGGTCCATCTTCAGGGCAGTGTCTGCCTGGCCTGCACTGGTTCCAGGGCCTCGGGTAGCCACGTCTCCACCGATGCTGCCTGTTTGTCCTCTGCAGCTGCCGGTTAGCAGGGAAGGGGCTTCCCCAGCTCTGGCTTTTCTAGTCATTAGCCTGAGTCTGACGCCTCCAGGATGGAAAATCTTTGGTAAATCAGATCCACCTAGATCCCGCTGTCTCTCTCTAAGGTCCTCCCTCAGCCCTCATTCTCATTGGTCTGTGCTCCTGTCCATCTTCCCTGTCCACCCAGGGCAATCACCCCACAAGGCCCTGCTGGTCTCCTCTGCCCACCTCCCTGGCCCCAGTGTGCACAGCTCACCCAGCCGTCTCCCGTTCCAGCCACGCTGCTGGTCCCTCATCTGTGTCATCATGTCCGTTTCTATCTCAGAGGCTAGCTTTTCTTCATGAGACATAAATATGGATGTATAAAAAATATTCCTTCAGCGAGAAAAATTACCATATTAAAATGAGAAATTCACAAATGTACCATTGTGGTGGAATTTTTAACCATAGTTCCTTCGTAAGTAATTGATCAACAGACAGCAAGTTAGTAAAGATACATAACATTTGAATAATGCATTTAATGAGACCAATGTAAGGAAAAAATATTAAATCCTGCACACCCTGGTTAGAAAATATATTCTCTATTACACATTGAACATTTATGCAAAATGAGTGTTGATTGGCTTA
>NW_017731828.1:1437161-1438109 GCF_001890085.2 Hipposideros armiger
CTTTTACCTGTCTCTGGGTGCAGCCGCAGTTCGTATTATATCTAAAGCCCTGGGCACCGGGGTTGGGATTATGGATTATGGATTATGGTTTCCAGGAGTCCTAAGAGATAACCGGATGCTCCAAAACTGGGATTGGATGTCACAGACGCAGCCATGATAGAGCTGCCCTGAGCCTTGCACAGCTGGAAAGGGGAGTGACAGTCCCTCCAAATCCACTTATCAGAGATTGTGGCAGCTCAGGACAGCAGATTCTTTCTCCAGAGAATAGGTGCCCTTGGGAAGGGAGTTTTCCTGGTCTTATTTTAATTATAGCATCAGCAAAGCCTTCGTAGTGCTCTGTGCCCTGGTGCCTCCTGGGGGTGAGGAGGGCCAGGGCGCAGATGGGAATTCCGTTCTTGGAATGCCATTCCGGACACTTCCTTCCTGAACCTTGTCTCCCGTGTTTGCCACCTTCCTCCACACGACCCTGGCAGAGTCAGCTTCCTTATAATGCTGTTGTGCACCAGTGTTTCCTCATCACAACTCCTCTGCTTTTTCCAGAACCATCTCTCCCCTCCCTACTGCTCAAATCAGCAGATGTACACGGCACAAGTTATTCGTTTAGTGTAGACTGTCCTCTGCTGATCTCAGTCCCATCCATCCTTGTTTTCCCCATTAGACACAATAGATATTATTTCCTCCAGGATTGCTTATTGCTGTATAAGATATCCTATATTTTTCTTATGTTCCAATTCTATTTTTTATTCATACACATTTGAGCCCGCCTTGGAGGTCATCTCATTTCCTGCCCAATTCTTTACTTATCCATATTTTGATTGTCTTTTTTGGGGAAAGGGGGCATTTTTGCTTTCTTCTAGTAAATGGAGATAAAAGAAAGTCATTATACTGCAAATTGTGTGTTTTGCTTCCTAGTCTAGACTAAATAGTATTTCCTTTCATTCCCCCACC
>NW_017735909.1:0-1536 GCF_001890085.2 Hipposideros armiger
ATCTTGAAGAAACTCAGATCATGGGTGTTTATAAAGGACAGTAACAGGTCCTTTTACAGTAAGGCCCCGTTTAAAAATCAAGTAACTGAAGCCCTAAGAGTTCAAGAGATTTGGTGATGCTTGGGCACTGAATGAATTCTTCTTAATTATTATTATTTAAGAAATTATGTAGAATTAGTAAGTTAGAATTATAGCAACTACCATGTATCAAACACTGCTCTAAGTGCTTTGCTTTATCTCCACAAAACAGTCTTCCTATCAACTAGGTACCAATAGCAACCTTTCTTTACTAATGAGGAAAGACACTCAGAGAGGTTAAGAAACTAAACCAAGGTCACACAGCCGAGCAGCAGCAGAACAGAATATTTTAGTGTGCTCCATCGACTTCAAGTTGGATAATAACTTGCTCATAAAAGTAGCTAGAACAATAACTAAATGCAGCAATATAAGGTAAAAAAGAAAAGAGAGATTAAAAAATGGATTTACTTGTTCAAGTGTTTGGGAAGTTTGGATTGAGCTCAACTTCAAGTGCAACTGTATGCAGAGGTTCCCATTATGTCATTAGGACCCCATCTCTCTGTGCTGCCTTTCTCTGTGTTGACTTTCTCTGTGTCTGCCTCACTGTGAGGAGGTAGAGTGTTGCCCAGCATCTCTCAAGGCAGAGTCTGCCAGCTTGGCATCACAAGAGAAAGAGAGCTTCCCCTCCCCCATGGTACTAGCAAAAGCCTTAGGATTAGGTCTCATTGGACCAGCTGGGGTCACATCCTTCTTTTGTGCCAGTCACTGTGGGATGGAATGCTCTGACTGGTCCAGCCTGGAGGGCCAATTTTTGAGTCATCCCTAAGAGAGCAAGGGAGGAGACCCAAAGGAGAGTCAAGGTGAAAGGACCAGACAGGGAGATGGAAACCAGGCAGACAAGCCACAGACATCCATCTCAAAGGAGTGAGAGTGCGTGCCTTTGGAGCTCAGCCTCTAACAGTGGAAGTATCCACTTTTGTGCTCTGTGCCTGGCTGTGATCCCAGGTGCTTTCTGGGATCCCAGGTGCTGCCAGGTGTCTGCCAGATCAGAGATTTTGACTCTGAGGGTATACAAAGCCCTAAAATTGTATAAACACTTTGTACTTGCAGTATGGAGAGTAGTATCCTCAGCTATCATCACTAACTCTAAATGGTCCACAACCCAAATACCCAAATGTGGTTCATAACCACCCTGCGAGATTCTGGGGTATGCAGATCAAACAATATATAGTACTGTGCTTAGAAATGAAATGATGCCTCCTAATTTCTAACCCAGTGAGCCTCCTAATAATAATAAGAACCTCTAGTAATAATCATAATTAGCATTTATTGGAAACCTATTGTATTCCAGACCTGCACTGTCCAATGTGAGCCACTCATCACATGTGACTACTTAGATTTAAATTAAGTACAATTAAATTAAATTAAAAATACAGTTCCTCAAATGCACTAGCCATGTATTCAAGTGCTCAATAGCACATGAGGCTGATGATACTGTATTGGACAACACAGGGATAG
>NW_017735910.1:0-1518 GCF_001890085.2 Hipposideros armiger
CACACACACACACACACACACACACACACACATATAGTCATGGAACGTGGAGTATAGTGTGGGAATGGAGTCAAGGGAATTTTAATAGATATGTATGATATTGGGGGGGAAGTGGGGCAGCGGATTGGGGGAGGGGGGTTGTCACCTCGAGGGGTAAAAAGTATAACTATTGCACTGTGTTGTACAGCTGAAACTAATTCTAAAAAATGTGTATTTCACAATAAAAAATAATTTAAAGAAAAAAAAAGATCACTAAATTCAGACTCAGTTCTTTGATTAACTGCATATGTAACTTTAGTCACAGATCTAAAAGATACCCTCAAGTTCATCATATTGGTTAAAATGAAATTGCCTGTGGGCCGGCTGAGTGGCACATTGGTTAAGAGTTGGCTTGGGATGCCAGCTCTGAGCAGCAGGGCCCGGTTCAGATCCCACATTAGGGCCAGTGACGCTGTGCCCTCTACAGCTAGGATGGTGAACAACAGCTCGACCTGGAGCTGGACTGCCATGAATCACCGGCAACAGCATAGGCTGCAGTGGGCTGCCGAGAGCTACTGTGAGCGGCCAGCAGCCAGCATGAGCTGCCAAGAGCCTCCGTGAGCGGCCACCCAGTGGCCGGAGACCGATCTGCTTCACCCAGGAAGAGCACAATGATAATACCAACATGGGCCAGTGAAGCAACGTCCCCCACAAATAGACTGAAGAACAAAAGGACAGCAACTTGTCTGTTCCCCTTCCCTGATTCCCCAACGCTGTTCCCCTCCCCCAATTCCCCAATAAAATATTTTAAAAAAAAAGAAATTGGCTGCAAAATGACAGCACCAAATTAGAGTTGTCTATGGCTTTCTAAAGGCTTCTGGCCTTCTGGTTATAATGTGGCTGCCACAGCTCAGGCATTATATATCCTCGCATGACAGGATGTTCAAAGTGGGAAAGGAAAAGGAGCTCTTACATGCCTTGCTCATTTCATGGGGGTAGGGGGGGTCTTTCCCAGAACCTCTGAGAATTCCCCTTCTATCTCATTGGCCAGAAATGAGTCATATGGCCAATTCTGACTGCAAAGTTCGCTAGGTAAGTGAGGATTTGACATTTTCAGCCTCTATGGGGAGAAAGGCAAGGAAGGAGGAGGTCGGAAATGGCAGTCGGCTTGGCAGCCAACAATCTCCCATAATCCAACTCCCTAGTTTTAAAGATGATGAAGACAGGTCCAAAAATGGGAAGTGACTTGCAGCAATTTAGTGTTAGGGCCAGAAGCAGAACTAGAACCTATACCTTCTCACTGTGTGGTTCTGAGCATCCCCTGCTGGCCACCCAGTACTTCTTCAAAGGTACCATAGTCTCACCTCTGAAACAAGGGGGTTGACTAGATGCAGTTAATTCAGCAATTTATAAAGAGCATTAACCGAGCACTTAATGTAGTCTATGCACTGAGCAAGGTGCAGGAGATACAACGATGAATACGAAATGGTTTCTTCCCTTAAAATTGGAATCTCTAATATTTCAGATTCACAGATAATG
>NW_017735911.1:0-1577 GCF_001890085.2 Hipposideros armiger
ATTATTCATTATGAATTTGTACCAACTGGAAAAACAGTTAACCAAGTTTACTATTTGGAAGTGCTGAAAAGGCTGTGTGAAAAAGTTAGACGACCTGAACTTTTCACCAACAATTCATAGCTCTTGCATCATGACAATGCACCAGCTCACATGACACTGTGAGGGAGTTTTGAGCCAGTGTACAAATAACTATTGAAACACCCTCCCTACTCACCTGATCTAGCCCCCAGTGACTTTTTTTAACCTGAAGATAAAGTAAATATTGAAAGGAAGATATTTTGATGAGATTGAGGACATCAAGGGTAACATGACGACAGCTCTGATTGCCATTCCAAAAAAAGAGTTTCAAAATTGCTTTGAAGGGTGGACTGGGCACTGGCGTCGGTTCATAGCTTCCCAAGGGGAGTACTTCGAAGGTGATTATAGTGATATATTCAGCAATGAGATATGTAGCGCTTTTTCTAGGATGAGTCTGTGAGCTTAGTTTTCTGACCTCAAATGTTTGTACTTCTTCATATTTGCCTAGAGTTCTTCAACCTGTATGTTACCTGGTAATTTTTATAATCTGCTTTATTTTCCCATTTGTTTGGGGCATTAATGACTCTTGGTGATTATCTTTCCTCAGTTCATTGAAAATGTTCACAAATAGTATTCACTGAACCCCCACTTTAGTCTTTCCTTCATCTGTTCCTAAAATAACCACATTCATTTTCCCTAAAGTTGCTGGAAAGATCAGTTAGCATTTGTTACAAATACTTTCTAGCTTCTGTGGCTTTGGGCACCCTATTTTATAATTTTTCAAAGCATTGCTCCTATAATCAATTGAATAAAAAACCCATTACATTAAAAGTATGTCATTATATTGCTAGAATTTGGGATTTAAGGTCAGTTTGAATGCCTCCTACCTAACTTTCTAGCTGTGTAACCATGGAGAAGTCTCTGAGCCTCAGTTTCTTCATCTCCAAGATGGAGTTAATACCATCTCTCTTATAGTGTTAGTGAGAGGAGTAACTAAAATAATGTACTTCAGTAGAAATATAGCTTTTGAATATAGTAAGTGTACAATAAATATTATGTGATTAATTTTTTGATTGAATAAATTATTCTTTTTCTTGGTGTACTTTGCTTTGTCTTCTTTTTTCTTAATGCTTTATTTTATATTCCTTTCAAATTTTATGCTATACAATATAAACTTGGAGCCATATTTTGGTTTCACTGTTATTGACCAAAGCAGTGGTGATTATTAGAAGGTATGTCCATTATTAGTCAGATAGGTGGAATAAAATACTAATTGTGACTTCCAGTTGATCTACATTTAAAAGTAAATAAAAGTAATTTAGGGGCTATAATCAATACTGACTTCTAGAACTTGTACCACAGAATAAATTTAGTGACTCTTTGGCCACCTAAAATATTATAATAAATAATGTTCCTAGAGGAAGTGGTGTGAATTGAAAATATTTTTGTTTTAGCTTATTCTTTAAAGTTATGTCTTCTCATTTTGCTTCATTATACCAGCCACTTCCCAAAATAAGTTCCTTAATTAGTGTCTTTGCTTATTGACAGGGATGTTTGTC
>NW_017735912.1:0-1519 GCF_001890085.2 Hipposideros armiger
AAAAAAAAAAAAAGATTTTATTGGGGAATCAGGGAAGGGGACCAGACAAGTTGCTGTCCTTTTGTTCTTTCGTCTAGTTGTGGAGAACGTCACTTCACTGGCCCACATTGGTTATCCTTGAGTTCTTCCCGGGTGAGGCAGTCGCTCGCTGGCCATTGGATGGCCACTCATGGCAGCTCACGCTGGCTGCCGGCTGCTCACGGTAGCTTACAGCAGCCCACTGCAGCTTCAAGGCAGCGTACACCGTCGCCAGCGACTCACAGCAGCCCAGCTCGAGGTCGAGCTGTTGTTCACCATCTTAGCTGTAGAAGGCGCAGTGTCACTGGCCCTCATGTGGGATCCGAACCAGGGCCCTGCTGCTCAGAACTGGCATCCCAAGCCAACTCTTAACCAACACGCCACTCGGCCGGCCCCAAAACATTTTTTGATCCAGCAATTCCTTTTCTAAGAATTTAAAGCACTGAATTATTTATACAAATGTGTACAAAAGTATTTGTATGAAAATGCTCATTGTAGTTTTATCTGTAATAGAAAAAAAGTTGGAGATTGGTAAGTTATGGCCCATCCAATGGTACTGTGTTATTAAAAGAAAGAGGTAGGGCCGGCCGAGTGGCGCATTGGTTAGCAGTTGGTTTGGGACGCCAACTCTGAACAGCAGGGCCCCGGTTCGGATCCCACGTATGAGGACCAGTGACGCTGCGCCCTCTACACCTAAGATGGTGAACAACAGCTCGGCCTGGAGCTGGGCTGCCGTGAGTCACCGGTGATGGTGTAGGCTGCAGTCCCTGCTGCAGTGGGCCGCCATAAGCTACCATGTGTGGCCGGCAGCCAGCGTGAGCGGCCAGCACCTGGTGTGAGCTGCCTTGAGCCACCGCCGTGAGTGGCCGTCCAGTGGCCAGAGACCGATCTACCTCAGCTGGGAAGAGCGCAATGATAATACCAACATGGGCCAGTGAAGCAACGTCCTCCACAACTAGACTGAAGAACAAAAGGACAGCAACTTGTCTATTCCCCTTTCCTGATTCCCCAACGCTGTTCCTCTCCCCCAATTCCCCAATAAAATCTTAAAAAAAAAAACAAGACGTAGATCCCTATGTATTGTCACGAAAAGCTGTTAGATACATTAAGTAAAAAACAAGTTACAGAATTGCATATGTGGTGTTATCCCACTTGTGTTAGAAAATACTATATATGTAGAGAAAAACCTGCTTAGGAGTTTCTCTCCAGAGGAAGAGATCATGATGAATTCTGTTATATATATTTATAATTTTTTTTTTTTTAAGATTTTTTTTTATTGGGGAATTGAGGGATGGGAACAGCGCTGGGGAATTGGGGGAAGGGGAACAGACAAGTTGCTGCTGTCCTTTTGTTCTTCAGTCTAGTTGTGGAGGACGTTGCTTCACTGGCCCAAGTTGGCACCATCATTGTGCTCTTCCTGGCTGAGGCAGATCAGTTGCTGGCTTCTGGACTGCCACTCATGGCAGCTGCTGGCTGCTCACGCTGGCTGCTGGCTACACAC
>NW_017735913.1:0-1519 GCF_001890085.2 Hipposideros armiger
CATAAGTCTAGTATCCACCTGACACCATACAGTTATTACAATATGGTTGACTGTATCCCCTATACTGTACTTTACATCCCTACTTTTTAACTACCAGTTGTATTTCTTAATCTCTTTACCTTTTCTACTGCCCCCCAACCCCCTCCCATCATCAGTTTGTTCTCTGTATCTATGAGTTTGTTTCTGTTTAGTGTGCTCATTTATTTTGTTTTTTAGATTCCACATATAAATGAGATTATATGGTGTTTGTCTTCTCTGTCTGACTTATATCACTTAGCATAATACTGTCTAGGTCAATCCATGTTGTAACAAATGGTAAGATTTCATTCTTTTTTTATGGCCAGGTAATATTCCATTGTATAAATGTTCAATTCTTTATTCAATCGTCAATCGATGGACACTTAGGTTGCTTCCATATCTTGGCTTTTGTAAATAATGCTCAATGAACACAGAGATGCATATATCTTTTCAAATTAGTGTTTGGGATTTCTTCAGATAAATACCCAAAAGTGGAATTTCTGGGTCATAAGGTGGTTTTTGAGAAACTGCCATACTTTTTTCCATAGTGGCTGCACCAATTTGCACTCCCACCAGCAGAGCATGAGGGTTCCCTTTTCTCTACATCCTTGCCCACGCTTGTTGTTTGTTGATTTATTGATGCTGGCCATCCTGACAGGCATGAGGTAGTATCTCACTGGGGCTATAATTTGCATTTCTCTGATGATTAATGACATTGGGCATCTTTCCATATGTCTATTGGCATTTTAGCTACTTTTAAACGCACAGTTCAGTGGCATTAAGTATTAATACATTCACAGTGTTGTGCAAACATCACCACCATCTACTGAACTTGTTTCATCTGAAGAACAGAAACTCTGCCCCATTAAACATTAACACCCCATTCCCTCTTCCGGTCCCCACGATCCTGGCAACCACCATTCTACTTTCTGTCTCTATGAATCTCACTCCTCCGGGAGTGAAATTCTACTCCTCAGAGAAGTGGACTCACAACAGTATTTGTCCTTTTGTGACTGGCTTGTTTCCCGTAGCATGATGCGCTCCAGGTTCATCTGTGTTGTAGCAGGTGTCAGAGCGTCCTTCCTTTTTAAGGCTGAATCATAGCCCCCATTGTATGTATTGATGGGGTTCAGGACACACTGCCCCAAACAATGGCACCTTGACATAGTGAATATTTTAAGCTGAAGGGTTTGAGAAACGGCAGGTGCAGGCAGCACTTTCTGACCTCCCCTGAAATAGGTCGTAAGAGCCTGATGTGGGAGGTGCCCTCTCTGTGCCCTGAGTACATCCTTCTCTCCAAAGCTGCCTCTAGAGACACAGAAAGGAACCTGGATGAACAGATTTCCCCCAGTTCACTACACTTACCTCATATCCTTTTCCTATTGTGTCTTTCCACAACTTTCCACTCTTCATCAAACCTAGCATAAAAACACTCATCGAACTGTTTCTTCGGGTCTTCATTTCTTTATGAAGGCTCCTGTGTCACATAGAATTTATATCC
>NW_017735914.1:0-1530 GCF_001890085.2 Hipposideros armiger
CTGCTCAGCTCGGGCTGGACTCGAACCGCTGTTGCTCAGAGCTCAAACTCTTGAGCGAGCTCTTAACCAACTGAGCCACTCGGCCGGCCCCAACAATTTTTTTTTAATTCAAACATTTACCGTATGTTTTGATCACAACTCATTGCTAGAAATACAAGAATAACAAACACAGAGTAAACAAAAGAAAGAAAATAATAATATAAGAGCAAAACCAATGAAACAGAAAACAGAAAAACAATAAAGAAAACCAATAAAACTAAAAACTAGTTTGTTGAGGTCAATAAAACTGATAAGCATATAGCCAAAATGATAAAGAAAAGCAAAAGAGAAGATACAATTACTAACATCAGGAATGAGAGAGGAGATACACTAGATATTCTACAAATATCAAAAAAGATAATAAGAAATTGATTGGCAAGGCTGTGGGGAAACAGACACTCTCATACATTGCTGATGGGAATGCAAGTTTGTAATAAACCATTGGAGGGATATTTTAGAACACCTAGTAAAACGACATATGCAGGGGGTGACCAGTTAGCTCAGCTGGTTAGAGCATCGTGCTGATAACACCAAGGTTACCGGTTCGATCCCCGCACAGGCCAATGTGAGCTGCACCCTCCTTAAAAGAGTCAGCTATGCCATTGTAGCATGAATGCAACGTGTAACCAATGGCCATAGCTGTTCCCCAATAAACTTTTTTAAAAAACTACACATACACTTATCATTTGACCCACCATCCCAACTTCTAGAAAACCTACCCTGAATATATACCTCCAACCATACAAAACTACATTTGCACAAAGCTATCCTTGCAGCATTATCTGTAACAGCACAACATTGGAAGCAAATGCCCATATAGGACAATGATTTCACAAATTATGGTAGTGATATAGTGGAGTATTATGCAGTTGTAAAAATTGAGAAAGATCTCTACTAACTGGCTTCAAATCTGTAAAATGTGCAAATACAAGGATTAGTAAAATTTATTTTTCCTAACTATATTCTCCTAAGAGGAATTTGGTATTCTGCAGCTGTTTCATAGAGCTAAACTCTAACTAAAAGGGACCAGCACAAAAAAAAAGAGTGCCACTAAGGACAGCTGCAAATCACCAAGTCTAAAGCATTGGTCAGAAAACAAAAACAAGGAAAAGGGCAAAGGACCCACACAGGGGAACTTGTGAGACCATTCATATGGCAGTTTCTGTATGTAGTTCTCTGAAAGACCCTCCTCTGAGGCCAAAGATTGAAGAGGGAAAGACACAGATGGAACAGATGAACCAAGACCCTTGTATCCCTAGATGAGAGGGAGCAGGTGAGGCCACAATGGGACTGGGCGCCTTCAGAAACCCACATCCATGGCAGACCTCAAGGCTGCTGCTGTCTGGGATGAGATCTCATGGGGGTTGAGAAGCTTGGCAGTCTCCCAATGGGAAAGCCTCTGTGAAGGGCCCAAAGCATCTAGGTTCCCTCCTCCTGAGTCTGTCCGCCTCCCCCTTCCCTAGAGCTGCCCAGATTGGGGTTCATTCCTCC
>NW_017735916.1:0-2568 GCF_001890085.2 Hipposideros armiger
GTATGTAAAAGCTACCTCAGAGAAATTAGGTTCAGAAGAGAGGAAAAAGATGACAAACACAGAGCAGACAAGCCTTTCTTAGACCTTGGCCTGGCAAGGGAAGAGAGATGCTGTGGTTTCATTATTGGGAGCACTTCCAGCCAGGCTCAGTCCCTGTGAAGAGAGCTCTGCCAACCTGGAGCCAGGCAGAAAGCTCTTATTTTTTGAGACCAATAACATTTTTGGAGGCAGCTCTGGTTTGTACTGGAAATACAGGCTAGGATGAACTAAGAAGCAAACTAAAGTTATCTGTAAAGTGATGTATATATTAATCTGCGCCATGTAAAAATAAAGGTACTTATCATTTACAGGTCTTTTCAGCAAGATGGAGTGAAGCAGTTTTGTCATGTGAACGCTGCGTGTGGAGATGGGAGAGAAGAATGCTGCAAAAGTAATTACAGGCAACGTCCTTGATGCCAGGGGTACAGGTCTTCCAGCGGAAATCCCCAGGCCTTTCGTAGAGGCATTAGAAGGGTATCCAGGCAGCAAAGGCATCCCAGGTGAGATGGCAGGGCGTTTCTCTATAGGGGCTTTCCTAGGCTGCATTCTGCTATAGCCATTTCTGATAAATGTCACTAGATCAGCGGTTCTCAACCTTCCTGATGCCGCGACCCCTTAATACAGTTCCTCATGTTGTGGTGACCCCCAACCATAAAGTCATTTTCGTTGCTACTCTATAACTGTAATTTTGCTACTGTTATGAATCGTAATGTAAATATCTTTTTGTTTTCCGATGGTCTTAGGCGACCCCTGTNCTCCTTTAACTTTTTACTTAGCTTGTGCTGCTTCTGGAATATTGAGATCCATAATTACCACCCACAGGTAGTGAGATAATAATTACCTTTTTTCTGTATTGTTTCATGTTGTCATTCTAAAGTTTGGTAACCACATGTCTTCACCGTAGTTATCCTGATGGGAGGAAGAGTGAAGAAATACAAAGCTCGGGTTTGAAAGTCCGGCAGATGTGATTCAGGCAGATGTGCATTCAAATCTTGATTCAAGCACTTGATGAGTGACTGGACAAGTCACATTAACCTTTCTGAGTGGCAGTTTCTTAATCTATAAAACACCTGATAAAAATACCACATGGGGTTGTTGTGACATTATATGAAAACAGTTTGAAACTATTTAAGAACTGGCGCTTGGACTAGGTATTTAAGTCATGGGACCTCCAAGACCCACACCTCTGAAGAACAAAAACCTCCACCTACAGCCCCCAAGTGAAGCTGGCTACTCATTCATCCATCCATCCATCAAATTTTTATTGAATGCCTGCTAGTTGCCAAGGCACCTGGTTTTCTGGGTGCTATGGGCAGAGAAGAACAAGGCAGACAAGGTTCTTTTTTTAATGCTGCTTATATTCTGGGTGGAGGGGAGGACAGTAAATAAAATAAGTTGAGGTAGCGCTATAAGCTGTGAAGAAATTAAATATAGAGTAATGAAATAAAAGAGTGACTTAGAGCAGTGTGCATGTGTGCATTTATTTAGGCAGGTAATGGTATTTGACCACTGTAGGATGGCCAAATAGAGAGAGGGAGAGCCTTCTCTGAGGAGCTGAGTCTTAAATACTTAGGACTCATCATTCCCCAGGCAGTGCAGGATGGAAAGTGCGAGGCCCCATCTGATTAGATCAGGCTGGTGCTTCACCAGATGGTCTGTAGGTTGTCCAACGAAAGGAGATACCCATCAGATTTTTTCTTGGGATTTAGAACTAAGCAACATGAAAGAATTTTCACTTGGCGGTGGGAGCTGAAGCCAAAAGGTAGAGGGGGCTGAAGTTTTGAATGAGCAGAAGCTGTGAGTAAGCAGAGGGAGTCATCCATTGGCTCCATCTAGCGTGTGAGTGAGTGAGTGAGCAGGAGAATGAAAATCCAGGGGTATTTACTTGTTGGTGGGGTTCCTGGAGCTGTCGTGAAGTCTGAACTACTTTGTAGGTCTGATCTACAAGAACTCCCACCCTGTCAGTGGCTGCTGTTCTTAGTTTTCCCAGATCGTCTCAATCCTTAACCTCTCAATAGGTATCTCTTCAGTGATGCTCCCTTTTACTTCTGCTAGTTAGCTCTTGCAGCCAGGTAAGTTTAACTAAAACACAGCCATATGGAGATGGGTTTGGATCCCTGGTTTTCCTCTAATTAGCTGAGGCTTTGAACAATTATTTTATTTCTGTAAGCCTCAGTATCCAACAACTGTATTCTTACAGTGCTATTTAGATTAAATGAGATGGTAAAAGTAAAAGGGCCTACAGAGTGCTTAACCAATAGTAGATGCTCAGTTTGTTAGATCGTTTCTTCTTCCCCTTGTGTTTTGTTTTGCTTTGTTTTGGTTTTTTTTAGCTGAGCCATCCTGTTGGCAGCTCAGTGGCAGCTCAGCTTGGGCCGGGAATCGAATTGCTATTCAGAGCTCAAACTCTTGAGCGAGCTCTTAACCAACTGAGCCACTCGGCTGGCCCGGTCCTTGTTTTTTTAAGTCACCCTTCTTATAGTTATCCTTCCACCTCTAGTCATTTGAACTACCCCTGAACTATATATA
>NW_017735916.1:4938-6129 GCF_001890085.2 Hipposideros armiger
CCGAACCGGGGCCCTCTGGCATCCCAAGCGAGTTCTTACCATCGCGCCACTCGGCCGGCCCCTGTAGGAGACTCTTAATAGGTGTGTGCTGAATGACTGACTGACTGACTGAATGAATGAATGAATGAATGAATGAAAGAAAGTGGCTCATTCCTTTTCTCTCACTTGCTGATGGAAGCGTGTCACTTGCTCTTGAGATGACACGATCTCCTGGGATAGGAAGAGTGCAGACTGGGGTACTCTGTTGTTTCATTTTGTTCTTTAATATATGTATAGTGAGAGAATAAGTCTTGCCAGTTAACGAAATGTGGACCTGAATCTAATGTACTGAGTGGTGTGTTTTTAAAATAGTATTCTACTAGCATTTTAACCTTCCATGTAAACCCATGGCAATATGACTTCTTCCCCTACCAACTGACAGAAATATTTTTTAGGATCAGTAGTGACTTTCTGGTTTTAATACATCAGGATATCTCAAGTCCTTATACTGACCACTCTGCAATGTTTGACATTGTTGAACATATCCTCCTCCTTTTTTTAAAACAAAGAATAATGCATGTTATGTAAAAGTCAGATTTATCAAATTTGGTTCCCTGGGCAGATGCTTTAATTCTTTTATCTGTTTCTTAAGAAATACTTGCGTAGCACATTTGAAATTATAAGCTGTATACTGCTGTTTGATTTACTGACTTTAGTCATTAGTACCTCCCTCTTGTGATAGATAAGATGTAGCTTCTTACTGTCCCTTTTCCCTCCCTCTCCCGATGTCATCTATTTTTAGTCCCTGTTAAGTATACTATAATTGTTTTTTATTGAATAATTTTTCATTTTTTTAGAGTTAATAATTGCCTTTTAAAAGTTTGTTTAGTTTTTAATATACTTAACCAATTCCTCACACACTGCGCAGTGGCTTCTCAATATGATACAGGTTTCCCACACTATTTGAAAGTACAGTTGGCCTTCTGTATCCACAGGTCTCACATCTGTGGGTTCAACCCACCTCAGATCAAAAATATTGGGGAAAAAATATTCTGTTGTTGCTGAGGTGTACTGTGTAGTTAGGCTATGACGGTCTTGTCATTATTCCATAAACAATAGAGTATAACCATTTCCATAACATTTACATTGCATTAGGTATTGTAAGTAACTACAATGATTTAAATCATACAGGAGGATGTGCATAGGTTATAT
>NW_017731829.1:0-2747 GCF_001890085.2 Hipposideros armiger
GATTTTGATACTTTTTATTTCTTTTTCTTGTCTGATTTCTGTGGCTAGAGCTTCCAGAACTATGTTGAATAAAGGTAGAGAAAGTGGACAGTCTTGTCTTGTTCCTGATCTTAAGGGGATTGGTTTTAGCTTTTCCCCATTGAGTATGATGTTAGCTGTGGGTTTATCATATATGATCTTTATTATGTTGAGATATGATCCCTCTCTTCCCACTTTGCTAAGAGTTTTTATCATAAATCGCTGCTGTATTTTGTCAAATGCTTTTCCTGCGTCTATTGATATGACCATGTGAGTTTTATTTTTCATCTTGTTGATGTGGTGTAGCACATTAATTGATTCGCGGATGTTGAATCAGCCTTGCATACTAGGGATGAAACCCACTTGATCATGATGTATGATCTTCTTAATATATTGCTGAATTGTTTGCTAATATTTTGTTGAGACCTTTTATTTCTTTTTCAATCCTTTTGGTTCCTTTTCTAGAAGGAAAATTTCAGTTTACTGCTTGGTGTTTCTAATACCTTTCTAAAGCTAGAGCCTTTGGCAGGCAACAACTTTAGTTAGAATTTTTTTAAAAAACAATTTGTTTTCATTTTTAAATTTTAAAGTAAGCTATTTCTAAAGATTTCATAATGAACTCCTTGAAAGTAAAATGTTAAGTAAATAATTGTACAAGGAGTAGCTGTAAGTGGTAAAAATCATCAGGGGTCACATGGCTAACCTTTGGAGAACCCTGCTCATTCAGCCTTTATTTGAGCACCTGCCATGTGCCGGGGACCTAGCCCCGGTCCTCACGGAGCTCAGAAACCAGTTGGAAAGACAGAAAACCAGACTGTTATGGGGAAGAGCAGTAAGGGCTATGATTTGGGAGGGAGGACCGGCAGGGTCCCTGCCCTGGTCGGAGCTAGGGGCATAGGGATGACTTCCTGGAGGAGCCGAAGGCTCCGCTAACACTGTGGGTGCATGTTCCCCAGTTTGGCTCCCCATTTCTTCCAACCCAGAACTATCATGGGTCATGGTCAGGGCAGCACTGGCCCACAGGGCACCTTTGTGCAAATTAGAAAAAGGTGCCTCTTCATGGCAGGTGTGGCACTTAGAGAGCATGGCTTGGTGAGTCGAGCGAGGGGTCAGCTCATCCCCCACTCTCCTCCTTGACCAGGCACCTTTTATACCCAATTGTAAAGCCGCCTATGTGAACCCTGATCTGGGCTCTGACTCTGGAAGTGAACAGGATCTAGTGTCCCTGTTGAGAATGGCCTGAGACGATGGGAGAAACAGGCTGACCTGGAGCACTTCAGCACCCGTCACCAACATACCCTTTGCTTCCACCCCAGGGAATGAATACTGGGTCTACTCAGCCAGCACCCTGGAGCCAGGGTACCCCAAGCCGCTGACCAACCTGGGGCTGCCCCCCGACGTTGAACGAGTGGATGCTGCCTTTAACTGGAGCAAGAACAAGAAGACATACATCTTTGCCGGAGAGAAGTTCTGGAGGTAAGGGAGGGCGGTGGAAACGGCGACAGCACAGCCGGCTGCGTGCACATAGAGGAGACACTCGGGCTTCCTGCCTCCTGGGTCAAGTTCGGAGGCTGGTGGGTCATGGGTGCCCCCTCTCTGTCTCTGACTTGCCAGGGCTGCTGAGAAGTCACCAAAGGATGACTTTCCTTGTGCATATTACTGGTGCAATTCTGGTTGGAACCTCCTTTCCCTTCTCAGAAGTCTTTTGATTGGGCCCATGTCTGTTTGGTCAGGAGCTTCACAAGTTAGGATTACTCGCTGAAGAAGGAGGTAGTAAAAATAAAGATAATAGCTGCTACAACTGGCACTATTCTAAGGGCTTTCTGAGGTGGGTATTATGATTACTAGTCCCATCTTAAAGATAAGGACGCTTGGGTTCAGAGAGGTTACATATCTAGCTTAAAATCACACTGCCAGGTAATGGTTGGGTTGGATTTGACCCCTAGAACTCTGGCTCCGAGAGAACATGCTGTTCTTTACTATTCTACATTGTACCTGAGATAGTGGGGTCCCAGGAAACGGGGGTGGTGGAGGCAGGGATGGTAGAGGGCAAAATATGATGAAGACTGAGCGATAGATGCACCCCGTTCCCTCAGGAGCCAGCACCCATATCAGGCCCCACTGGAAACAGCAGGCCCAGTGGCTGTGGGCACAGGCTGGCAGGGAGCCAGCTCGGGAGCAGGTAGCTCTCTGCTCCAGGTCATCTAAAGGGAAGGGTTCAATTCTGAGAGGCCATGGTCAGGGCTGTGGGTCAGGGAGCCCAACATCTAGGAATGGTCAGTGAGAAGCAGCCCAGACCTCAGGAGTTTGATTAAAATTCTTCATTATTTCCTAGATAAGGAAACTGTGGTCCAAAGAAGTGAAATAACATGTCTACGTTATTAATATGCAAGTGTGTGGGCCACAGAACCAGGGTTATAACTGCTTCTCCTGTCCTCTAACCCCATGCCCCTCCCCTGCACCCTCAGGGTCATTTGGTCAGTGGCGAAGGGGTGGTTGGGTGTCTTCAGCCACCCTTCCTCCTAGTGTCCCTATGCTCTTCCTGTGGCAGCCACTGCATCGGGCCCTGGGTCTGTCACCCCTGAATTGACAGTGCTTTCCTCCCTCTATTGTCCCCTTCTCCCCACACTGCCCTTACCCCCAGCTGCCCTGCATTTAGAAGCTGTCTGTGTCCCAGGTTGCTCGTGTCAGGGTGGAAATCCAGATATATTGCTAAGATACTTAGCAAC
>NW_017731829.1:4497-5691 GCF_001890085.2 Hipposideros armiger
ACAGGCACATAGTGGGATCCCATTAAATATTTATAGAATAATGAATAAGTTGAGTGTAAGTGGAGAAACAAAGGGATCAAAATGACCCCAGCATTTAAAAAGCTCTCCAAAAAACTTAAAAAGACAGAGGTGCTGCTAGCTAGGAAGAAGAATATGCCAACTAATACTCAAGGTATTTGCCCAAATTAAAGGCAGGGCCCAGGATAGCTATGCAGCCAGGCCTCAGGTGGCGGGAGGTCCACTTTGTGACGAGCAGGGCTTGGACTCGTGAACCAGCTTGCATTGTAGCCTCGCTGTCTCCGCTGAGATCCTCTCCCAGGATGTGAACTGTCCTCTCCACTTGACAGATGAAAAAGTAGCAATTTGCCTAAACTACGCAGAGAAAGAATGATGGGTGGGCCCCGTTCCTGGACTCCAAGTCCAGTGCTCCTCACACTGCAGTAGGGATCAAAGTTTATACAGGAACTAGCATTTCCCAAACACCCACCAAGTGCTAGATATGGGGATAGGCACTCTGCCTATGTTATTTTATTTCACATATATGTTAATTAATACATTAAATTAAATATAACCCCATCTTCTGGCTGGTAAAACTGAGACCAGACAACACCTTGCAGCCCTGGG
Organism: Hipposideros armiger; assembly: GCF_001890085.2. NCBI lineage: Eukaryota > Metazoa > Chordata > Mammalia > Chiroptera > Hipposideridae > Hipposideros > Hipposideros armiger. Next base: position 5,122 of record NW_017731829.1, read on the forward strand.
GCCAGAGAGGCCTGGGTCAGACCACCACTTAGGGGCTGGGTGCCCTTTTTAAGGGTCTGGTCTAGAACGTGGGTATTAGGGTAATAATAGTGTCATAGCATTGCCATAGGATTGACTGAGAAAGTAAATGGAAAGTGGTTAACGCGCTGCTTAAACGTTAGCAATAATCATACGATTGTTTTTATGGGACTGTAAAGGTTACATAACTAGTGAGTGCTGGAGCTGAGATTCACACCCAGTTCTGACAATGTGTCCTTCCACTCCGGCCAGCTGCCTGCCTCCCTGAAGGGCTAGGTCTGGTTTCCCAGGCCCACCCAGGAGCCATCAGCTGGGCCCTCCCCTCCAGGTCCAGGGAGGGGTGGCCTTTAGGGAGGCCCCACTGGTTCACCATGTCTGGTTCCTTGCAGATACAATGAGGTGAAGAAGAAAATGGATCCCGGCTTCCCCAAGCTCATCGCAGATGCCTGGACTGCCGTCCCTGATAACCTGGACGCCGTGCTGGACCTGCAGGGCAGTGGTAAGCTGCCCAGGCCTCTGTCCGCTTTCTAGGACTCCCCGCCCCCCGCCGGG
>NW_017731829.1:6481-7769 GCF_001890085.2 Hipposideros armiger
AGCAGCTGCCTCCAACCTGGGCATCCCCTAGGTCATGCCATGGAGTGCTCAGCCCCTGCTTCTGGAAGCTTCCACGAAGCTGGAAGACAGTGGTCAAGAAATAGTCATCCCTAGTTCATGGAGCTTACGGTAGGGTGAGGAAAAGAGACATACACACATCTGAATAAAATACTGATAGTTCTCGTGGCGGACCCTGTACCACATTCCAGGCCTGAGGCTGCGCATTTTATCCGTGTATTTCAGTTAGGTAGATACTATTTATTAGCTCCATTCTCCAGGTGTAGAAACTGAGGCTGATATGCTTCAGAATACACCAGGTGGAACGCTGGGACACAAATGTCTGTGTTCTTAACACCGGGTTTGCTGCAATTTCTACAGTCGCAGAGGAGAAGCACAGAGGGTCACAGAGAAAACTTTCAAAACAGTACCAGTGAATGGGAGACACTGTAGGCGGAGACACTGAGGACAGAAGGACAGTGAAGAGATGTGGTCCCCTTCAGAGCTGCATCTTCTCATGCCACAATGTCATGTTCTTCCTGCAGGAAAAGAATTTGGAAGCAAATTGGTTCACTTCTCTGAGCCTCAGTTTCCTCATCTTTAAAATGGGGTTGATTCCTGCCCTCCCTACCTTCTGTGGGTAAAGTAAGAGAGAACCAAGGGCAAGTTCAAGGGCACCGAACTCTGATACATCATCGCTTTAGAGAGCGTAGTTTGAGGTGTCAGTGGAAGTGATGCAGATGGAATGCTGGGCCTTTGAGCGGGGACCCTTGATTTTGGTACCCCCGGTCGCCAGGAGGCATGTCAGGTTTTGCAAGAAGAGGTCTTATGCTGCAGCTGGGATTAAGGAAGACTTTCCTGGCCGTTCTCAGGGTACTGGGCGGAGAGGAAAGACCCCTGGAGAAGGGAGCTCCGAGGGGAGGCTCCTGTTGGTGTCTGGGATGGAGGTTGTCGGGCTGGTTGTGGGGAAGAAGGGAGTCATCTATGAGGCACTGTAGAGGAATGCTTGGCTGTCACCAGGATGGCATTCAAACACAGATGTTATCTTGTTTACTGCACGACCCACAGGCACATAGTGGGATCCCATTAAATATTTATAGAATAATGAATAAGTTGAGTGTAAGTGGAGAAACAAAGGGATCAAAATGACCCCAGCATTTAAAAAGCTCTCCAAAAAACTTAAGAAGACAGAGGTGCTGCTAGCTAGGAAGAAGAATATGCCAACTAATACTCAAGGTATTTGCCCAAATTAAAGGCAGGGCCCAGGATAGCTATGCAGCCAGGCCTCAGG
>NW_017731829.1:9164-11284 GCF_001890085.2 Hipposideros armiger
AAAACGACCAGCATTATCGAGGGATAGGATTTGGAGTTTGAAAACCATATTTCTAAGGAGGCTTCTGTGAGCTCTCTAGGGACCTGGAAATGGTCCAGTTTGGCTTTTTAGAGAATAATTTAATTTAATTCCACACAGTTTTTTTTGGGGTTTTTTTTTTTGAGCCTCTATCATATGCTGGCTTAGCACATGGCCCTGACCTCTAGTGGCTAAAGGTCTTACATGTCCAACAAAAAGCAGTGTCCAGTCTAGTGCTGGGTTAAGGATTATCTTCAGGAATAAAGATCTATAAAGCACCTACTGTGTACCAGGGTTTTAAAGGAAGTAAACGAGAGCATGTATGTCAGGAGTCATAAATTCCAAAACCCACAGGGGCCAGGCCAGTAGCACAAATGAGTGAAGTAGGCAAGGCAGACAGTAGGGAATGGTGGGGTCTGTGGTGAACCAGAGAGCACATGGCTTGTTTACAGGGGACAGCTGCTTCCCTGCTTCTGATGACTGCTCCTGTGAGAGCAGTGTCCAGTGTTGCTGGATGTTCTGACTCTTTTAAAAAGGAAGCAAAAAACCTGTATTTTCACATGAAATTTCCAGATGTTTACACGTTGGCAACTTTTTCAGGATTCAAAACAAAACAAAAAAACTTGTGTGAGCCAAATCGAACCTGTCTGTGGGCCAATAGAAGGAGTAGCCACCTGGTTGGTTGCCTCTGGTATGCGGAAAGTGCTTAGTTTGGCGATTGTGCTCAGTGGAGTACTGTTATTTATATTACTAATAGCATATATTATATTACCTAGCTTCATCCTCACCGCAAGCCCTAAGAGAGCTTACTTCCACAGCCATTTCCCTTTCTCCAGCCTCAGAGGGATCCTCCCTGGTTTAAGAGCGTCTTCCCTATGGCGGGCAGACTTTCAGAGCTCCCAAGAACCTTCCATGTGCCAGAATGTCTGAGGACGGGGTGGTCACAGCCTTTCGTCTTTCTTGTCTCAGGTTACAGCTACTTCTTCACGGGTCCATATTACCTGAAGTTGGATAACCAAAGCCTGAAGAGCGTGAAGTTTGGAGGCATCAGATCCGACTGGCTGGGCTGCTGAGCTGTCCCCAGCTCCCACAGGCCCTGCCTCTCCGTCACTTCTGCGCACTGGGCCCTGAGCATCAGGGAAGGGCCTGGCAGCCTTCAGCTCTGTGGTTAATCAGCATTCCTAGCCCCCACCTGGTAATTTAAGATTCTGGAGAGTGGCTCTGCCCTGTGCCCAAGGAAAGGTGCTGACTGTACCCCTCCCAGGTGCCCCTCCCCCTGTCCATGTCCCACTAGCCCGCCAGAGCCACCTCCAAAGAGATGCTTTGAAATCCTCCATGCGGCCCTGCCATGGGCTGCCCTGGTGCTGTCATACTTCAGGCTCCTCTCCCTCCACAACCTTCTGTGGCTTACAACACCCTCAGAGCCAACAGAGACTGTCTCCCGAGGGCACTGGTGGCCCCACAGCCTGGCCTGGGGCCGTGGAAGAGAGGCATGGCCAGAAGGCCACCCAGACGCCTGGTTTCTTACTGCTGGCTGCCTTAGAACCTTGCCTACATTAGCAGTCTGCTTTGTATGCACTTTGTTCTTTTATTTTGATCGTTTTTATTTTTCCACTTTGAAACTACGTTTCCTGACAGAAGGTTTCAGGCTGTCTGAAGTCACTACACGATGCATCTCAGCCCACCTAGCAATGGTTCCCTTGTTCACTCTGTTTAGTATGCTCCTGCCCCGTCACTTCCTCCACTGGATGGAGGAAAACCAAGCCATGGTTTCTCGCTCAGCCCTCCCCTCCTCGCCCTTCAACAGTTCCCCATGGGAAATGTCAACAGATATGAATAAAAACACCAGTTGAGTGGCAGTGTTTGCCTCTGTTTTTGCAGAGCGTAGAGAGAGGGGCCACAGCCCCAGCCAGGAGAGAAAACTTATAAAGTCTAAATCTCTGCTCACTGCAGGGCACAGGTGACATTTGCTGAAAAGGTTAGAACAGCCAAAATAAACAGCAACAGACCCTCAGAGGGGATGAGCTGGAGTCTCTCTGTCCTATGGAAAGAGCCTGTTACTGTAATTGCAGCGTCTTGTTCAAGGTTCCCTTTTTCTTTGA
>NW_017731829.1:16731-19388 GCF_001890085.2 Hipposideros armiger
ACTGCATGAGGAGTATAAATCTTGCCTCTTTTGTGTTTCGGTCTGAGTGCTACAGCATGAAACTAATGTCCATTCCTCTGTGTTTATCAACTTTGACTTTCAGAACTTCTTTCTTGGAATTATCCTGCTTCCAGTTCGGGCCTTATTGGTTGCATTGACTTTATTACTGGCATGGCCATTTGCTGCAATTTTAACAGCCTGCTGTCCTGAAAAGTTGACCCATCCGATAACTGGCTGGAGGAGGTAAGAAATTATTATGTCTAAATGTTAGGTAACTCAAGATGAAGAAGTGTTTATCATAGTCTACTCTAGACAGTGATCAATAGTTTTCCTTAACTGCTACCTACTCAATTTTAACCATTGTTTTTTGATTCTCAGATGAAACTGTTCTTATTACAAATAGAAATTGCTGCCCACGTACATTAAGATAATCTGTTGAAGTAGTAATTTCCTAATAGTAAATATTTTGTTTTCTGAGTTATTGACAAAAATAATAGACCCCTGCTTCTCAAAGACCCAGAGTATACCTGAATCCATCGCCGCTGAAAAATACCTGTCTTGCTTTTGTTCTTCTTCAGTTTTCACATTTGCTTTTGTCCCTTTATAATAACGAGATACTTTATTCAGTGGTATTATTATTAAGTGGACCGGTTATAGTATATGTATTCATTACTTCAGTGATTATTATTCACAACTTAATTATTAATCAATATAGCCTAGCTTTTTTAAACATTAACATTGAGGCTGACTGGAACTGCTTCTCAAGCATTATGTAATTAGCATGGTATTAGAGAATTAGACTGATCATGTATTAACAGTCACTGGAAAAAGTTCGTTCCTACTGGGCAGAACCAACTAGCTGCCATAAGTATGTCCCGAAAGTGAAGACTTTCCACATGGACTCCTTGGATTTCATAGAAATCCATAGATGGGTTTCAGGGCACTGTTGACGTCTCTGAAATTGTGCACTTTTTTTTTTGTACCCAAGTGTCTATTCCTTTCATCCAAATCTCAAATGAGAATATGTCCTCCAAAAATTTTGAGAGACACTGCTCTATAAACTTGTCAAGAAATATGCAATTTGCTGCTCAATTCTAGTGAATAAATATCAACATTAAGTGCAAGGCTGGTTTGAAGTGGAACTACATCCGAGGCTGGCAGTGCCCCCAGAGACATAACATTAATNGGAAGGAGGGGGTTCAGCTTAAGCTGTTTAAGAGTTTTTGGTTCTGAATCAGTCTTCACCCAAACACATCTCCTAGATTCAAGGATAAGAGGTCGCCCTAAACTTTCTTCCACTGTTAAAAATGGCTATATACAATAAGGAAGTTTCCTTCCCTTTTTCTTGTAAAGTGCTGCTTTTACCAGTAACAGTTACACTGACTCCTCTTTGGACTTCCTCTTCAGTGAAGTTAGCGATCGAAGAACAAGATAGACTACGCAAGCTACATTCGTCCTGCGTGTTCTGAAGGAAACATGGTTTCGGTGTTCTCCATCTCACACATTACTTTGGATTTGAAGTAGTGCCGTTTTTGCATAGCCTAACGTGTATGCACTGAGAGCTTTGTCCTTTACAGTAGAGGCAGGTTAAGTGCTGCGCTTAGCAGCAGGGGGTTGTGGTTAGAGTGACGACAGAAGAGTGTCTGGTTAAAGAAGGGCGTGAGAGAGGAAGAGGAAGATAATGTAGTAATACCTCTTGGTAAAGAATCTAAGTGTTTCAAACTTAGCTCTTCATGTCTTTAAATAGACAGATGTCCCCTTTGTATCCTAAAACTTTTGAAACACTTTGAAGTACATTGACGATCATACAACTTAATTTTAGCCCCGTTTAGTCAAATCAGTCATATGTAAATGAAAGTATGTCCATATATTTGGCTTCATATTTTGGACAGACGATCAAAGGGACATATTATAAGTATACTGCTCCTAGAGTCAATTATTAATTGTCTTTCTCTTTTTTTTTTCTATAGCATGGCCTGTTACTGTTTAGAGAGCACTTCCAAATAGCTCTCTACGAGCAAAGATCACTAGTCTTAGAATACACCTCAGGCCCAGCCATTTATTAGTTGTATGACTTTGGCCAAGTCACTTAACTGCTCTGAACTTCACTTTCATCATCTACTAAACTGGAATAATAATACATTGAAGAAGGGCTAAAATTAAGTAAGATAATGTGTGAAAGAGTCTGGTATTGTTTGATGATCTTAATATTGATATTTATGTTATTTGTTGTCTACAAATTATACACTGTACTTGAAATTTACTACTTGGATTGAGTGGAATTGAATATAGTTTGGGTATGTTTTTAAAAATTAAAAATCCATAGAGACCAAGCACAAAACAGGTTTTAATGGCTTAAATGGTCTGGGTAAAGGGAAGATTTAAATAGGCATGAATGAAAAACAATGTTGGTTACATTACATTATCCAGTTTAAAAAATGGATATACTTTCATTTGAGTATGACAATATGGTTAATTCAGACTAAGCTTAATTTGAATTCAAATTTAATCTTGAATGATGATCAGTGTCTTGCTTAAGGACTGTTATCACTTTTGCATGTCATTGTAGGGCTTAGCTTTGTTCCTCCCCTTCTCTTTTTGACTATTTAAGGGTCTGCTACTTAGTGGCATGGGAAAAAGTGGTCTAGCTTTCATTT
>NW_017731829.1:22073-24199 GCF_001890085.2 Hipposideros armiger
TGCTACTGACACATAAACAACAACATGGTTGAATCTCAAAAATCTGAAGTGAAAGAATCCAGACATAAAAGAGTATATTGTGTGATTTCATTTATATGAGCCTAGAACAGGCAAAACTATGGTGAAAGAAAGTCTATAAGTGATTGCCAAGGGCTGGGGAGGGTGTATGGACCGCAGAGAAGCAGAGGGGGGCTTTTTGGAGTGACGGAAATGTTCTATATCTTGATTGTGGTTGTATTTGCCTCACAGTATACATCTGAAAAACTCACAATTTATACATTTAAAATAGGTGCAGTTTATTTTATGTAAATCGTCTTAATACAGTTGATATTTTAAAAAGACTACCAGCACCAAATGTTGGCAAAGATGCACAGTGACTGAAATTCTCATACATTGCCAGTGACACTTTAAAATGATACAACCACTTTGGAAAACGGTTTGGCAGTTTCTTATAAAGTTAAACTCCATCTGTGACCCAGCAATTCCACTCCTAGGTATTTACTTAAGAGAAATGAAAGCATATTCACAAAAGGCTTGTATAAGAGTGTTTGTGCTGGCTTTATTCATAATAGCCCACAGTTGGAAACAACCCAAATGTTCAACAGGAGATTAGATAAACAAATTGTCATATAGTCAAGTCATACAGTAGAATAAAAGTCTGCAATCAAAAAGAATGAATTACTGATATACCAAACAACAGCACTGAATTCCAAAAACCTTAAGTGGGAGAAGCTAGATGCACAAGAATGCATAATATATGATTCCATTTGTGTGATGTTCAAGAACAGACAAAACTAATCTATTGGGGATACAAATCCAGCATTGGTTACCTAAGAGGATAGGGAGACACCGGTGACTTTTCTGGGTGTAGGTGTGTTCTGTATCTTGATTGGGGTGGTGGTTAAAAGAATATACATTTATCAAAACTCATTGAATTACACAGTTAAGATCTGTGTATTCCCTTGCATGTAATTCTTACTCCAGGAGCACACACATGCATACAAATAATTTGACAGCGTTCAAGTAACTGGAATATTTTTGGCATTTCTTGTAAATTATTTCATGATGCTCAAATTCACATCCACATTGAGGGCAGGGAGAGAGAAAAAGGACAACACTGTTTGAGTAGTGTAATGGGCCAATAGATAAAAAGGCAATTTGTTATACATAAGGACATTTTGTTTCACTTAAAAGGCAGTATGGTATAGGATTAAGAGCAAGGGCTTTGTAACCAAGCTATGTTCAAATCCTGGTGCAGCCAACTGTGTGACCTTAAGCAATTTAACTTAACGCCCTCTGTGTCACTCCTTTCTTATATGTAAAACAACCTGAGGTTGTAAGAGTCGAATAAGTTACCACAGGCCAAATGCTTAGAGTGCCTGGTACATAGTAAGCATTCATATATTATTTGCTATTCTTATTTAGTTTTCATTTTTATTTATTTTTACTTTATCCCCCCCCCCCGCCACCCCCATCTCCATGCTGTTATTAGTTTAAAAGGATGGGCAGGTATATACAACAGTACATTTACTTCTTCACACTCTAATCCTTTCAGTAACACTTCTACGAATTATAGCTCTCAAAACACAATTTGCGGGCGGCCAGTTAGCTCAGTTGGTTAGGGCATGGTGCTAATAACGCCAAGGTTGCCAGTTCAATCCCCATCTGGGCCGCTGTGAGCTGCACCCTCCTTAAACACTTTGTCCTTTTACCATGATAGCGTCCGCTTGCCTTTCAAGACTATTCAGCCTGTAACTCCTCTAGGAAGCTTCCCTGACTGTTAAGTCAGACGCACCTTTTCTTTGTTCCTCCAGCATTCTCTATTAACTTTCCTTGACAGACAGATCAAGTTGTCTTACAGTAGTTGCTTTTCTTCACAGCTTCTTTTGCCCCATAATAGGCTTTGTGATTTTTCTTATTTCTTATTTTTCTTTGACTTAGACCAGGGGTCAGCAAACTTTAAAGACGGAAAAGCCGCCAGAGGTCAGCAAACTGCGGCTCGCGAACTGTGGCTCCGAAGTAAAATTGAAAATGAAAATAAAACTATCATGGTTTCATTTATAACATTTTTTACAGGATATTATTCACATAATGGTGATTATGTGAAAATATATTTATGGCTCTCG
>NW_017731829.1:25661-45894 GCF_001890085.2 Hipposideros armiger
ACTGTCTCTTTGGTTTCTTTTGTTAATGGCTTATGAAAACCTATGATGATGGAAGGAATAGTCTAAAAATCCAGAAATCAGGTATAATAAATGTAGGAAAAAAACGTTCTGCTTTTGTCAATGAAGCCAAGTGTCTCTACCAGGTAGCACTGGAGTTATGATGCAGCACTAGACTTTTAGCCATTTTTTAAACATTTAAATAGAAGCGTGTAATGACTCTGAATGTAGGATACTTTCGAATGTAGTTGTCAGAAGCTACATCCCTATAAGTCAAACGTAGGAGGTGTGGAAACTCCATGAAAGGGTGAGCTTTTTGTCTTTACATAAGAGATCTCAATTCTGAACGAAAGAGCAAGAAGGCAAGATACAAGTCATTTCTCTGTGACTTCTGGAAAAGTACTTCGGTTTTGTGTGTCTCACTTCTTTTTACTGTGAAAAAAAAAAGTCAGACCAACTTCCTCAGTAGCTTCTCAATTGCTCCACAGTAGATTATTACAAGATTGTTGAGAGAACTGGACAGGAAGCCCATTTTTTAAAGCCCTCCTTAGCTGTCTGTGGGAGAGACGCATAGTCCTGCATTTTCATGAAAAAGCTGTCTGCTTATTCACGTACTGAGCAGCCCGTCTCATGTTTGCATTTCTAGGAGTGTGTTTTTGTTTCCCTGCTCGCTTGAGCTTATCAAGGACAGAGGCTGGGCTTGTCTGTGTGTCCAGCACAGTTCCCTGGCACACTTTGATGAATTCATGAATCCTTAGTGACAGAGTCTTTTTCAAAAGTAAGCAGATAGATTTCTGGCATTGTTTAATTGCACCTCCGTTCCAAGGAAGTGAGATGGTGAATTTTCTTAAGATGCTCGATGTTGTCGAAGAGCCGTCATCGGAGGTAACCAGGCTTACTTTAAAAAAATTGTCCCTAAATCGCTCAGACGACCGTTTCAGCGTGAGTGTTCTAAAAATGTTTAGGAGAGAGCAGCATCTTTATGACACAAGTCTAGATCTCCAAGGTGGTGACTTTGAAGGGCAATTCTGATTTGAATTCCTCAGAGAGGATGTGTGTTGAAAACTCACTCCTATCACTTCTATGACAGAAGAATGGAGCCATTTATCAGCCATATGCCCTTGAGAAAATTGCCTCCGTGTGCCTCAGTTTTCACATCTGTAAAATGGGGATAATAATAAATAATACCTATTTCATAAAATGGGGCTGAGGATTAAAGACATCAATATACGTGAAGTATTTTGAATAGTACCTGGCTGGAAGAGCTCCATCCTCTTCGTTGCTCATATTTTAAAATGAAATGTATTTTGGTTTTTGTATTGTGTCTTAGAGTAAAGCCTGGCCGTTAGCTTCAATGAGCAAAGCTAATTCTGGTTTTGTTTTGTTTTATGTATTTTCAAAGGAAAATGGCTCAACCAGTTTTGAAGTTTCTGGGTCATGCCCTGTTCTTTTCAATGGGATTTATAGTTTCTGTGAAAGGAAAGATCGCAAGCCCCGCGGAAGCACCAATTTTTGTTGTTGCCCCTCATTCAACATTCTTTGATGGAATTGCCTGTGTCGTAGCTGGGTTACCTTCTATGGTATCTCGAAATGAGAATGTGCAGGTCCCTCTGATTGGCAGTAAGTACTTTTAAGATGACACAGATGAAATGTTTTCAATCTCATGCCATAAATTTAAGTAAACATGTATAGTTTACTGGTAGACTTCTAAAATACTTTAAAATAAAATAATATTTCAAACATATTTCCTTTCTTTTAATGAGGTACTATATCGAAAGAATGAATGTATGAAAAAAGATTAGACTTCCCTATATGTACCCTTATAATTCTTTTAAAATCTTAACTTTATCACTGTACCATTATAGCTTCCTGTTCTTGTATATAAAAGAACAGTTTTTCTAAAACCAAGCTTGCTTCATTTTTTTTTTGAGTGAATTTTACCAAAGAATTTGTGAAAACAATGGTTACATGCTATTTTATGAATTTCTCCTTCAGGGTATTAGGCTGATAAACACATTACCTTTTTTCTCTTAACTCTGTTTTCTTCATTATTGTCCCCAAATCTCCACGAGGGACCAATGTGTAACTCTTTGAAAATTATGATGTGGAACAATAAGTGCTTCCTGCCGTAAAAAAAAATGAAGCAAGTGCAGTGTTATCCCCACCAGATGCTTGGGTCTCTCCCTGGGGTATTAGTCTCCAAGTAACTGCTCCCAGTTGTCCCAAGGTCATTGTAAGCATCAAATGATGAGAGAGTGGGTGTGAACGTTTCCTGATGTCGCCTTGGTACTCAGGCGAAATAATAGTAGTTTCCTGCAGCTTTGTCATTCAGCTAAGAAAGACACACACTCTTTTGTTTTTCAATGTAACTCCCTGCTTTGTGTAAGAAGGCATTTTCCTGAAAAATTCTGTAGCAATAGATTTTTTTTTTTGTAAATCGAGGTTAATTTTGCACGTGCTAGGATGTTATGTATTTAGAAAACTGTTCTGCTGAAAATTTTTATAAAATGAATAAGAATTGCTTCCTACTCCTGTGTACTAGGAATTCACATAATCGGTTCCCAGGCTATCCCTACAATAAAACAAGATAATCATGTAGTATATTCCAAAGGTTTAATGTTAACTGATGAAGGAGATCTTTAGGGAGAAGATTGCATTTGCTACTTTTCGTATTCCTGCTGCTAACTTCTGTTAAATCAATGAAATATTTTTAGGCATAAATATCCACCTCCCTTTCGAAATCTGTAGCTCAGTTACCATCAACTTTGAATTAGAGTGGTTTTTTTTTAAGTTCTTTTTTTAAGTTTGTTGTTGTTTTAATTTTGGATACAATTTGTTTTAGGATTTATCCAGTATTATTTCTTTGGTAGCTTTAGCAAATAAAAAAGAAAAAAATGACTTGGTTGTGAATTTTCATTTGTTTTAAAGGACTGTTACGGGCTGTGCAACCAGTGCTGGTGTCCCGTGTGGATCCGGATTCTCGAAAAAACACAATAAATGAAATAATCAGGCGAGCAACGTCAGGAGGGGAGTGGCCCCAGGTAAAACACAGTAGGTGCTGATTTAAGACACTGCAAGTTCATTTACTGTACATTTGTAAACGTATTCACTTGGATCCACAGGTAGCAGTGTCTTGCGGACACCTGTGCCAGATGTCTGTAGCATAATAGATGCAGAATAAATGAGTGAGCCTTATGAAATTCCCTTCCCATGAGATACTCCATGGAATTAAATGTACCATCCTTTTCTATTCTCTAAACTCTTTGAACCGATGTTTATTTTGCGTTATAAAAAGTAATTCTCTACCTCTGAACTTATTTACCGTTTAAAAGGTGAGATACTGTCGGGTTGTCGGAAAAGTCATGACGCATTTTTGCAATGAAAACCAGAAAAAGTACGTCATGACTTTTCCGAAAGCCCAGTGATTGCTCAGTTGTACGCAACAACCTGGTAGGCTCACCGGAAAGGTAGTTAAGATCTTTAATCTTATCTGAGGTGTATTTAGATAGTGCTATTCAGTTCAGGGAGGCATGTCAGAATCACCTGCAAAACCTTTTCAAACTTCATCTCACCACCCCCTTCCCCTGCAATGAATGACTTTTAAGGGTGAGGGGGTGGCACCATTGATGGGATAAAGAAGGCCTCATGGGTGATGCTAATTAGCATTCCTCTATCTTTGCCCATGTGAAAACAGATGATCGCTAGCAGAACAAATGTGTAGATGTTAGAGTACCCAGAGGAGTATGACCAACCAGGAGGTTTTAGAAACCAAGGCATGTGAGGAATGATTTAAAAAGTGACTGGAAGAAATGGCATTTAGAGTAAGGTTTTGATTTTTTCTCTTTGGATTCAAGGAATGTGTCTAGGACTGGTAGGTGGAAGTTAACATGTAGGTAGATTTAAGCCCAGTTTACTCATCTCAAGGAACTTTTCTGTCCAGAAGTAGAATGATCTGATGGGGAATCCTTTTCTGGAATTTTCAGGCATTGGCTAAGTAACCACTTGGGGGGGATATTGTAGAAAGAATTCAAGCATTAGAAATGGTAGATGACTTTTCATGCCCCTTCCAGCTGTGAGACTTTATGATTCATTGTTAATGGTGTCACTGTAGAATTTGCACTGAGTGAATCATGTTGGATATTGTATCCCATTGTCATAGGAAACAGATTTTTTTTTATTAGAGGATGGAATTTCACCTATTCATAATTTTATTTTACAAATAACCCATTAGGGTGGCGATTTGGCCTAACGATGCTTTCTCTCTCTAATTATTATACAGTACATATCACGAACTGCTTGGGTGCAGGAATTTTTTGTTTTGTTTTAGGTACTTAGCAATTTATTCATCGGTAAATTCTAAACGCTTCAGAAAATCAAGCTATTTTATTCAGCTAATGTTCCCCACTATCGATTACTGCATATCTTTCACAAGGAAAACGAAAGGGAGTGTGTTAAAAGCTAAAAACACTTCCTCAAAAAAAGATGCTATATTGTGTTTCACTTGTCAGCTGATTCAAGGAAGCATAAATCGTGTTATAAGCACTTCCTCCTTTTTCCTCAGTACAGACCTAAACTGCATGTTCTGGGACTGAGTATCACTTAATGTGAGAACTGAAACAAAGAAGTAGGAAATTATCTGGCTAAGGATGTACAAACGATAGAAGGCAGAATTTAATATTGCCCAAATGCACACTTTGACTGTGACTTATGTTTACATCTTTTAAGCCTATTCAGATCATAAGTACCATTCAGAAACAATGGCTATGTGTATATTGTATTCAAAGGTTTAATCCATTTTCTAATTATCTCAATGGTCAGACTACACTTGTTTTAGAGAAAAGCCAAATACCTGTAATCTGATTCTAGCTTTCATCAGCATCAAGGGTTAGCCTTTTATTTCATCTTTGTTGTACAAGAATTGGCAGCTATTTGTGAATAAGAAAGCAATAACGAGGTAACCTGTTAATTAGACTGAAATATTAAATCTATTCCTTTTCTCCCAAGATACTAGTTTTCCCAGAAGGTACTTGTACTAATCGCTCCTGTTTGATTACTTTTAAACCAGGTGAGAGAAATTAAATTATGCATTGTGACAAAGTAGCATGAAGGTTTCTCAAATGATTTGCTAACAATACGCAAAATACCTATGTTTGCTCTGAGCATTCCTTCTCTTCTGATAGAATGTTCTAAACATTATGACTCCACAGAATTTACTCCTTTACTTTCTCTTTTGGTGTCATAACCCCCTGTGCCTTGCAGTGTCCGTGTGTGTGTGTGTGTGTGTGTGTGCAGGACCGATGGCAGATTTTTCTTTTCCCCCAAGGATACTGTCAGAGACACCTGGGGTCCTGTGTCATCAAGTAGAAAACCTATTTCAATTATTATTATAATACCTGCAAATACCTTCCAAGGTTCACTCTTTTTTTTTTCTTGATATCATCAAGTCATGAATTTCACAGTAATGTGTAATTTCATAGTAATTGGCACTATTTTACAGCGTTCCTGTATTAGCTGCCAGACTACCCAGAGCCAGGTTAGAACTCATTTCTGGCAAGCCTGGTAGTGCTTGCTTCAAGCATTTGGTTTCCTCTAGGTTTTCTTCTCCTTGTAGTCTCTTTGTCTTACTTTTTGTCATTACTTAAAAGAAAAAAAAAATCCTGTTAAATAATGGGTATTTGGAAAATGAAAACAAGTAGCGATGTAAAGAAATAAATACCAAATTGCCTTAGCTACAGCATTGAGTATTGTGCTTACATAATTCTGAATTTTAAAAATCTCTCATTTTGGCAAACAGTAGGGATTTACCAACATTTCGCAAATGGTTTATGTGTAACTCTTAAAACATTCAGTATATGTGTACCATTTATTATGTTTTCTTTACCTGTAAAACTTGTATTCACATAAAGAGCATGTGACAACACTTCCTTATGGTTCTAGGAGCCTTCATCCCAGGAGTTCCTGTGCAGCCAGTCCTCCTCAGATACCCAAACAAGCTGGTAAGCGTCGTATTTCACTGTGGGAAGACTTTCAGACATTCCGAACATCACACATTCTCTAGGAGCCCTTTTACTATTTGAAAAAGGTTTTGAATAGACCCATGGTGGACACAGGTAGGGGCACTTGGGCTCCTTGCCACATTTGGTTCTTAAAAGTTGGCAAGACGGGCACATATTTGTGGCTACCATATTCCATACTGTGTTTGCCGCTATGAAACTACAGGAGGTCATTTCCTTAGCGCCTCCTAGTGTCGATGTGATGGTATGACGGAGTCTCAGATTCAGGGTCTCATTAGAAAAATTGCATAAATGTGCGATTTTTATTAAGCCTAGAAGGAAACTTTTCCTGATTCAGTGATCATTACTGGAGTAGAAGGACTGAAGTAGCAGGTTAAATTGGAGATAGGCTTGGTGTTCATTTATTCCCTCAGTTCTTACTAGCTGTGTGACTCTTGGCAAATAGCTTGAGTAAGAAAATATCTGAAAGAGCCTAACATCCTATCGAAAGTCCACGGCTGGCTCAGGAAAGAGCCTCCTCTCTCCAGCTAGGTTCATTGTTATCTTCTGGATATTGGTTATGTCACCATTTCCCTAAACATAGGTTTTTGGAGGATGCTTTGGTTCTGAGAGGAACTTTATGTACTAGAGAATTTACCAAAAAAAAAAGGCAAGATGTAATTATTAATTATCTATGTTATTTCAGATTAAGAGTTCTTGATCAATTCAGCTTTCGATTTGGTGACTATTTGGTCAGCTGTGGACATCTGTAATTAAAAATTTTAAATCTGCCAAGTTTTTACTTGTTATACTTCTGCCTGTGGGTTTGCATTTGTCGTTTATTCAGCTTCTTTCACTGTATACTACTTTACTCTTTTCTCCCTCATAAATTTTTTTTTGGAGGTTGGGAGAACTGATATATCTGTTGTTTCACTATGTACTACTATACTCTTTTCTCTCACAATACCCTATTTTGGGAGGGGGGAGAAGAACTGATATATTCTGGGTTTTATAAGCAAATTATCCAGATAGCTAAGCGTGCACAATAGTTTTTGTTTAATTCTTAGCAACTTAATTCCATAAAGTGATAGGTGGTTACGTATGGAAGACAGCTCTTTGCCATGTAGACATATAATCCAAAGAGCATAGATCAGGGCAGTGAAGTATAACAGTAATGATACACTTATTTTACTTTTTAACATATTGCTTTTAACTCAGAAAGGAAATACATGAATACCAATATTAAAATAAGGTCTTTGTTTTATGCGGTATTTTTTCGTCTGAACTAACAGTTTAAATACTTTTGTTATCGTAGGATACTGTGACTTGGACATGGCAAGGATATACATTGTAAGTTGCTCGTATCTATTATTTATAAAGTACAAATTTCTAACCAGATTCTTAAATCTTGCACCTGATAGGTCTCTGTAGAGAGCTTAACCACCTCGCCCATTAGCCTTCAGTGTCCCCATGTGCAGAATTCTAGTTGCCTGGCATGTTCTGATGGGCCTTAAAAGCGTTGATGTACCAATTCTAAAGAAACATCCCAGCGACCTAGTTTGCATCATCCTTAGCTCTAATTCTGTAGTTTCATTTTCATCGCAGATTTAGCACTACCTAGTGTCTTCATCGTTGACTAGAGCAATTTAGTCATATGGCCTGAAATTGTTGTGATGTGTCTGATTTGAGTTGAAAAAATAGCTAACCAAGCTTTCAGTTCCATTCTTGGATGTGAAAAGCACAGGGCTCAGCAGTTTCTAAAAACCCTTACGAGAGGGATACAGTTTCACTATTAAGCAAGCTGAAGTGAAATAAGCCTTTAAATAGAACAGAACATGGAGAGTTTCACTTTCTCCCCGGAAGCCTGTTTACATTTTGGTGAGAACCTGGATGTGAGGACTTTGCCCAGGGCCTTTCCCAGTAATCCTTTTTGATTCTGTTATACTCAGAATTCAGATAACCTTGTCAATGGGTTGACGGTTAGGTGACAACCACTTGGAAATATTGAAAAGAAATTCATTATTTGCCTTCAAGTACACTGTGTTTTTCTTAGATACCTTTTAGACAATCCAAACAACTTCTGAAAGTCAGATTTTTTTGCACTTATTTTCTCCATTGTGTGTGTGTGAGTGTGTGTGAATTTCTTTGAAATAATAAATTTAAATTATAATAGGTAACTGATAGGCCAGTTGCATCTGTTAAGTGTTTATTAACCTGTGAGACATTTTATGTTCCTCTTACGCTTTAGTTAGTCCTTGGGAATTGAAGTTAAGTAAATGACACCAAAAAATAACATAAATTGTAAAGGGTATGTGGACGTTATGTTATCGTTAACTCTTCAGGAAATCAGTTTATTCATTTGGCTAGAATATATGTTTCATGGCACTACTGGCTTTGGACGACTGGTTTTCAGCTTTTATTCAAGGGAAAATTAGAAGAAACAAGTAGTGTGAGAGCATTTTAGAAAAAGGAGTGTCTACAAATTGGGTGGATAAGTGTATTTATATTTCCTAGGGTGTGTCATCCTTGGGACCTTTCCAAGTTAAGTCCCTTAAGGAGATAGTGACTTTGGGTTCACTGTTCAGTAAGTGGGACTTTTTTTTAGTTTGGTAGCAGCCTGGGTAGATGTGAAGGTTAAACAGGAGAAGCCTTTTCTGGAACGGGGATCAGGGTTAGCAAATAGAGGGCTTTAGTTAGTCTAGCCTTCTACCTTGGGAAGTGTGTAATAAAGGGGAAAAGACAATAGGAGGGAGAATTCAGAAAAGAAAGAGAGGAAAACAGTGTTTTCAGAGTTAAAGATTTCTTAGGGCTTATAAACCAACACAAAGTCTTCAAAAGGCACCACTGTTTTGTCCAAAGGCCACATTGCACTCACCTACGGGAACTCACATTTCTACCTGATCGTCTGATCTCCTTCATGATATATTTAGCGTTGTGTCTGTTAGTTCTAAATCAGTTTCTCAATTGCCCTTGACCCAAGTGATACTCTAGACTCAGATTCTAGGAAATTCTGCACCAAAGCAGGTGTCCTAAAAGAGAGGAGTAATAAACTTAGGAGATACACTTAGAGAAGCAGAAGCAAGCTGTGGAAAGGCTGTTTTGTCGTTGGGTTTGTGTGCTGTGTGGACAGAGCAGGTTTAATGAGATGTTAGGTGTGGTTTTATTCAGAATTTTCAGAATAGAATTACCTACTCAAATCACTGAATTCCGAAGCTCAATTTAAATAATTAAAGAATAATTTATTTTATGGTAGATAATTTAGATTGACTTTGTTTGCTTGGGGTTGATAGGAAAAGGTTTTTTCCTTTTCAAGATGGAGTGTCTGAAAACTGATTCTTGTGTTAACAATTTATAATGAGTTATGGAATTGGTAAATGTGTTTCTTAAATTCCTTCTTTAACTAAACTCCTTGTTTAAATTCCTAAGTTTTTTTTGTCTTAAATAAGTCTCTCCAAGTAATTTTTACAGATAGATCGTATTTTAATTTCTTAATAGCAAAAGAAAAAGGTAGGTTGGTTGTTTTCATAAACGTGTAGTGTAATCCACTGTGCCAGATTTCTGGGTCATCTATCTAAATGAGGCTAAATAAAAAATCCAATAGAAATCTTATCCTGAAGCTGCAAGTTGGAACAACTGTTTCAAAAATTATTTTTGAGAGGGTTGGTTATAATCACTTCAACGAAAGCCTTGTCTAGCTTTACAGTGAAATTTGAAAAATTTCAGAAAATTTCCCCATAATGAAAACATTTACTAGTAACTGAGACAATTATGATAAACTTTCTACTTTTAAGAAAGACCCACTGATTTTTGTTTTTTAAAAGTATCAGAAAGGAGTTTAGAGTATTGTAATGTTCTACTCAGGTGCTTTCCTATAAATACATTTATGTGCCTTAAAAGGTGGCCTTGGGTAGTTTCTCTGGGGACTTAAGCCTATCAGCCTGAGTCATCAAAAGACACTTCAAATTTGGGGTTTAGTCTACTGAGCTGCGTCTCTGCCTCAAAAATACACATACGGCGTTGCATGTGACGATGGAACTTTTGAATATCAAGAATAGTTGCATCAGCCCAAGAAGCGTTACAGCCACCGTGTGGCATTTATAAACACAAAATATGCATGACGTGTGACATGGGTGCTGCATGCTTTATGGAATAATGTTAGTGATACTTGTAACTGCCATACAATGGGACCTTCTCTTTCTTGTCTTCAGCTTTCAGCTCTGTGTTCTTACGTGGTGCCAGCCCTTCACAAAGGTGGAAGTTGAGGTAAGTTCTTCAAAATGTGGCCGTGGAACTTGAAATGTGGCCTTTCCTCTTATTTTGAGTTTCTTGTCTAGATAGACCAGATGTGCAAACGTTGAAAGTTAAATCCACCTTCTTTAAAATAAGCACTGTGAGCAAATTGTGTATCTAAGCTCAGGCTATCAGATCCAGCCCTTAGCATTGTACCAGGCAAAGCCTCTACCTTCTGGGAACTCCTAACATGTAGTAACCAGCCTAACCAGTCTGGCTGGCTAGATTTGCATCCCCTGTTCCTGTCTTTTTATTCCTTTGAATGCTGGCCTCTGCCAAGTTGCATGATAACACCTTCAAGCCCCGACAAAAGGAGCTCTAGAGGTTGATGCAGCCCCACACTCCGTGAAGAGTAGGTTCTGTGAAAGCTGAGAGGTGCTGCCTAGGGTCATGAGAGATGCACAGAGGCCAGCAAAGCCCTCACTTTTGGACTCATTCAGCACAGTGAATGCCTGAGGAAATCCTATCTAGACGGCAGCTCATATCATTATTCACAGGACAGTCTTTTGGTTGGAGTTGCAGTGGCAGGCGGGGGGTGGGGGAGTAATTAGATCACTCTGAAAATTCTGGCCAGATCGTTAAGACTCAAGGTTGGTTCCAGAGCTTTTCTTAGTCTTTAGGAATGATGTGGGAAGGACCCCTGAGCTCAGAATCTGGTTGGCTGCAGTGGTGCCCTCAGGGAGCCCCTGAATCAGAGGTCAGAGATAGATATATATGTGTCTAAATGTAACCCTTCCTTTAAGTGGTTCCTTCCTCTAAATTTACCTTTTTCCGCTAAAACAAGATCTAGCAACAGATGTGGAAATGCACATAGAAACTGTACTTTTTTGTGTGGTACATATATCAGGGGTCAAACTACGTTACAACACAAGCACGCAAATTCCTCATTTTTTCACCCTGACCACTATTACCACATTTTCTTTCCCATGTCATGGCTGGCTGGCTTGCTTGCTTTTTATTTTTTTTCCTTTTCTTTTCTTTATTTTCTTTTTCCCTTCCTCCCTTCTGTTCTCTCCTTTTCTTTTCTTTTCTTTCTTTCTTCTTCCCTCCCTTCCTTCCTTTTCGATTACAATATTTGTATTCTCTAGCCCGTTCTTAGACCTGTTTGGATAACATTCTGGCAAAGAAAAGAATGTACCCTTTGTTCAATAACTTCGCAAACAAAATGGCTTTCAAACAGTTTAAAATACCTGAGTCGGTAGGAATTTTAGAATTGAGTTGCTGAGCAAGAGGATGGGAATTTGCGACTTCAAGTTTGGTGTTCTTATTTTAATCCTAGTATTTTAGATTTATGATGCTCCCTTCCACCCAGGGGGCTCCTGACAACTCTATAATTTTTAAATATTTTAATTCCCCACTGTGTAGATGAAGTTGAAACTGCATCCCAGCAGTCCTCCCTTCCACCTCTAAGCATGTCCACACCCTGGCTCAAGGCTGCCCAGAACTGGGCCCTGTCTCTGAGGCACCAGCCTCTCCACCACGTCTGAGGAGTCCCAGCTTGTGCTGCCCGCCTACACCGAGCTTAGTTAGACGTCTCAGCTCGCTTGGCTGCGCCAGTTGCAGTTGTCTTGGCTGTTCAGTGGCACCCCCTCTCTTTCCTTCTTCTTTAAAATTGATGGAAATCCTAGGTATTACTTTTAACATGTAATTTAGAACTTCATGAATATTAATTAGGTGAACCTAATTCAAGATATATTATTCGGCAATATGGCATTACGGTTTTATGCTTTTTAAAATCAACTCTGAGTGAATTATTCAAGTGCCCTTGTAGAGAGACGTTCGGCTATTTTGGTCACAGGTTATCTCTCTATGTTGACTGCTGTAGCCTATAGTGTCACAAGTCTCCCATCATTAATGATGACTGTCAAACTCTTTAGCTACCCAAATCATTGGATACCTAAAACCTAGCGAATGCAATATTGAGGAATATTTCCTTACCTCCTCTCTTGTCTTCCTCTCTGCTTCGCAGGCACAGAGACTTGTTTTTAAAAAGCTCAAATGTTTACTTGCCTCTTTGATCTTAAAAATACAATAAGTTCCAAACCTCAATCCCTATGTAATTGGTCTTCTGGCATCTGTGAACAGCGATGCCATGTGTGTCTACAGAATGGTTCTGCTGAAAGTTATTTTTTGAATCAGAATGTGGCCTAGTGGGTGTGCTTAAAGACCCCTAAAAGATCACTAAATCTTTTAGTGATTACTTTGATCATCCAGCTACTTCACAAGCATACGGCTTAGGGACATAGGCAATAAGAGCTAATCGGAAACGTCCCAAAACATGATCGAAATGAAGAGCCTGCCAGTTTATCTCATGAGAGAGCATACCTGCAAAGTCAGACTCTGTAGCACTGTGGAGCCCACTGCTAGTTCATGAATGGAAACACGGGGTTCACGTTGCCTGTACAGTCAGATTCCTTCTTCAGAGGCCATATCTCAGTTTTCATTCACTGCATGTTCACTTTAAAGCCACACATTGTATTGTAGATGCATCAGAATGTTTTGTCTGTAGGCATACACATATATTATGCTTCATGAAAACTCCTTTGCGAAGCTCATGGTGAGTTTCTCATGGCTAACATTAGACCTATGACACTTTATGGTGGGTAATTTATTGCCTTAAGGAACAGAAAGGAATTTTTTTTTATTAAAGCTTTTTTTCTAATTTAGGAAAGGATTGTAGTTAATAATGAGGGTCAGGATCAACACCTATAGATTTATGTCACTTCTAAAATCTCCAGATCTAATTACTTGGGGAAGGTTCAAATACATTTATGTAGTTTATTTAAATATCCAAATGCACTAAAATGATTTGTAGTTTTGAATCTAAAATGAGGCTTTTAGAAAGCCTCCATCGCGTGCGCGCGTACACACACACACACACACACACACACACAGACGTACTTCTTCTGACAAAGCTTATTTCTTTTGGAACTTGGTACAATTCTGGAATTGGTAAGTTGTCGTAGTAGAGAAATGGAGTGTTACAAAAAGGATGTTTGCTGCGGTTTTCCTTTCAGTTCTGCCACGACCTACCTGTATGTGTTTGAGCGAATTACTTAAACCTCTGTAAGCCCGGGTTCTCACTGTAAAGTGGGGATGACATGTATTGTGTAGAGCTGTGAGGATTTAATAGGGTTGCTTATGAGCTGGCACATGGGGAGTGTTAACTGTTGCTCGTAAGTAGCCTCCTTGTTTTGCATTTTATCTTTTGGAAGACTTAAAAGAAGAACCACGCGAAGCACTAGAGCTGCACATTTGTTACGAAGGGCCTGTTAAAACTCCTCTCTGTTACTTGGAAAAAGATGAGACCATGTGTGTAGCATCATCACTCATCCGTCTTTCTCCTTCTTCTCATAATCATACTTTTAGGAGAAAGGAATGTGCTTGATGTGGTCAGGAAACAATGAATAAACCAGTGTTACTGGGCCTGAGGGTTTGTATGAAGGACTGGCTCTGGATGACAGCTGGCCTGACATCACAGGCTGAGGAGTTTGAACTTGATCTTGTGAGCCGCCCAAGAGGAGGGAGGAAGCCCTGGGACCACAGTGCAAGCGAGAGGTGTTGGTGGTGAAGCATGTCAGTTAGTCTCCCCCTTACCTGGGACAGGATGGTGCAGAGTCAGCATGTGAAGGGACCACCGTGAAGTGAGGGGGGCAATGGAGCTGTGCAGCCAGTCGCAGGTGAGTGGGGAGGGATTGCAGTTCACACAGGCTGCTGGAGCGGAGGAAAGACTACCCTCTTCTCACTTAGGTTCAGTGGCCGGGACTGTGAGATAGATGGACAACAGGTAGATTAACAGGGGGAAAAGTGTTAATATAAATATCGATCATATTTATATTATATCGCCAATATTTTATGTTAATTAAGCATGGAATGTTTTATTAATCATTTCCTTAATTAAATATTATTTTATTAATTTTTTGAATCATTAGTATTTTACACTTTTTTTTTTTCTAAGCTGAGCCATCCTGCCACCTGTTGGCAGCTCAGCGGCAGCTCAGCTCGGGCTGGGCATCGAACTGCTGTTGCTCCGCGCTCAAACTCTTGAGNCCCTGTACACACACCCACTTCCAGGCCAGGCTTCTTGTCTCAGTCTGTTGAAGTGATTTAGCCGGGGACTGTTCGGTGGGAAAGACCAGGAAGTGCAGTAACTTCATAGTTTGTTTCTCTCAGAGTAGCTTATCTTGCTAAACTCGATGCCTCACGAGGGGTGGGGGGCAGGGGAGGAAGGGTGGGAAAGAGAAAGGGGTGGGGTGTTCCTGTTGCTCTCTCAGTAGCTATCAATTTTTGCAGCGCCAGTGGCTCCCGTAAGCCCTTCCCATGCGCCTTTCCCCCTTTATCCTCATTTTCCCTCTCTTTCCCTCTCTCAATCTTTCCCCAAGTCTGATGTAGTTGATGGTATTTTGGGGATGGAAAGATCTGACTATCTCTCCACATTCCCTTTCTCTTTCTTCCCATTTACATTCTTGGCTAGTCTCCAAAAACATCATCATGGCTTTTGTTTCAATTTGTCCTAAAAGATAGGCTATCTGTTTAGCTCCTTCTGAGATTCTGACATGTTCTTTTACATTCTCAGTTATTTGGCAGCAGGTAAGTCCCAATAAGAATACGGTATTCATGATCCAAAGCATGGCATAAATCACCACTTGGGGATAATTCCCTTTGGAGAAGTCCGGTCTTCTTGAGGGAAAAAAAAAAAAGAAAGAAAGAAAAGGAAAAGACCCTTTACATCTTTAGGTTCAATGTAGTTTCTTTACTTTCACAAACGTATACTGAATTCTCTAGATCAGAGGATAATTTGGGGTTAGTCAAAAGTCCAGATGAGTTGGAGTTGATGGCTGAGACGATAGTTTAAAACATTGTCTTCTCAACATTTTTTGTATTCACAGTTCAGTGTGACATGCTAGATTTTGTGCCAGCACACTTGGAGAGATTTAAATACACTTACTGGACTAAGGAACCACACTGGCTAAATCACAAATAATTATAAAACTGTCATTTTTACAGCTACAGCAATGTCTTGCGATGTCCATACCAGCATCATTGTACCTTTCGCCCTCCTTCATCACAGTTATTGAGAAAACTGTGTGCTGCCTGGCCAGGCCAACAGCGTCTTATATACCTGGCAGAAACGTCCTCAAGTATTTTAGTATGCATGGCATCTTTGGTGCTAGCTTGACAATATATCATGCTACCTGCCTCTTACCTCTTACTAGTAGCCAAGTCATATCTCTTCTGTGTTACATCTCATGATACGTTCAGCTTACTGTGTCCCCTGACTACCCATCACCATAACCNTAAAGATGTCCAAATGAGATCTGAATGCTTGTATGTTTATTCTCATGAATGCTCAGCCCTGGTGTTTCTTAGGGAGGCCAGGGTTCTGAATGTATGTCCCATTTAGTTCACTGGGTTTTGTTTTTTCAAGAACACTTCACTGTAAATATGTGTATTGGTCACAGGAGACGAAGAGATAATAAACGTGGGTGAGTACAGATCTGCCTCCTGACTCAGACGTGGCTCAGCGTAGTTGTCTGTCCTGCCACCGTCTTACAAGGAGGACAGCATAATTTCATGATACTGGCCTGTGGTGATTAGCACTTCTCTTGTGAAATATGAATTGGCTTGTAGAGTAGCAATTCTGACCATCACTAAATTTTAAATACCCTAGATCTAGCATTTTCTTCTGGGTATGTAATTTTTTTTTTAAGGCAAAAACACTCCTTTGTGCTTTGACGATGTAGTGTCAACCATTTAGACCATTCCCTATGAACTATCTGGTATGAAAGGTATAACCCCCCCAGTTCCCCTGTTATAACAGTTCATTCAGTTTCATCCTATTAGGGATTTGCAGAATTTATTGATTTTATAGACCCTGGCACCCTCCCTAGGAGGGAGCTGCAGAACCAGTATTAAAAATTATATTTTGGTAATTGATACAGCAAATATTATCTATATCTTCTACATAAAATGTTTTGATGTTATGTTCACAATATTCCTATAGATTTTAAAAGTTTAGGTAGTCACTGAAATTGGATACAGAAAAAGTATGTGTTAAGTCACGTGTTTCATCCCTAAGCGAAAGAAAGGATGTGATGTAAGCTACAGTATATTTTTCAGTGTTATCACCCTGATTTTTCATAACTAATGTAAGAGGAAGTGTGTATAGTCTAATCTCCCTATCACAACATTTTCTGAAATATGAATTCATTATCAATCTGATAGCTCC
The DNA here is from genome assembly GCF_001890085.2 of Hipposideros armiger. NCBI lineage: Eukaryota > Metazoa > Chordata > Mammalia > Chiroptera > Hipposideridae > Hipposideros > Hipposideros armiger. Next base: position 42,171 of record NW_017731829.1, read on the forward strand.
TTGAAAACAAAAGTTGTATTTTTTTTAACAGTCAGTAAGCACTATTGACTTAGTAATGTTTAGATTTAAATGTGATTTCTTATTTTCTTCTCATGAGTCACTTATTATTCTATTCTTCTACCACATTGCTCTTCTCAGTTACTTTCCTTGCTCTCAGATATTTGAGGAAATTGCAGTTACACTGATATCCTTTAAAAATTTTAGAAGTTTAGAAGCCTGAGTATATGTTCAATATGTACTTTAAAATACCCACTTAATTCTCCTTTTCAATTTGAACACATAAAATATGTTTCCCCCATACAAATGAATAAAGCAATGTGCATAAAAATGTCATGTGGATTGTAAAGAGTTAATAACACGTATTTGTAATTCTTTGTTTAGGTTAGATTGGGATGGTATCCGTAAGCATTTGGATGAATATGCGGCTATTGCGAGTTCCTCAAGAGGGGGAAGAATTGGAATTGAAGAATTTGCAGAGTATTTAAAGTTGCCTGTTTCAGATGTCCTGAGACAACTTTTTGCACTCTTTGACAGGGTATGTTAAAATTTGATCTTTAACGTGCAAACATTTTTATGTTCCCTGCAGAGCATCAATATGGCAGGTAAGAAAAACTCGTTAGGTCAGTTTNTGAGCAGTAGCTGTTGGCGAAATCACGTTTATCCTCAAAAAGCCAGATCAACTACTGGCTCTTCTGTGGCGCCCCTTTGGCTGCTTTTCCCCGCCCCCTGGCCAATTGAATCCTTTCCTATTCCCGCCTCTCCTACCCCAGGAAGGATGGGTTAGTGGGGAAAGCAAGGGCGTTAAACCTGACAGACCTTTGACTGAATCCTGGCCTTGTGACCTGTATGACTTTAAGTAAGTTAATTAAGCTTTTCAGCCCTACCTGTAATTGGGGTAATAAGAGTAGTGATACTTAGCACGTGGGATCTCGCTGTAGCCTATTAAAATGTCTTCTTTAGAATAGGAATAGGGTCCTATTGATCTTTCCTGGTATATAGTAGATGCCCAAAAAGTCATGACTTAAATATGGTACAAAACCTTGTTAGTGTTAGAAGACTATAAATAAAAACAAGGACAATACAAATGAGCCATTGCAGAATATCAACTGGAGGAAAGAAGTAAAACGTTAAATGATGAGGCAAAACATGGTATTGAGGAACAGCGAGAACGCCAGTACTAAGGGTTAAAAACAAAAGCAGATGAATTGACAAAACATGAAGTGTGATAAATGATAAAAAACATGGCTGATATAGGAATGGAGAGAGAAGGTTATAAAAGACAAAGTAATACTAATAATAACACTTCTACACAAAGGGGTGGAGAATGAGATGTTAGTAGCTGCAGCTTTATAACTTCCAGGATCCCAGACACTGGCTCATTTCATCCTCACCACAACCAGGGAAGCAGGTGGTCAGAGCCTTCCTTGCAGAGTCGAAGAGACGGTGCAGAAACATTACTGAACATTCTAGTTAACAGTCAGGGAGACCCGGGGTTTGGAGGCAGATCTCCCGAGTCCGAGCACGGTATCCTTTCCATTACATCATGTAACCGATGGGCTAGAAAGGTGGGCTTCATTGAGTGCTAGATCGCTTATTAATTAATGTATTGAGCATTTAATGGCTGAGGCCTACCGATTGTTATAGAAAAGTGTATTTGTCTTTCAGTTTATGCCTGTTCAAGTACCAAACGATGAAGAAAAAAGTGATCCTGTCCTTTTTGCTGGCAGAGTCCGGAATCTGATGGCCGAGTATGTGTCTGTATGTGATCATAGTCGGTAGATAGATCAATGGAGCATTCTGAGTAAATGACATTTAACATAGCTTTAAGGTTTGGGGNAACAAATGGGCCCGTCGGAGAATAGATGGGAGATATGTGAGTGTGATAAAGTCTGTCTGCGTGTGTCAACCTCTAGCCTCCTCGCTATTGGTAAGAGTCCGTCCCCTGTTGGATGAATCTCCCCAGGAGGAGATTTATGACAATTGAGTTCCTTTTGGAGGCTCTGCCTTTAGGAAGATGAGGGAGTTCAGGGGAAGCCTCTCCCTGTATTTGTGGTTCTCAAGTGCCTGCAGTTCAGAATAATCCATATACCAACGTGGAGTGTTGTGGGGTGGCGTGCCTTGACCTCCTTCACTGTCTTCTTTCTAAAGTTGAAAGTAAAGTGCCATTGAGATGAAAGAGGAACTGCAACCTGAGAAGCATGGACTGGGTTGAAACGTAGAATATGATGGCAGCAGATCAAAAAGGGACGTAGCACGGCTGCCAGGCAGCAGTTGAGGTGAGATCTAAATTAAGCAACTTGATCCTCACCCATCTCATAGACATTAAGGATATGGACTCAGAATTGAAAAAGAGTATTTTGGCACACCTGCAAAGAAAAAGGAAGATCTCCAGCAAAAAGAAAGCAAACAAAAAACTATTTTTATATTTTGTGGTCACTGGTCAAAATAATAGTTTTCAAGCAGCTATGAGGACCCTGTGGGAGTTAACATGGATTTGTCGTAGCCTCAACCCATGTGGTTTTGTACCTTTCTGCAGCACCCCTCAGCAGTCTGGAATAGTAGTGGGGTGACAGGACCACGAGAGCTGACTGAGCATTTGTGCTCAGCGCCATGGGTGTGGCAGAAGCGAGAGATTCTGGGTGACAGACAGGCCACGTGGAAGTAAGTGTCTGACTCCCTAAGACCAGTGTAGATGGGCAGACATGCTGCAGGAGGCGCTGGATGAAGAGAGACAAGTAGGTCCTGGGAGTGCCCCTCAGATTCGCATAGTCTGGGGCAGACTCGGTTAGGGGAGAAGTAAGCCCTCCGTGAAGGGAAACTCGAACTAAAGAACTTGTCGGAGAGATTAGAGTCGTATCTTCGTTTCCATGGCCGAAGTGGAGCTGAGAAGGGTAGCTGTGGCCAGGTGAAGGGGCTGTGAAACCAAGATGTCAGCTGGGCTATCAGGGTGGCTACTGCGTATACTGAGAGAAGATGAAGGCAGAAAGGAAACTTGGGGTCCTGAAGTCGCTGGGGTGTTTTAGACGTGTCTTTGGGGACAGTGATAGATAATGGCCGTCATGTTTCTCTCTTTTTGGTCGATCTTCCCTCCCAAACAACGGGTATGTTCGTGCTGTGAGCCTTGAATGGCTTTGTGAAACATGGAAATGTGCCACAGAGGGCAAGGTCATATCCAAGGAGAGGTGACTTTTTATTAGAATTTCCATTGCATTGCTTCTCAGGAGGCCTGGGGGCCTCCAAGGCCCATGAGTGCCAAATCCAGACTTTTAATTATTTTGTCCTCTCAGTGGAATGCTTTTCCTCAAGAATGAAATGCCATGCCAATATGAGAGTTATTAAAAATCATTTTATGGAAAGTATTACCTACAGTAAAAGAACCAAACCCGTAGTTCATTGTATTATGTTTGGTTAACAGTATAGCTATAATTTATTTTTCAGGGAGTTTCAGTATGTTCTTTTATGACCTGCAAATCAAGTGTATTATAAATGATCATTTGACTTTTTTAAAAATTGAAGAAGTATATGGCAATTTAAAACTTTATTATATACTATTTTGTTAGAGATTTTATGAACATTGATTTTAACATAGTGTTTTCTTCCTTGGATTTCGTACGAAGCAAATATAAGAGATTTTACCAGAACAGGATGGAAGGAATTTTTAGCCATCTGCAGATTATTGCTCTGGATATAGAAGTGATGTGGGGACCTCTGGTGGCTTAGTTTA
>NW_017731829.1:46570-48478 GCF_001890085.2 Hipposideros armiger
TCAAGAAAAACTAACACCAATTGTTCTCAAACTCTCCTCAAATTTTGCAGAGGAGGGAAGACTTCCTAACTCATTCTGTCCAGCATTATCCTGATTCCAAAGTCAGAAAAAGATACATGAAAAGAACTATATACCAATATCCCTTATGGATATTGATGCAGAAATCCTGAACAAAATACTAGTGAACAGAATTCCACAGTGTAGTTGGAGGATTTTACATCATGACAAAGTGGGATTTATTCCTGGAATGTAAGGATGGTTCAACATACAAAACTCAACCTGTGTAATAACATTACATTAACAGAATAAAGGGGAAAAAACATCACCACAATTGATGCAGAAAAAGCATTTAGCAAAATTCAATACCCTTTCGGATAAAAACACTCAAACTAGGAATAGAAGGAAAGTACCTCAACATAATAAAGTTCATATATGAAAAGCCTACAGCCAACATCATGCTCAGTGGTAAAAGACTGAAAACCTTTTCTCTAAGATCAGAAACATGAAAAGGATGCCTGTTTTTACAACTTCTATTCCACGTAGTACTGAAAGTCCTAGGCAGAAGAATTATGCAAGAAGAGAAATAAGAGACATGTGAGTTGGAAATGAAGAAGTAAAGTTATCTCTGCTCACAGATGACATGATTACACAAACACACACACACACACACACACACACAACTGTTAGAACTAATTAACTTGGCAAATTGGTAGGATACAAAGTCACACAAAACTTAGCTGTGTGTTAGTGCACTAATAACAAACAATCTGAAAAGGAAATTAGAAGAATTTAATTTANCAGTGGTTATTTCATGCACGGACTGCAGTCCTCCCGTCCGGTCCTTAAAACCTTCCCAGCATGCTTGGTTCTCATCAGCTTAACAGGGGTCAGCAAATAGCAGCGGATGGACCAAATCCAGTCTGACGCCTGCTTTGTTAATACAGTTTTATTGGGACATAGCCATGCCCATTCAGCTGTGTATTGTCTCTGGCTTTATTGCCACCATGGCAGAGATGAGTAGTTGCAACAGTGAAGTCTTCTATCCTTTGCATTTCCAGCTCAGATTTGATATGTAATCATAGTATTTCATAGCGCATGTGAAGAGAGCGCCTCTTGCTCCCACCTCGGCTAACCAGGATTTGTTCTATGAAATCTACTTGGTAACTTCTGTGCTACAAGGAACGGGAAAAGGCTATAACTTTCTGAGTGGGATGGGTGACATTTTCTATTCAGCTGTACAAGTTGCCCTAAATGTTTGGTTGTCCTGCGTGTCTGGCCGTTTCCCTCTTTAAGTCTCAGATTCACGTAGCTCCCCCACTGAGCCCCTCATAGTGTTTTCTCCCACTGACTATGGTTGCACGAGAAATATCCCCTTGAAGCATGAGGATTACATGCTTCATTTCTGCCTCCTCCATGCAAGTATTCCGAGGAGACACTTAAAGGAAACGGAAGGCAGCAATTAAAGCGTAACTTTTTAACCAGAGCAAGGGAACAATTAGAGCACAAGGAAGTAAAGAGCAGAGCTTTGTACAGAGCAAATTGTGTCAGACCAATTTAATTTCCTCCTATGACAGAGTGACAGCCCAAGATGGTAAAGAAAAAGAAATAGATACTATCTCTATGGACTCTAGAAAGGCTTTTGGTTTCATCCAGCATGACATTCTCATCCATAAATTAGAAAGCTCTGGCCCAGAGCATGGTGCAATTAGGTAAAAACCCCACTGGAAAGAAAGGCGTGGCCCACCGTGGGGGCTGTATGCCCGTCTGTGTTATTCTAGACCTGGCTCAACCCCCTCACCTTGGAATTCTACTTAATAGGTGGCAGTCAGGAATACTTTGGAAAACCAGACAATATGTCAAAGTGGGGATAAGGGTAGAGCATGTCTTTAAAAGTTGTGGAATCAGACC
>NW_017731829.1:52443-53554 GCF_001890085.2 Hipposideros armiger
AATGTTGCTGAAAATGTGGCAAAATTGGAACCCTTGTGCACTGTTGGTGGGAATGTAAAGTAGTATAGGCACTGTGGAAAACAGTATGATGGTTTCTCAAAAAATGAAGAACAGAATTACCATATTATCTAGCAGTCCAACTTCTGAGTATATAATCCCCAAAAATTAAAAGCAGGGACTTGAAGAAATATTTGTATACTCATGTTCATAGTAGCATTATTTACAGTAGCCAAAAGGTGGAAGCAACCCAAGTGTCCATCAAGAGATGAATAGATAAACAAAATGTGTTATATCCATACAAGGGAATATTATTTAGCATTAAAAAGGAAATAAATTCTGACACCTGCTAAAACATGGATGAACCTTGAAGGCGTTATACTACATGAAATAAGCCAGTCACAGAAGGACAAATATATGGTTCCATTTACATGAGGTATGTAGAGCAATTTAATTCATACAGATATAGTGTGGTAGTTGCCGGAGTCTAGTCTGGTCTAGTCTAGTTGCCGGAAGGCGGTAACAGGAGTTATTATTTAATGGGCACAGAGTTTCACATTTGCAAGATGAAAAAATGCCCAGGGACGGATGGTGGTGATGGTTGAACAACACTGGGAATATACTGAACTGTACACTTAAAAAATGGTTAAGATGGTACATTTTATGATATATGTATTTTACCACAATTTTAAAAAAAATGTAATAAAAAAACAAGACACAACAAAGTACTTGCTGTATGATTCCATTTATTTAAGGGACAGAAATGGATCTATGGTGCTATAGCTGTCAGGATAGTGGTTACCCTTGGATGAGGCGAGTGACTGGAAGAGGCATGAAGGGATCTCAGGGGTGCTGGGGGTTCTCTGTTTCTTGACATGGGTGTGTACAGGCTGTGGCATTCTTGAGCTATTCCTCTGTGATTTGTACAGCTTTCTTTATGAATGTTACACTTCAAAAGATATTCCAAAAATGGAGCTCGTCAGCCCCACGGCAGACTACAGAATCAGAATTGCTATGGGGGGACGAGGGAGGGTTGGGGACGCTGCATTTAAAAAATTCCCCCTTCCACGTTTTTTCCTTAAGAACATTGGCATTTGGAAACCTTTGCTAAAGG
>NW_017731829.1:53759-78118 GCF_001890085.2 Hipposideros armiger
GAACTTGTCCTATGGGCTATAATGTATGATTCTTTATGAGCTTTGTTAGGGATGTTTATTAGGAGAGCTCAAAACGTTATGGAGGCCCCTTAAAAATGGCAGGTGCTAGGACCTAAGGGAATTCAGGCAACCTCAGCAGGAGGGGAGACATCACACCTTGGGGCGGGGCGTGGTGCCGTGTAAGCAGGTACAGAAAAGCCAGTTCTTCCACACGTAAGCTCCGTCCGTGTACTCCATTTCAGCTACCTTCATCTATCTCCGGGACTTTGGCAGCTCGTTAAGCTGAAAGCATGTTTCTCGCAAAGGCTCTTTTGGAAGGAGCCGATCGAGGCCTTGGGGGAGCTCTTGGAGATCTTCTTGGAGGAGGTGGTCAGAGAAGAGGAGGAGGAGGAGGAGGGAATATTGGAGGGATAGTTGGAGGAATTGTGAATCTTATCAGCGAGGCTGCGGCAGCTCAGTATACCCCAGAACCACCTCCCACTCAGCAGCATTTCACCAACGTGGAGGCCAATGAAAGTGAGGAAGTTCGTCGTTTTCGGCAGCATTTTGCCCAGCTGGCTGGCCCAGACATGGAGGTGGGTGCCACTGACCTAATGAAAATCCTCAACAAAGTCCTGTCTAAGCACAAGGATCTGAAGACAGACGGCTTCAGCCTGGACACCTGCCGGAGCATTGTATCTGTCATGGACAGTGACACGACCGGGAAACTGGGCTTTGAAGAGTTTAAGTATCTGTGGAACAACATCAGGAAATGGCAATGTGTCTATAAGCAATATGACCAGGACCGTTCCGGGTCTCTAAAAAGTTCCCAGCTGCCGGGGGCTCTGCAGGCTGCAGGTTTCCAGCTAAATGAGCAAATCTACCAAATGATTGTCCGCCGATATACCGATGAGGACGGAAGTATGGATTTTAACAACTTCATTAGCTGCCTGGTCCGCCTGGATGCCATGTTTCGAGCCTTCAAGTCTCTGGATAGAGATGCAGATGGCCTGATTCAGGTGTCTATCCAAGAGTGGCTGCAGCTGACTATGTATTCCTGAAGGGGCCCTGAGAAGGCAGGCCCCTCCCTGGAGGGGAGGACCGCTGCTGAGAGCCTGTCCATGCTGTCCTCACAGTGGCGATACCCCATCACACAGCTGTCACTCCCCAGCGAGCTCTTTCACTACCCACCATAGGTCTGAACTTGCACTGCTTTTTTGCTGCTTAATTAAAACAGATTTTTTTTTCATGAAAAATGTTTTGAGTGGTTTGTATATCAGCTTTTTGACATAGTGGATTAATATGGACTTGTATATGTGATGGGGGTACGGGGCAATCTCTTATGGTGTAGATTTTAATAGCTTGTTGTTTGCTGGGTGAATGAGTTCCAAGGAGCAGGAAATTTGTTATTGTTTGTGCTTGTTACACGTGAAATTTTGAAAAAAAAAATTGGAATCAAGAAAGCACTCAGGAGATACATTCTTTCCCATTAAAAAGGTGAGGAGGGACGTTCAAAATCTGTTTTTCTCTTAATTTTATATCTGGCCGCTCTGTTACATAAAAAAAGGAAATGTGTTTTCTTGGAAACCTATTTAACTGTATAGAAACAGGTTTGGAAATGGAATTAAGCGATTCCATATAAGGGTAGTGTTTTTTGTATGGTGAACAGCTATCTGAAATTCTAGAATTCTTTGTCATAAAATAAGTAGGTAGCAATTTTGTTCGGTTTTGATACATTTATGAAGAGGGTCAAGAGCACCGGAGAATGAAAGGTGTGCCTGTAGCCCACAATGTCTCTGGCTGCCTTAATGATCAAAGTGATCAATCTTACAAGTACTTCATACAAAATCAGACATGCCCAGCTATCAGCCAGCTCCTGTCATGTCTCACCCTGCCTTGAAGCAAGGGACATGTTTTTGTTCCTTTCTGAAAACTGCAGGCAGGAAAGAAGTAAACAAAGATAAAAAGAAAGAAAGAAAAACAACATAAGCCCTAATCAGTTATATGGTATATAAAGCAACTATTGCCGACTCTTTGTTGCAGTGGTTCTCAGCCCTGGCTACAGTTGAGACTCACGTGGGTAGTCACGCCTTTCTCATGTATGGTTTTTGGCTTGCTTTTATCATTTTGATTCAGGCGGTTCTAGTGAGGCAAGCAGAACCCAGAATCCGGTTTGTATCGACTCAGCTCAAGAGGCCACATTTCCAAGTGCTCAGGTCCCCTGCCTGCTTCTCTGGTGTTTTAATGCATCCCCTCTCTCTCTCCAGGTCACTTTGGAGGATCCTCCTGAGTTGGAAGATAAATTCTTCCTCTTGTGACCCTTTTAGAGGAAAGTTGTAGCCGTAGAAATGATGTCACTGGCCTGTTAACAGCCCTCAGCTGCCTGTGGGAAAGCCCCAGTGAAATTAGGAGAGGGTGGCATTTGGCCTCCACGTTCACCACCATCGTCACCATCATGTAATATTTATGAAACCACATGTATATAATAATTCTGCACTGAGCCGAGCCTTGAGGTCACGCCCACTTCTCCTCCAGGGACTTGTCATTTAAGCTCCGCCTGGTGTGCTGCAAAGACCAGGTGTGGTTGTGTAAGAATGAGACTGCTGCCAACAACCACACATTAACGTCAGGCTCCCCATTGGAGAAGAAGCTTGCTAATATGTTAGGCTCGGGCGCAGGAACGCAGCCTGGGAAGGGGGGAGCTGCCAGGACGCTTGTTAAGGTCTCAGAATATGAAGTTATAATTTTACCTCTCCACACGATGGTTGTGGAAAGGGCAGTGTAGCCACACGTTTTCCCCCTCACTTCCTTTGAGATGTTTTATAATAGTGCAGACAATGATCTCATGGGCCGTGTGGAGTATTTTGCCCTCGTGCCTCAAAGTTAAGGCATTACCTGCTGTTGTGATTGTTTTCCATGCACAGACAAAACACCTTGACGTTACCTAAACACATGTTTCTTTTATTCTCTTTGGAGAACACAAAATTTTGTGTGTTTATATAAACAAATTTTATACGAACAAATTTTGCGTACAATTTATACCAAAAAACCTCAGTTATTAAAGTGAATGCGAGAAAATTTAGTCCAAACTGGATTTTTTTCTAGTAACCAAATCTTTGGCATTGTGTAGAACGAGTAATTGAATTTCTTAGTTTTCATCCAATAGTTGATGTTTTAAAGGTACATTTTCAATGTAAGAGGGAGTATTTACTTGATACGTTTTTTTTAAAACATTTTGCCATTTATACATGGAAGACTACCTCAGAATTTCATGTATTTGACTAGTAATACCCCTTTGGGTTTGTAGAGTATCTTCAAAGACTGAAAACATTTTCCCATTGGCTGCTGCATAGTAGGTTCTGTTTTATGTAAGCGTTTCCAAATTGTTTTGATGGCATTGACTAGCTCTCATTTGCAGGGACGGTGTCATATTGATTATAACACAAGAGAAAATAGTCCCTATCCTTGGGAGTTTACCTTCTCAAAATGTATTCAGAACCATATCCTTAAATGTTGCTAGACATAAAAAGTAGTAAAAACAAACATCTGATTCTGTAGGAATAAAAACGTTGAACAAATCCAACAAATGTGAGAAGCCTTAGGGAACCGACAGCTGAGAATCAGACACATGAAACTCACCATTTATTTCTTCTGGAGTTTTAAATGGACCTTCCCGCTGGTCCTAGAAGCCAGTGTAGTGTGACTGTGGGGATAGAAAGGCACTGGAGTGCTGTGAGCCCACAGTGATCCCAGCCCTCAACTTCTGTGCGTTTCTTATTCTGCTGACTGCCAGGGAAGGGATGAGGCCCAGTGTCTAGAGTTTCAGCGAGGCTTAGTCACGTTATTTTTGTTTGTTTGTTTGTTTTTTGAGTGACTCAGTGGAACTTCTTGGTTCCAACTCTGGCCTGTCCCGGCCTCCAGATTAGGACAGATTATGGAGGAATTAGGCCCCCTTCCAGAAAGCTGGTCTCCTCCTTTGAAACGTGGCCCTGAATTATCTTCAAGTCTAGATTTTTTTTTTAATTCATAATTCTTCCTGAGAATTTTGATAGGTTTTTAAAGGAAAGAACAACAAATTTGAGGAATAATTTTTATCATGGAATCGATTTGCAATTGAAAAATGAAAGGAGTGTATTTTGCTATATACTTTCTTCTCTGTTTTTGAATATATTTTATCAATCTACTTGCTTTAATTTGCATGATTGAGAGTCAGATTATCTAAATTTCAATTGTAGTTATGATAATGCCGCATTTTATAACCACAAGTAAAACATCTGTCTGGTTTTTATTAGTAAAAATTATGAAGTTGAATAGATGATATCTAAGATTTGTTTTTCGGTTCTAAGTTTTATTATTCTCAGTTTGGGACCTTAACAATATATTATTTTATTAATTCAATAATAAAAATCTCTCAGAATAATTTCCATGCTGGTGTTTTCCCCTTCACATTACTGGGATGAAAACTGCATATGATTTCTCATGTGATTGGTTATCAAGGGTCGGCTTTAACGTTCTTTTGTCAGTCAAAACCACTCATACATGAGGCTGTTAATGAAAATTGGGGGTCCATAAATTATCTTGTTTTTAGAATAGTGGTAATATTAAGGGTTCCTTACATTTCTGTTTCTCCATCTGAAAAAATGTGTTATAATACTTGACCTGTGTCATACATAGAGCTTGGTAGCATAGATAAAAACTGGATGCCTCACAATAAACATACAACATAAATTCAAAGGAGGCATTTCCAATCATACAATCTATAATTGTATCTTCAGTGCCCATAGATCATTCTTGTATCTGTTCTTCAGAACTTCTAGTCAAGATTTCCATGTTGCTTCATGGAGAAAGCTGATTGCCCAAGAAATTTCCCTAACTTGAGCAATATATTCATGGTTCAGTGAGCTGTTCCATCTCTAGGACAAATGGACAACAGCCCTGCCTAGTGCATAAGAAAAGTAAATGGTGGTGGCACAAGGAAATTGTGTCCCTTAAAATGCTACCTTCTCTGAAACCTCTGAGATGATGAAAATGTAGATGTTGACTGTGGTGTATACGTTTGTCAAAACACATCAAACTGTACGCTTAAAATGGGTGCTTTTTGTTGAATGTCAAAGATGCCTCAAAAAAGTGGATCCAAGAAAGGGAAGAAAACAGCCCTCTTCTAGGTAACCAGACAAAAATGGAAGTCAGATGAGCTGAGTTTTTGCCTCAGCAATAAACCCTGTTACTTTCGGGAAATCTTGAAACCTCTTTGTTTCTGTGTTCTCGGATGGGAAAGTGGAATTAAATTACTGCTCTTTTGAGTTTGCACCTTGCAGGAAGATGAAGTCATGTGGTGAAAGTGACCTTTCGAGTCTTGGCTGCTTTGAGTTCTGATAAAAGCTACACAATTTTTCCCTAGAAAAATGTGCATATAAAAAATGCACGCCGTTTCAGGTACTTCACAGCCTCCTCTTTACCGGGCTCACCCACAAAACCCCAGTGAGGCATGCTTGCTTTAGGGTTTTAAGTGAGCCCAAAGCAGATAGGTAAGGATAAATGAGAAAAAGCATTTTAGCACTTACCTATGTGTGCAAGGCAGTGGGAGAAACAGCCACACCAAGAAAGCAATCCTTGCCTTAAAGGAGCTCTTGATGGTTGAAATATAGATACCTCCTCCAAGTTAAAGATTATGACACTCTTATTGATGCCAAACATGTGTTAATCTAGCAAGTACTGCACTAGCTTGTTGCTACTAGCTCATAGTTTATCTGGAAATTCATCACTTGAAGATTTTGCTGCCAAACTGATTCTAACCTGGGCTTGTAGCCATGGTGCTGTTTATATTTCTCTTGCTTTCTTCTCTCTTTCTCCTTCTCCACCTTTCTCTTCCAGTCCCCATCTCATCTTTCCTTTCTTCTTTTCCCTTTCTTTCCTTTTAGTTCTCTCTCTCATCACTTGCTTTCATCCTCCCTCCGTCCCTCTCTGCCTTGCCTCTGTCTTTTTTCCTGTTTCTTAAGCTTTCTCTTCTTCTTCCCATTTCATCCTCTCAGGGTGCCTGTCTATGTGAGTGGTTAATGTGTAGGGTAAACTCTGCATTCAGTCAGCCCGGGTTAGAATTATCCACCCCTCCTCTTGTAGCGTCATCACAAAATACCTCCTAAGATGATGAAAGGCCTCGATGGGGCTTTCCCAGAGGGGCTTCCCCCGAGCCTGAGCTCAAGGACCCACTGGCTGCCACAGAGCCACGCTCATGGAGCCTCAGTGATAACATGTTTGTACTGATTGCTAAACAGAAATGCAGTTTTCTTCCTTTTGAACTGGGAGTGAGCGAGCCACCTGCCTGCTGTCCGCTATCAAACAGACTCCGCTCACGATGATGCCGAGCTGCATGGCATACCTGCATCCCACGCTGCGGGCTGCGATTCCCAGCAGTTCCACTGGTGGCACCGCTAATTGATTTCTCCCCTCGTTTTACAGAACCATGATGGCAGTATCGACTTCCGGGAGTATGTGATTGGCCTGGCTGTCTTGTGCAACCCTGCCAACACAGAGGACATCATCCAGGTGGCATTTAAGGTACTGTCAGCCCCACTGAAAGCATCTTGGTCTGCCTGCTAAACATGCGTTGACTCTAAGTGTGTTATTTGAAAATCAGTCAATCCATTACACGAGTTTATAGATCCGCCGTGACAGGTACAGGACGGTAATGGGATTAAGACAATTGCTACTGAGAAGAAAGAAAACACAAGCATCCGTTTAAGCAAAAAAATGTCTTTGGAAGCGGCCCAGGTAACAGCATCAAGATCGAAGAGCAGGTGATTTCACAAATTAGCTTTAAAAATTATCTCTTTGCAGCCTCCCTATTTTGAAGCCCCAAAGTGAGGTTTATAAACAAACAGCCTGCCACGAGTCCTAATTCACCGTGTAGAAAGTTCTGATCTGTCCTCATTGGCTCACTCTGCACGTCCGAGATACTGTGGTGGCAGTCTCCTGATGGAGTTTTACTTCCTTGTGGGGGTGTCAGGTGAACTCCATACAAAATGTCCCAAGTTTCCGCCCTGTGTGTTTTCCTGTCGTAGCACATATATCCTCACAACAGTACTGGGGGACGGATGAATAAAACCCACAGTCCTGGTTCCCCGCAGAACTCGATGGAGATTTGGATGATGAGGACTCCAACTTTGTTCATCACTTACCTGAGCCAAAAAATTGGGAAGAATACATTCCCAAAGTGTGTTTTCGGTTCTTCTGAGATGCAAGGTGCTTCGTGCAGTTAGTATTTAAATGGGATGCCCCCTTCAGAGTCCTAATCTTGTATGGCCTGCTCTGCCGTAAAAGCAAAGCTCAGTTTCCCTACTCACCTCACCAAGCCACGGGCACTGATCTCACCGTTCGGCCCCGCGGCGGTCCCCTGGCTGCTTCCGTCACCACAGCCGGAGGACCTTCTCTGTTCCTGTTGCCTACTGTCATGTCTTCCTGATTCTCTCTGAGAAGCAATACCCACTGTGACCCCAATAAGGTTTTTCTTTTCTCTTCTGTTATCTAGAGACTCTGTTCCCTCCCCCCCCCCCCCCCCCCCCCCCCGAGTCCTTTCTCACGTCTTAGAGGCCAACAGGGATACACTCAGGAATGTCACTGTGCGCTGTCATTCCCAAAGCTGTCCCCACGTTTCCTTCTTATTTCAGACTGGTTTCAGCTGAGTTCACTGCCAGGCCGGTAACGAAGCTACGAGCTGATGCCTCGCAGATGGCCGGAAGGCCAGGGCCGGGACCTCTCCAAGTTCAAAACTTTTGGCTTTTACAGACTTGTTCATCCCCAAACCTAAAATTATACACATAGCTAACTTATTCCAATCCAGATATTTCTGTTTTGGGGTTGTATGTGTAATTATAAGTTTCATCGGGCAAACCTTCACTTTTGGTTTACCAATGAAAGACCTGATAGAAAATTTGGCCCTTCATCACAGTAATTACTGTTTTTAAAGAAGCCTTGAGATTTTATCTAGCCTGGACCTTGGTTTGGGGGGTCGAGGGGAGGAAATGAGGACCTAAAACTATAATCAGCCCTGTTTTCAGTAAGACAAGGGTTCATGCTTTATATTGGTTGTTTTGTAACCTTTTCAGCTGTGTATAATGTGCTTGAAAATATTTTGGCATACTTTATGTGTAGGATCCATTCACGTACTTTTTTTGGGGTAGCACCTCACAGTTAACTTCCCATCTTTGATCTCATTTCATCATCATGGTGACCTTTAGAGATTGTAGCGATAGGCATGGGCTCTGGCTGAGGAATCAGTTGTAAGGATGGCGAGGGGGCTCCAGGGAAGCCAGACCAGGCAGCTTCAGGGGTCCCAGCTCCAGGGATGTCTCCACACCTTTCCTGGGTCACTTTAGTGAGAATGAGCAAAGTCCAGCTCTGTTCATCACTCCCATGCCAGGAGGGTCCCCATGGTCTTGGGCCGTGTGCTTGCTGGGAAAGACGGGGTGTTTTGAGTGTCCCCCAGCATTCCATACAATGGGGGGAAATCCACTCCCTCAACAGAAACTGAGGTATTCAACTTTCTACCAGAGCCCAGAGCCTGATCTACCTTAGCCCTGGGAACTTCACCGCAGGGAGACGATTGAGAGCGATGAGTCATGGAGGGAAATTGAGGGGTTTTGTGAAGGGAGCACTTTGGGGTAATTTTAACAAAGGAGATCAGGAAGTCAACAAGTCCCCAGTATGGACATTTGACGGGAACTTATTCAGAAGTGAGAGCCAGTGGTGGGAATTTCGACTGGTAGATGAGTTGGTGAGAACTGTTTAGGGCTGGGAGGCCTTGAAGAGAGCTTAGAGCTGTGTGTCTGCGTGGGCAGGGGCCGTGGGACGAGCCTTGGCAGTTAGGGTTCGAAGTCCCAGGCCCATAAAGAACCCTGGGGCTACAGTTTGGGAAAACAAATGCTAATTCACTTTTCACTTTCCAGCTATCTTAGCCTCTGTTTAGGAGCTCAGTGGAAGAAAATGGGTTAGAAGTCGGTGCTTGCTTAGGTGGGGGCAGCACACCACCACTTCACGTTACATTTTTCTCCTCCCGCCCTGCTGGACAGCTATAACACTATTCAACATTTGCTAGTTGTTCGTTTCGAGATTACCACTCCTTATCGAATGGCTGGGTGTCTTTTCTTCTGTTTTTGATCATATGTTTGGTCAGAAGGAGATACCTTAACAGCAGTAACTCTAGATATCTGCCTGGATTTGCATCCCAGCTCCTACGAGTTGTGTGACCATGGGAAAGTTACCTGACTTCCTTGTGCCTCAGCTATCTCACCTGGAAGGTGGGACTGATGACAGCACCTACCTGACATAAAACTATTGTAAGGGTGAAATGAGTTAATACATGAAGAGTGATTTGAATACTTTTGCTCAGTGCCTACACAGAATAAGTGCTTATATCATTAACATTTTTTGATACCCAGGAGAGGATTTTGAATATGGGATATTAATTATCCATCAGTTGTCCTGTTCTGCTGCGTGACTTAAAAACTCTTCCATCCTATCACTGCCGGCCTCTAATGGATATGCCAGCCCTGTCTTTGCTTCCTTATAAATTCTGTGCTTTCCTGGCATTCCTGCTTCCCCACTCCAGACTCTTAATTGGTTTTCCTGTCTCTAGCCCTATCCATCGTCCACTCTGCTCAGACAGCTCAGAGGCTCACACCACATTCGCTCCCATCACGACCCTACAGGGTTATGGGAGGCATGGTATATCCATCATGCTGATTCCTCTGGTCTCTCTCACTCCTGACTTCACCTGCCAGTCCTCGTAGATCCCAGGAATGTCTCTTCAGGTTCTAAGACCCAAGCAGATGTCAACTGCTCTGTCCAGCCTTCCCTGACCTCCCTGGGTTGGACTCACCTTGTTCTCCCCACAGGACCCCGTTGTCCTTTTGTCCTTACACGGCTGTCGCAGCCTCTGCTTCTGTCTCTTTCCGCCACAAACCTAGAGGTGTCGTGAGGGCAGCAGAGCCCACATTTTCTTCATGTGCATATCCCCAGCTCTGGCACAATGACTGTTTGAATTATTAGAGTGCTTATTTTCCAAGGCTGTCCCATACCACTCTTGTTCTGAGGGAGCTAATTCTTACTTTTTCTTTTCTTTTCCCTGCAGCTCTTTGATGTTGATGAGGATGGCTACATAACCGAGCAAGAGTTTTCCACCATTCTGCAGGCTGCCCTTGGAGTGCCTGACCTTGATGTTTCTGGTCTTTTCAAGGAAATAGCGCAGGGGGATGCTGTGTCCTTTGGTGAGTAGACAATTTGGTTCCTCGTTCAGCTTCCAAGGAGGACATCAGACTGTAGAGTGACCTTCATGCAAGAGTGTTGTTGCCCTCTACTAATTATATGAACACTAGAAACAGCAGTAATACTGATGATGATAGTGATAATAGTAGTTGTGGTGTAATGATGGTAGCTAGTTATTGAGGGCTTACCATATGCTAAGGACTCTTCTAAACATTTCATATAATGAACCCATTTATTCTTTACAGCAAGCCTGTTTAATCAGTACTTTTCATTATCCTTATTTTACTGAGATGTGAGGAATTTCAGTAGCTTACCTGAGATCACCCAGCTGAAGAATGTCAGAGCCAGGATTCCCAAACCAAGACCGTGTGGCTTTGGAGCCGGCACCGTTGCCCTGCACACCTTAGCGCCTCTCAGAGCTCTCAGATCTGCCACCACTCCTTCTTCTGTCACTGTGGCCACGCAAAGCTGAGAAAGTTAACCCACCTGGGTTGTAACCACAGTAGAAACCTGGGCTGAGGTGCCAGCAGTAATAGTGGTAGCGAAGCCATCTATTGGTACTTGCTGTTGGCAGCTTAAGTAAGCTTTCACGTTAAATGTCTCATGTCATGTTGATGGTACCCCTGCGATGGCGTGACTATCATGGAAGAAGACCTTGTGGCCAAATGGCAGGTGCATCCATCAGTGACTGACCTTTCCCCTAATGGCTGGAGTCTACACATCACAACAAGCCTCATAGGGCTGAAGGATGGTGCCTCAGTTTCCACAGATTTCACAGTGCGGTTGTTGAGAAACACACGGCAGCAGAGAGACTTTCGCTTTGATGTGGTCACAGGTGGAGGCCGGCTTGTCTTCCCTGATGGTCTGTCTCCCTTAGGCTGGAAGAGGATTCCTCTTGAATGTCTTTCTCCTTCTGGTGTTTAAAGAGCTGCAGCTTGTTAAGTTTTATGGGATGGGGGAATTAGATCACGTACTTCTCCCACTCTGTTTTTAATTACTGTCATGTTGGCTGCCCTTTATTTTAGATAATTAAGTGCCCAGGGCACTTACTCTACTGAGTTCACTTAAGAAAGATCGGAAGATAGGAAGGGAGGGAGAAAGAAAGGAAGGAAGGAAAGAAGAAAAGGAAGGGAGGGAAAATGGAGAAGCATATACTGAGATAACCCTTATGACTCATAAACCCCATATGTACTAATCCCCTGACCATTTTTTTTTCTTAAGATTCTCTATTACTCTGAACTACCAAAATTTGAAAACCTATTTGGAATAACTACTTCAATAGAAGATAATACTAAAAGTTATTTGTAGGCAGTAATATTTTTGCCTGTCGATTTTAATAATTTTTCAGTGAAATCTGCTTTGTTTTTTGGAGTTCAACCTTTTTTTTTTTTGTAATACACAGAATATCTTCTTGTTCCCAATATTATACACTTTTTTTTGCAGGAATGTTGGAGCTATTTAAGTATGATTTTAAAAAATAGGTATTGAACTGTATCATAAATGTGACCATTTAAATTGTTTTCATTCTTGGTTTTCCATTAGACAAATTAATGCCCAAATTCCACTTATAACCACTTCACAGCACTTCATGTAGAAATGAATTACTCTTTAATGCCACTGACATCCCCAAAGAGGACAGAGACATGGATCTTTTGAACAGAGCACAAATCTAAATTAAAGCTTTTAATTTTAGTAGATCAGCTCTTACACTCACTTATCATAGAAGTCTCTTAAGTCCCCTCTGCCTCCCCATCATTGAAACAGACTCATGCAGATGAACCTTTCTTTGGGGTGTTAAGAAAGAACAAGTCACACCTTGCCTGATTTGGAAATATGAAGTGGTCTGTTAATGCAAAGTAATGTTACAGTTGCAAAGAACAGTTTGGGCTCAGTCTGGTGACTTTCTCATCACTAAGGCCTGTTTTTATCTTCAAGAGTTGTTGGTAGTCTGCTGTGCAATGACTCTTGTTTATCAGAGGGTTTTAAAAATATTAATGGATAGAAATACGATATTCGGTCAAAATCTTTTTATTATAGACCCAAACAGCTGATTCAAAGACCAGGCTCCCTTTGTTCTATAAGCTCAACAGATGTTCTCCATCAAAAGAGAAGAGGATAGAAAACTGTTTTTAAATTGAGGGTAGCGTCATATTTCAGCGATTCCGGGTTGTAGGAGGCTTGGGGTTCGAACTGTGATGGTTAAGCTAGGAAGCCCTCTGTACCTCTATCTCAGCTCCTGAATCTAAGGCGCCTGAGACAAGAAGAGGCCTGCTACTCAGAGGCCTTGTGATATGATTATCATGTGTTGTACACGCTACTGGTCTTTATGGGTCATAAGTCAGGGCTCAGCTTTTCAACACTATTTCTACACCAGAATTAAGGGTTAAAATAGTTTTAAAACCCAGTCGTGGAAAGTCCTGGGTAATAGAATTTTTAAAACTTTGTTGTTATTACAAGAAAATAACAGAGACACAGAAAACTGAATAAAATGTAAATAGGGAGCATAATGAAGTCTTATAAAGTAAACACTTTTGTAACTACCGCTCAGACCAAGAAATAGAGCTTTTTAAGAACTCTGGAAACCCCTGGGGACCCCTTCCCAGCTCTAACTAACCGCTTCCTCTCTCTTAACGAAAGGACTGCTGACCTGACTCAGAAAAGAGTCTCTCCCTGGCTTCCTTTAGCATTTTACCACAAAAAGAGGCATCTTTATATAAAACAATACGTTATATTTTAGTTTTGCCTGCAGTTTTGAAATCGATATCGTGGACTCACACAATAGGTGTGCTTTTCGTATCTGGCTTTTTTCATTCAACATTGTGGCTTTAAGATCCATCTGCATTGTGACAACACAGCTGTTCATTCACTTTCATTGCCGTATAGCATTATGTGCCACGAATATGCCACGATTTATTTATCCATTTCTGCTGCTGACAAACGTAAGCTGTTTCTATTTGTGACCTATTAGGAATAAGGTTGCCATGAGCGTTCTCACACATGTCTCCCAGAATACAATATGCACACATTTCTCCAGGTTATACACTTCGGAATAGAATTAGCTGGTCACGGAACATGCCTGTCTTCTGCTTGGCTAGATCATGGACAAACTATCTTCCAAAGTAGTTGTACAAATTTATGAGAGTTGAGCAATAGAATTTGCAATAATGATAGTATTAAAGTCATATGTTAATCTGTATCACGCCGAAAGAAGATTCAACTCAATTGACTGAATTTTTGTTTTGTTTCTTCTTCTAGAGGAATTTAAAAGTTTTGCCCTAAAGCATCCAGAGTATGCTAAGATATTTACGACATACTTAGACCTCCAGACGTGCCATGTGTTTTCATTACCAGACAAAGCCCAGGCACCTCCGTTGGGCGCAAGTAATAAAGTCAGTCCTGAGAATCATGACGAGAGCATCTCAGACAAAAAAGATGACTGAAAGCCTGTGTTACCAGTAAGGAAAACACAGTGACCTTTCCTCGACATTGTGAAAGCGCTTACCGATGGTATTGTAAGTGTGATGATTTGAGTAATGACGATGTATAAAACGGAGAGCTTTTTAATAAAAATGATAGATTTTATTAAGATGCTTTTATTCACATATGTATAACAAGTAATATATATATTTTTTTCCTGTGATATTGTGCTGAACTGATTGGTTGACTGGGGATAAATGGTTTTATGGGTTTCCCAGGTTAATTTGCATACCCAAATGAATGAAACGGTCTCACGTATTTCCTGATAAGCATTAATCAACACTGTAGAGTTTAAAAAGTGCAAACATTCTTTAATCTCCTTTCCTCTGAGGAAATAAAGTCATCGTGCGTTATCTCTAGTTCCTTTCCATTCTGGAAATAAGAACGAGGAGCCTGAGGAACGTTACATGATGTTTCACCTTTAATGTCACAGATTCGTGTTTTCCCATTTCCATTTCAGTTTCTTGGCTCACTGACTAGATGGCTGGGTTGGAAGGGAGCTCCATGAATTAGATGAGACGTCTTAAAAACTAATATTCCCTTTAGCATGCATCCCTATTGTAGATCTCCTTAACCACGGGCTGAGGAGATCAGACCCCTTTGCATGATGGTTTACAGACAGGACAATGGCTATGGCCCAAGGCTAAGTGGGAATTGCCTTATAGAAGGTAACATCCATCGCCTAGTGGGAAAATGAATCGTTTGCCCCAGAGTGTAGTTTAACTTGACTTGGAGAGATCGAAATGTAGTTCTTGCCTAATAAATGAATCAGATTTACCCTAGTGGTATAATTTTAGAAGTATATATTTTACCATTTTATTTTGTTAGGTGTCCTCACAAATTTTAGAGCTTATCTGAAATATCTACAGAGAAAACACAAAAGGTTCCAAAGTATCACCCAAAGCTAGGGAATCCCAAAACCTACTTAATGCAACCCCACACTTTAACCCCCTAACCCCCTGGTAAGAATCCATTTATCTTTTAGATTAAGCAATCTTTTCCCTCAAATGCCTTTTCTATTGGATGTCATGCATGTACGCATATTGTCAATATTGTTTATGTTTGAAAATTTGAACGAAGAGCCAATTTTTTTAATATAATGTACAAAAATAGTTGGTTCAAATTCTGAATTCAGTCTTTGAATTTAAACTCTTTGTTTTGGCTACTATGTTTCTGAATACAATGGTGATGCACCCCAAGCTGGTGTTTTAAGGCCATTTTTGAAGTTGAAAGTCTCATGAGAAATGTTGGAGTTTATATTCAAGAGTCGTGATTTCAAACTAGTTCTACATATTAAGCACCTAGTGTTCTAATTTAATGAGTAAATATGTATTTGGATAATTACTTACCAAAAACTTTATATAAGTATATATAATTGTTTGCTTTTTCTATAGGGCTTTTTAGACAAAGCATTTAATGAGCTGAAAACAATTGCTTAAGTAATTAGGAAAGCATGTGTTTACAATAGTGTCTGTCATATGCAATTGAATGTATTTAATACTCAGGTACCATGATTGTTTTTTATCATAGAAGAGCCACATATTAATCCTATTATTCATGAAAATAGCATTGAAAATTAAAAACTTTCTATGAAGCGCTTGAAAGTGATCCCATTGTTTTCCTGTTTTAAAATAATATTTTATGTTCTTTAATCCCACATCTGCCAATGTAATATTCCCATTTTATTATGTTACTGAATAAACAGAATTGCTACATAAAATTCTTGGCAATTAAAAAATTCTGGTTTTGCCATTTTGTCTCAAATGTAATGTACCTTTTTAATATCATGGTTTGAATTTGTTTGCATATTTATGAATATGATTAATCATTTTTGTTTGCATTTAAGCTTTATGAAATGTCAGACATGATTTTACTCTAATGAAAAACTCAGATTTTAGCCAAAGTTGCAATACTTAGTATTTATAAAGCAGTTGACTTTTCACTGGTGAGGTGTGCGTAATAACACAAATCATGATCCTCAGTATTACTGTAGATGAGGCCTCTCCTTTTATGCCATCTTAACAAAGGTTTCCTTCAAAGAGGCTTTTCTCCTCTCAGGATTTAAAGTAAGGAATTGAATTTTGTTAAATCAGTTAAATCATGTGGTTTTATATAATAGATTGGAAAAATAGGTTACTCTTGATCCTAAAAACCTATAAACCATAAAAATTTCCATCAGAACAGTTCTATTGGGGCATAATGACATCCTGAATGCTTACAGACCAAGTGCTTACATTATATAATATATTTAATTCTCCTCTCCCACTGCTTTGAGAGTTCTGGAAGGCTGAGTGTGATAGCTGGTAGTGGTACCATAAAGAGTATTGAAAAGAGGCCGCCTCCCTTTTAGAAGACATGAGGTCTGCTCTCAGCATGAGGCACAGCACTGCAGGTATCTGATTCCCAGGAGTGGCACCTCCCACTACGGACTGTCACCACTGCAAGGTGGTGAACTGACTACAGTTGATTGATACTCCAAGACTGAGGCATTGCCTGTATTGGAACATGTGATCACCTTATCCCAAAGGTCCTTGTGTATCCATTTTTGTATAGCATTCACTAAAGAGGATAAAAAGATATGAGGAAGAAACCCTTCCTAGGAAAGCAGACATATTTATAATCTATTCTTCTTTTCTGTTCACTTGGATAAACTTTTCAATTTTGGGGGAGAAATTGTTAGACCATAGTATTAAGTCAGTACAGTGTTGTAGCTTGATAGAGGTGAAGGCCCTCACAAAGTTCTTGATATACCAGGAGTGCCAAAAAAATGTGTACAACTGGACGCATTGGTCAACATTGCTCAAGCAGTAGTTTGCCGTGAACAGAAGTATCTGGACGCTGGTGGGAACCACTTTGAGCACTCTTGTAATTGCAGAAGTCAAACGTGACCTGTATTTGTATTCATCTTTTGTTATTGGTATATATTGAGTATTACAATTTTAATACAGTTTGCCTTTCTTAAAATGGGTATACATTTGTTTGGCACCCTCTGTATATTCAATATACATGTTATAAACTGGTAAATAGTGTAATAACCTGCAACACTTTTGCTCTTTTTAACCCCATTTAATGTAACTATTTTCTGTGGGTCATCATTCTTTCTCAACAGAATTCTCAAGTGTCTACGTAAGGACCAGCGTGTTCTAACAAATTGTCTCCATTACATTTTGATGCCCAGCTTGTGACATTTTTTTCTAACATGTCAACCATATCATTTTCTTATCATTCTTATAAAATAATCTATGCACATTAGAAAAGATAAAAAGTAGAGAAAGGAATAAACAGAAAAAATCATGTTTACTTCTACCTCAAATCAACTATTACTAATTTTTTGACATATTTTATTTTGCCCTTTTCTTCTTGAGAGTCTTACACTGTCAACATAACAATGTGTATGGCATTTTATATCCTGCTCTTTCACTTGCAATATGACATTTTCCAATGTCATGAAAATTCTATGTAAATGTAAATTTAAAAAAGTATACCTAATATTTTTTCAGATAACTATGACATAATATGTGTAATCAGCCTTCTAATATTGAACATGGGAATTTGATTTTCATTTTGGGGTTATTAAAAATATACAACTCAATACTCCATAATAGTTCGTAATTACAAATAGTTTGCTCAGGGACTTATTTATACTTTCTGAATTCCAAAATGAAAAAGTCACTGACCATTTTATAAAATTTGTTTCAAACTCATTTTATTACAGGAAAAAAAAACTGATATTATGTTAGATTGCATACAGTTTAGTAATTTTAACTTCAGGTCGTGGTCAACAGGTTCAGTCTCTTAAAGGTAAGCAGATTTCATGTTTTTCAGAATATTTTCCACTTTGTAAAAATAACAGCCTTGCTAGTTATTACAATAAGCAATAATAATAATGGTGATAATAATAGCCACCAATTTGGTAAGCTTACTATGTTTCAGCACTGTGCTAAGGGATTTACAGGCATCAATTCATTTAAACACTCACGTATCGGTATCAATCCCCCTGGTTTTACTAACCAAAACTTAGAGCCATCCCTAAGTCACTCATTAAGTGGCAGAGCTTGGAATTAAACCTGACTGCCTCTGATTCCAAAGTCCATGCTTCTAATTATTTATATAAAGCAACACAGCTACCTGATCTATAGTTTACAGATTTAGCATTTGCCGTACATATTCCAACTTGTGGGTTATGGACATCAGATTTCTGCCTGTTGTGGAGTATCCCCTTTGCCGTTCTCCCCACTTATACTTTTGCTCTCTTATAAATTCATTGCCATACAGAAAACACAGTGATCATTTCAAAGCGTAAAGCAGATATCACTTCTCCAGTTTAAATTTTTTTGAAGGCTACCCAGTGCAGTTTGGAGAAAAATCCCCAATATTCTACAAGGCCTTATGTGGTCAGGTCCCTACCTGCAGTCGAGGTCTCAACCATCTCCACTCTCCCCCCTCTCTAAACTCCCACCACCCAGCCTTCGACTAAAGCGCCTTCCAGCCGCAGAGTCTTCGGACTGCTGTTCCCTCTGGTGAGAATATTCTTTCCCAAAGATTGTCACCTGGCTTTCTCTTCTCCATTCAGACAAAAAAACAGATCAAAACAGAAAATCTTCGTTGAGATATGATTCATATTTACCCATTTAAAGTGTAAAACTCAGTGTTTTTAACATATCCACAGTTGTGCCACCATCACATCTATTTTTTTACTTCTTTCAGATTTTAAATCAAATGTCATATCATCAGAAAGAGTCCCTCATCACCTCATCAGCTAATCAGAAAAACCCACTCTCACCCACAGACATCCTCAATCCCAACACCCTTTTTGATTGCATTTAAATTTCTGTGAAATTATTTGTTTATATATTTATTGTCTGCTATTCCTAGCGCTTAGTAGGTGTGCCTGACATATATTTGATGAATGAACGAACGAATGAATGAATAATGTTATCTTTCACTTTTTGTGCCTTGCATTGTGTTAGAATGGAGATCATCACTGCAACAAACTTGAAAACCTGGCAGTATGACCCCTAAAACCTGCTTAGAAATTAAGGCTCAGAGAGGTTTCCTCACTTGCTCAGAGTTACAGTGAGTACCAGAGCTGGATTTCAAGCCCAAGGCTGCCTGGCTCTGAATGTGGGGACTTTTTTTTTTTTTTTTAAGCCAAGGTAATTGAAACCCATAAAATAACTAAGGAATTATATGAAAGGCTTCAGGTTCCAGAAACATGGAAACTAGATAATCTGAGAACCCTCTGGCCACAAAACCCCTAGAATGCTGAACAAAATATCACAAACTCATTTGAAATGCATAGCTGAGCATGTAAAATACTCAGGGAAATCCTCAAAGTCCAAAAATGAAAGGGGAGCTGAAAACCAGAACTGAAGGCATGAAAGTTACAGTTGACCCATGGGCACTGGTCACTCTCTGTAACAAAGAGGTTTAGTGTTCTGTGGCCATGGGAGAGAAAAGACAAGGTTTTAATATGAGGTGGGGGTTTGGAACTGACATCTCGGAAGAAAAAACAGACATTTGAATGGCTACGCTTTCAGTAAAAGAATGAGCTAGAAAAATTATTCTGGACGAGGAAGACAACGAGGACGTTTTTCTGCCTTGGCCTGAGTTCTAGGTTGAGGGGGAAAAAATCTTCCTCTGATCATTTTTTTTTTTAATTTCCATTCTTTTAAATGTTTTAAGACTCATTTTATGGCCCAGCCTATGGTATAGCTTGGTGAATGGCCCACGTGTACTTGGAAAGAATGTGTGTTCTTCAGTTGTTGGATATAATGTTCTATAAAGGTAAGTTAGAGCACATTAAGTGACAGTGCTGTCTGCTATATCTTTACTGATTTTTTTGTCTGCTTGTTTTATTAATTACTGAAAGAGGGATGTTGAAATCTCCAACTATAATTGTGGTTTTATCGACGCAGTTTTTCTAAAGCTCTGCCATGAGGTTCATGATCATTTTGATTGTTATGTCATTTTGATGAACTGATGCTTTTACGAGTATTTCTCTTTAATTGTAGTAATACTCCTTGTCCTGTTATTAACATAGCCACTCCAACCATGTCAACTTACTTATGATTAGTGTTTGCATAGTTTATCTTTTCATCCTTTTTCTTTTAACTTACCTGTGTATTTTTTAATATGCGCCTCTCAAATGGGTACTTTGTGGTCCTTTTGGGTCTTGCTTTGTTATCTTGTTTGATAATTTCTGTCTTTTAATTGGACCATTTGGTCCACTCCCATTTAATGCAATTTATTGATATGATTGGGCTTGAGTGTACTCTCTTGCTTTTTGTTTTTTGTTTGTTCCATCTGTTATCTTTTCTTTTCCTGACTTACGAGTATTTTAGATTAATCAAATTTATTTTAGTATTTTATCATTTTATATTTTCTTTTGGCTTATTAGCTATACTTATTTACCTACATTTAGTGGTTTCTCCAGCGCTTACAATGTGTATCTTTCACTTAATATAGTCTACTTTTTTTATTATTATTAAAGTTTATTGGGGAGACAATTGTTAGCACAGTTACATAGATTTCAGGTATTCATTTCTGCAATACAGTTTACTCTCAAATAATAAACTTTTTCACTCATAGCGTAGGAACCTTACAACAATATACGAGTACTTCCATTTTACCTCATCCCATCACTTGAGCTTTTATCATATATCTTCTATGTGTTTTCTTTTTTTTTTTTTTTTAAGATTTTTTTTGGGGAATTGGGGGAGGGGAACAGCGTTGGGGAATCAGGGAAGGGGAACAGACAAGTTGTTGTCCTTTTGTTCTTCAGTCTAATTGTGGAGGATGTTGCTTCACTGGCCCATGTTGGTATTATCATTGCACTCTCCCTGGGTGAGGCAGATCAGTCGCCGGCCACTGGATGGCTGCTCACCGCGGCTCTTGGTAGCTCATGCCGGCTGCCGGCCACTCACAGCAGCCCATCTTATCTGAACCCGGGCTCTGCTGCTCAGAGCTGGTGTTCCCAAGCCAACTCTTAATCAATGCGCCACTCGGCCAGCCCTCTTCTATGTGTTTTAAACTCCACAGATTTTTTAATCATTTTTGTTCTGAACAGTAAAATAAAAAATTGAGAAAATAAGGTCTGTTTATTTACATTTTTACTGTTTCTTTCACTCTTCATTTCTTTGTGTAATTCCACCTTTTCAACATTTTTCTTCAGGCTGAAGAATGTCCTTGAACATTTCTTGTAGAGCAAGCACCCTGACAATAAATTCTTTCAGCTTTCTTTTGTCTTCATATGTATATTTTGCCTTAATTTTTGAGGGACTTTTTGCTGGATACAGAATTCCAGGTTGACTTTTTCCTTTCAGTACTTTTATTGTCTCTGATGAGAAGTTAGAAGTAATTCTCTTCGTAGTTCTCTTGTATATAATGTATTTTTATCATCTGGCTAATTTTAACATTTTGTCTTTATTACTCATGCTGAGAAATTTTATTATGATTTGCCTTGGCATGCTTTTCTTTATGTTTATCTTTTTGGGGTTCATAAACTTCTTTGACCTGTATGTAGGTTTAGAGTTTTCATCAAATGGGGAAACTTTTCAAGCCTTGTATCTTTATGTAATTGCTCTGCCTCAGATCACTCTTTTTGTCTCCTCCATTTACACAGATGTTAGACCACTTGGATTATCCCACAGGCCCCTGAGTCTCTGTTGATTATTTTCTCAATCTTCCTTTCTCTGTGTCCATCAGTTTGATCACTTCTGTTGCTCTTTCTTGAAGTTCACTGATTGTTTCTTCTGCAATGTCTAATCTGCACTGTAAATGTTTCACTTCAGACACTGTTATCTTTTGCTTCTAGAATTTTCACTTAGGCATTTTCATAATTTTTCTTTGGCTAATAAGAAATCCCTCTATATTCCCTCAGTGTGTTTACATATTCTTTAACTTTCTGGAATATATTTGTAATAGTAGTTTTAAAGGCCTTGTTTCTTGTTTCATCATCTCTGTCATTCCTGGATCTATTTGTACTGACTGATTCTTTTCCTAGTAATGGGTCATATTTTCCTTCTTCTTCACATGTCTTTATATAAATTATTTTGTATAAAAATTATTTTGTGTACAAATTTGTACAAATTATTTATACAAATACTTTGTATTGTATTCTGGATATTCTAGATACCACTTGATTGAGTGTCTACGTTTGTCTATCACTCTTAATAGAGTGTTGAGTTTTGTTCTACCAGGTAGTTAATTTAATTGCAGATCATCACATGAACTTTGACCTAAACCTCACACCCTATACAAAAATTAACTGAAAATGGTCACAGATTTAAATGTAAAATGCAAAACTATAAAAATTTCAGAGACAAATATATGAGAAAATCTTTGGGTTCCATGGGTAGACAAAGAGGCTTTAGACTGAGCGTAGACACCAAAAGCCTAATTTCATGAAGCAAAAATTGGTCAGCTGGGTGTCATGCAAATTAAATTATTTTTCTCTGAAAGACCCTATTAAGAAGATGGAAAGAAAATACTTGCAAATCACATATCTAACAAATAAGAACCTATAATATATAAAGAACTCCCAAAACCCAGCAGTAAAAACAAATAAAACAATCCAATTAGAATATGGGCAAAAGACATGAATAGACATTTCTCCAAAGAAGATATACAGATGGCTAATAAGCACGTGAAAAGATGTTCAACATTATTAGTCATTAGGGACAGGCAAGTTAAAACCACAATGAGATACCACCACACACCTACAGAATGGCTAGAATGAAAAATAGTGACAATAGTAAGTCCTGGCCAGGATGTGGAAGAACTAGACCACTCATACATTGCTGGTGCGACTATAAACTGGTCCGGCTGCCGTAGGAAATAGTGTGGCAGTTTCTTTAAAAAAAGGAACACATGACACTCTGTAGCCCAGCAATTGCACCTCTGGGCACGTATCCCAGAGAAATGAAAGCATATGTTCACACAAGGATCTGTACGTAAGTGTTTATAACAGCTTTATTCACAACAACAAAAAAGAAAAACTGGAGATAACCCAGAGGTCCACCAGTGGGTGAATTGTAGAACACACCGTGGTATATCCACATCATGGAATAAAGAGAAACTATTGATACAATCAGTAGTAACCTGGATGAAGTCTCCAGAGAATTATGCTGAGTGATAAAAACCAATCCCCCAAAAGTTACCTACTGTATGATTTCATTTATATGACATTCTTTTTTTTTTTTTTTAAAGATTTTTATTGGGGAATTGGGGGGATGGGAACAGTGCTGGGGAATTGGGGGAAGGGGAACAGACAAGTTGCTGTCATTTTTGTTCTTCAGTCTAGTTGTGGAGGACGTTGCTTCACTGGCCCAAGTTGGCACCATCATTGCGCTCTTCCCTGGTAAGGCAGATCAGTCGCCGGCTTCTGCAGATCAGTCGCCGGCTTCTGGACGGCCACTCACTGCGGCTGCTGGCCACTCACGGTAGCCCATGGCAACCCACTGCCACAGGGGCCACAGCCTACGCCGTCGCTGGCGACTCATGGCAGCCCAAGTCCAGGTTGAGCTGTTGTTCAGCATCTTAGCTGTAGAGGGCAGTGTCACTGGCCCTCATATGTGGGATCTGAACCGGGGCCCTCTGGCATCCCAAGCGAGTTCTTAACCATCGCGCCACTTGGCCGGCCCTTATATGACATTCTTGAAATGACAAGTTATAGACATGGAGAGAAGATGAGTGGTGTCAGAGGTTAAGGGGGACATGAGAGTGGAAGACAAGTGGGAGTGGCTTATAAGAGCGAAAGGAGCAATCCTTGTTGTGATGTAAAAGTTCTGGATATGACAGTATCCGTGTTATCATCCTGGCCGTGATACGGTACAATAGTTTTGCAGCTTCTAGGAAACCTCTAGGAAAATTAAGAGAAAAACAATTTCAGAAATCTAAAAGTAGGCACAAATACATATAGAGAAAGAATTTAAAAACCATAAGAAAATACTATGAAACATATTATGTAAATATATCTGACTATTTAAATCAAATGAATATTTTTTTTAAAAATCTAACAAATCTAAGAAAGAGAAATCCTGAAAAGCTCTTTACTCGTTATAAAAATTTAATTAGCAGTTTAAAATCAAGCCCCCCAAAGTGACCTCCACATGGTGTTACAGACTAGTATTTAAACATTGAAAAAATATATAATCCCAATATTATGCAGAATAATTACTGATTGTTCTCATATTGCCCTTATTGGACTTTGGTATCAAGGTTATTTTTCTCTGCAAAATCCAATAAGGCCAATATGAAAACGATCAGTAATTACTCTGCTTCATTTATAATTATCGATTCGATTGCCAAATCCAATCAAACAATGCATTAAAAATTAATTGTGATCAAGTAGATTTATTCTGGGAATGCAAGGATGGTTTAATATTAGATAATATTTTTGTGTAATTAAATGCATACTGTATTACTTTCCTACCTGTAACAAATTGCCACAAACTTAGTGGCTTAAACAATGTGTTATAAATGTATTTTCTTATTCTTGAGGTCACTGGGTCTCACTGGCCTAAAATCAAGGTGTCAGCAAGGCTGCATTTGTTCCTTTAGAGCAGCGGTTCTCAACCTTTCTAATGCTGCAACCCCTTAATACAGTTCCTCATGTTGTGGTGACCCCCAACCATAAA